>NC_044031.1:457850262-458171194 GCF_901765095.1 Microcaecilia unicolor | reverse complement strand
CAGTGAGTTTGTGGTGGGTTTTGGAGAGCTCGCTGTTTCCTCCACAAATGTAACAGGCAGGGGGGGTATGGGCCTGGGTCTGGCTGTTTGCAGTGCACTGCAGTACCCACTAAAACTGCTCCAGGGACCTGCATACTGCTGTCATGGACCTGAGTATGACATCTGAGGCTGACACAAAAATATTTTGAACGATGTTTATTGAGGGTGGTGGGGGGGGGGGCTTGGTGACCACTGGAGGAGTAATGGGAGGTCATCCCCGATTCCCTCTGGTGGTCATCTGGTCATTTCGGGCACCTTTTTGTGCCTTGTCGTGAAAAAAACAGGTCTGGGTGAAAATGTCCAAGTGTTGGGCATCCTTGTTTTTTTTGATTATGGGTGAAGGACGTCCAAGTGTTAGGCATGCCCAAGTCTCGCCTTTACTATGCCTCCAACACACCAAAAGACATGACTGAAGTGGATTCAGATCAGATAAAACTGGAGATATGGGATAAATATATGGTCTGAGAAGCAGGTACGAGCCTTCTTGGAGCTCATTGGATATTATCAATGCTTCATTCTGGGGTTTTCTGAGAAAGCACAGCTGCTAACTTGGCTCCTGAGAAGGTGCATTGGACGTTGGAACTGAGTACTGCTTTCCAGATCCCAAAGAATGGCCTCTGTTCTGAGCTGGTACTGGTCAGCCTGAACCACAATGAGTCAAATGCATGCATCAGCCTCCAGCCCTTCTGTTTTGAGGTGTGACATGGGGCGGACTGAGCATGCAAATGCTAATTATTTTTGTCTTGTTAGGTGGAGTCTATAGGACACTACCACTTCCCCTTATTGACACTCCTTGATAGTGTCAAAACCACCTTAAAACTCACAGTCCTGCCCAGGGCAGAATTGACACGGGAGGAGTGGATCCAGAAGGGCACGGTGCAGGAAGTATAAAAGCTCAAGGCACAGCTAGGTTAAGCAGTGATGCCTGACTGCATAGATCTCCACCGTATATGTGTGAACTGCAACCGTAACATTCAGGTAGGCCAAGTTCAGCTTGAGAGCTTGCAGACTTGTATCTTTGATCTAGCTGGATGCAGGCCAGCCTATGTTAATTGCTAAAGATTGTGTTGGTAACTTTACGGAACTAGACCAGAGCCAAGCAGAGTGTGCTACCCTTGTTCACATTAATGTAAAAACCTTAATGTAAAAACCTCAGATAAGGTAGGTGCAGAAGAAAACCACAGGAGTATACTAAAGCCTAGACACAACAGACATAAGATGAAATTGAGAAGCAAGGAAATAAAACAGGCAAGGATAAAAACATTGCAAAATGCTGCTGTGAAAGAAAGTAAATGATTATATGTACACAATTGCTTAAACTGCAAAAAGCTGTCAGAACAGAAGGAGTAGATGGAAAGACGCAGCCCGTGTTGAAATCAGTTGAAAGTATGTCGTGTCACAGATAAGATAAGATATATATTGGGATGAACGTTTGATAGCATACCTAGGGGTATGTTTACTAAGGTGTGTTAGCATTGTTAATGCACCTTAAAAGTTAAGGTGCATTAAACACTAACGTGCCTATACATTTCTATGGGTGTGTTAGCATTTAACACGTGTTAACAATGCTAATGCATCTATAGCGCACCTTAGTAAACGTGGAGGGACATTTTAGAAAGAAATGTCCAAGTTGCGATTTGGACGACTTTGTGAAACGTCCAAATCCAGGGGTGGGGAAACCCATATTTTCAAAAAAGATGGGCGTCCATCTTTCGTTTCGAAAATACCGTCAGAGACGTCCAAATCCTTACATTTGGATGTCCCTGGATTTGGACATCCCTAGACATGGGCGTCTTTGACTTTCAGTGATTTTCGAAACCGAAGATATCCATGTCAAAAACGTCCTCAATGTGGGAGGAGCCAGCATTTGTAGTGCACTGGTCCCCCTGACATGCCAGGACATCAATTGGGCACCCTAGGGAGCACTGCAGTGGACTTCATAAAATGCTCCCAGGTACATAGCTCCCTTAGCTTGTGTGTTGAGCCTCCCCCCCAAAAAACCCACTCCCCACAACTGTACACCACTACCATAACCCTTATGGGTGAAGGGGGGCACATATATATGGGTACAGTGAGTTTGTGGTGGGTTTTGGAGAGCTCGCTGTTTCCTCCACAATGTAACAGGCAGGGGGGGTATGGGCCTGGGTCGGGCTGTTTGCAGTGCACTGCAGTACCCACTAAAACTGCTCCAGGGACCTGCATACTGCTGTCATGGACCTGAGTATGACATCTGAGGCTGACACAAAAATATTTTGAACGATGTTTTTTGAGGGTGGTGGGGGGGGGGGCTTGGTGACCACTGGAGGAGTAATGGGAGGTCATCCCCGATTCCCTCTGGTGGTCATCTGGTCATTTCGGGCACCTTTTTGTGCCTTGTCGTGAAAAAAACAGGTCTGGGTGAAAATGTCCAAGTGTTGGGCATCCTTGTTTTTTTTGATTATGGGTGAAGGACGTCCAAGTGTTAGGCATGCCCAAGTCTCGCCTTTACTATGCCTCCAACACACCAAAAGACATGACTGAAGTGGATTCAGATCAGATAAAACTGGAGATATGGGATAAATATATGGTCTGAGAAGCAGGTACGAGCCTTCTTGGAGCTCATTGGATATTATCAATGCTTCATTCTGGGGTTTTCTGAGAAAGCACAGCTGCTAACTTGGCTCCTGAGAAGGTGCATTGGACGTTGGAACTGAGTACTGCTTTCCAGATCCCAAAGAATGGCCTCTGTTCTGAGCTGGTGCTGGTCAGCCTGAACCACAATGAGTCAAATGCATGCATCAGCCTCCAGCCCTTCTGTTTTGAGGTGTGACATGGGGCGGACTGAGCATGCAAATGCTAATTATTTTTGTCTTGTTAGGTGGAGTCTATAGGACACTACCACTTCCCCTTATTGACACTCCTTGATAGTGTCAAAACCACCTTAAAACTCACAGTCCTGCCCAGGGCAGAATTGACACGGGAGGAGTGGATCCAGAAGGGCACGGTGCAGGAAGTATAAAAGCTCAAGGCACAGCTAGGTTAAGCAGTGATGCCTGACTGCATAGATCTCCACCGTATATGTGTGAACTGCAACCGTAACATTCAGGTAGGCCAAGTTCAGCTTGAGAGCTTGCAGACTTGTATCTTTGATCTAGCTGGATGCAGGCCAGCCTATGTTAATTGCTAAAGATTGTGTTGGTAACTTTACGGAACTAGACCAGAGCCAAGCAGAGTGTGCTACCCTTGTTCACATTACAACAGTGTCATATATGTATATAAGTTCTAAAATACTGGTCACTACCTATTTATGTGTACACACATATGGCATAATGTTGAGGTAGTGGCTTACATGCTATTATATAAATACGTGTGTATCCCCATTAGAATGTAAGAGGAAAGGTGAGCATTTACATGGATAGAAAATGGGCGGGCATTGGCAGAGCTCTCACTTATATGCAGAACTTACAGAATACTGTAAGTTATGTAAGTATCTGCCATACTTGGGTGCTCACACCAACACAGGCTGTATGGCTGACATAAGTACTAATGCCTAAGTTTATATATGCTCAGTTAAGCTAGTATCCTATAAATTAAAGTAGGCGCCTACTTTCTTTTATAGAATAGGCTCATTTCATGCACCCTGTAGACATCTAATTCTAGGTGGTCTGTTATCAAATTGTCCTCTTTGTGGCTATCCTTAAACATGTAAGTCCCTTTGAATATCCGGCACATTGCAATTATCTCCCATCTAGTTTGTAATAGAAAAAAAAGAAGAAGAGAGAATATGGTAAAAAAAAAGGACATTAATGCTTTCTGCAAGGCCAAAAGCAGTTTTTATTGCCTTAGTCTTCAAAATCTCAGATGGTGCAGGACTTTGATGGCAATGATAACAGATGGACTATAGAGCATGGACTTTTTTTGTACATGAAGGGTAATAAATGGAACTGGGAATTAGCTGAATCTGTCAGTTGGTTTCCTGTACATAGATGTTTGTAGACGGCCAACAGAAACTGTGGTGACAAAAGGATCAACTCTTTCTGTGGACTTGTCCATTCTAAATGTAACTGAAGGATGGGATGCATTAAAAGAACTGTGAAATTGATAGTGGATTAATATAGCTAACCACACAATCCATCTGTCTTTAACTCTGTGTTCATTCTGAATAAAAAAACAACAACAAAAACTAGTTTTGGCCACAGATTCCAGATTACAGTACTTCTAAAAGCAGCAGCAACTGTGCCATGAGGCCTGCTTTCAGCAGCTCAGTTAGATTTTTATACATAGCCAAACTACACAATACCATCATACATGCTCTGACCCAATAGATAGTGATAAATACCTCTAAGTCCTGACTGAATCCTTCAAACACAAAAGCTAAAACCCCAATTTCCAGGAAGATTGCTTCTTCACTTAAAACACTAAGGGCACACCTACTGCAATAGAAAGATAAGAAAACCACAGAAAGTGTAGTGACATACAAGCCTTATACAAATTGAGGAAAATCATAAGAGACCCACAGTTACTATTCCTGGAGGATGAGTCATTGAAAGATATTTCTTGCTCTGCTAGTACTAGCTTTCTGGCAACCAGCTAATCTGAAACAAAAATTTGCGAAAAAAAAAAGCTTATATCAGAAACAGAACAAGTCAGTGCTATATATATATCACACTACAAACTGTATCAGCACATATAAGAAGATTCTACAGCAGGGGTGGACTGATAGTGGTCTGGATCCCCAAGGCAATAAGGGCCTTGGGCCCCTAACCACCTATCAAAAGTGATTAACCTAAATAGAGGCTAGGGGAGAGTGGGCCCCCTACTGCTATGGGCCTTCAGGTACTGCTCTATTGTCCCAGTGGTCAGTCCGCTCCTGTTCTACAGTTACCCATGTGGGAAAGACATTCGACATAAGGAGATCCTACTCATGCTCCTTTTTTAAATATAGTACATTGTGGTGCTTAAGCTGTGGTCCTGAGGTACCTCTTGCCCTCTGAAGTAGCATAAGGGAGTCTCAGGAGGGAGTTAGAGCTCAGAAGGGGGAGAATGAATACCTAGAGCGGAATCCTAATGGCTGGGAACAGGGAAGACACCAAAAATGAGGAGGTTCCAGATACCTTAAACCTCTAGTTGCTCATCAAACAAGGGAGTGGTCCCAGAGGAAGGATTGGAGGATGAGAGATAGAGAGAGAGAGAGAGAGAGAGAGAGAGAGAGAGAGAGGAAAAAGGAGCTCCCTCACAGAGAGACAGCAAGCAGAGGTTTGAGCTGGGAGAAAATGGCTGCTAATAGTTGCTTTAAGCTAAGTAACACTAATAAGACATACTCACGTATACTAAAGTTTGCAATGAAATTGAAGATACTAACTTAAGAAGAATATTTAAAGTGACTTAGATGAGAAACTTGTTGAAAAAGTAAAAAAAAAAAGAAAACAAAAATTATGATAGAGGAAAGACAATGGGTTGATCGATGAGGATGTGAGCAACACCATTATCATTTTGGGGCATAGCTCCCGGATGGTGGAAGTGGTGGAAAAATCTGAAGATCCCCATCATACAAAAATAATGTTTATATCTGACTGTGCATGGTAGTCACGCTGTGATAAACAGCTTATTGATGAATTTATTAGATTAGACAGTGTTTGGGATATTTCTAGATTTACATATCGAATTAATCCCCACACTATAAGTAAAAGGTCTATTTAATCAGATTGTTATATTACAATAAGATATCTAAGAATTAGAGTATTTGAACTCATCCTTTCTTAAGACTCCTGAGGCAGGCTGTGTGGCCAAAAAAAGATTTGTATCGAGTCTTCGGATGATTTTATTAAAGCTGTATACTTTTTAACATCATCTAGTCTTTCTCTTTTTTGGTGTCACCTTCACTGTGTTTGTGACTTTTGTGCTCTGCGAGGGACCTTGTTCTTCTGTTTTTTTGCTGATCAGTAATCTGTAACCCGTCATTAAAATCATCCATAGTACTTGAAGATTGGAGGGTAGCCAATGTAAAATTTGGGTGAAGGTTTTGGCCACTAGGCTTGCTGTGATCCTACCTTCCTTGATCCATATTGACTAGGTAGGTTTTATTCCAGATAGGCAAGTCTCTGATAATATTCATAGAACAAGTGACCTGGTCATGATTGCTCAATCAACTCAGACACCGATGTGCTTTCTCAGCATTGATGCTGAGAAGGCCTTCAACTACATCCATTAGCCTTTTGTGTACGAAGTTCTGTCCAAATTTGGTCTGGGCTCCTATTGTAGGGCCTGGATCTCAGCATTCTATGCTAAGCCACAGACCTGCGTACACATTAATGAGGATAATTCTCCATAGTTTGAGTTGAGCAGGGAGACTCAACAGGGTTGTCATCTATTTCCCTTGTTTTTTGCTCTGGTGATGGATCCATTGGCAAGTGTTGTTCGCGCCAGTCTGGATGTTTGTGGATTTTGAGTGGGTGACACTGAATACAAAATGCGCTTTTTATGGACAATATACTTCTTTGCTTATTAATCTCCTTGTCTCATTTCTAAACCTATTATCTCTCTTGCAAACGTACTTGGCAGTATCAGGATTTAAAATTAGCATGAGTAAGTCTGAAGCTTTTAATGTTAATTTGGATAGTGCTCTTCAAATGGCTCTTCAGCAATCTTAGTTTTAAATGGGTGGCCAATATAATTAAATATTTGGGTGTTTACATAACCACAGACTGTTCTGGTTTGTTTCAGGCAAATGATCCTGCATGACTGCATGAATTAAAGCTTGATCACTGAGATCACTTGTCCCTTTCTTGGTTTGGTCAAATAATCACAATAAAAATGAATCCTTTACCTAGGCTCATATATTTATTTTCAAGTCTTCCCTGTACTTTTGCCTAGAGCTTTTGCTTCTTACCTTCAAAATCACATAGCATAGATTGTCTAGGTTAATGCATCAGGATTTGAACTGCCCACTGCAGCTCCTTGTGACTTTGGGCATGTCACTTAACCCCCCCAAAAAACAAAATTGTGAGCTTTCTAGGTATAGAGAAAGTACCTGCTTATAATGTGATTGTTCTCCACCTTGGACTTGATGCTTAAGCAGATTATAAATGTCAAAATTACATTTATAGGGATAGGAAACAGGGAGGCCTTGTGCTCTACTTGCCTCTTTATCATCAAGTGGCTCAGGCACATGTGGCCATTGAATGGTTTCAAGCCCATGCTCATAAGCTGTGGATTGTGTTGGAGAAGGCTCAAGTTGGCCCTATGAACTTGGCCTTTTTGTTGTGGGTGCCTCCTCGGCATAGGAAGCGTATAATAACAACTTGCTCCACTATTTGTTATACTCTTCAGGTTTGGGTTTGCATGGGATGAGATTGAGACTTTCAGTTATCAAAGTTTTCTCCTATTATGGATAACCATCTTTTTTTCACCTAGTCAAAGCCATGGGGTCTTTAGGCAGTGGCATCTGATGTAGTTAGTTAGCTAGGAGCAACCTTTTGATGATGTTGACTTAATACCTTTTGAAGAGTTAGCTCATGACTATCAATCACTGCCAAGTTTTGTTTTGTTACATTTGTACCCCGTGCTTTTCCACTCATGGCAGGCTCAATGCGGCTTACATGGGGCAATGGAGGGTTAAGTGACTTGCCCAGAGTCACAAGGAGCTGCCTGTGCCTGACGTGGGAATCAAACTCAGTTCCTCAGTTCCCCAGGACCAAAGTCCACCACCCTAACCACTAGGCCACTCCTCCACTCCAAGTGATCATTTTGCTTATTTGCAACTCACTCATTTCTTAACTTCAAAATCTATTAAGCCTGTTATCAAGGGGGAAAACACTTTCCTGGAAGATTTATGTGACAATTTCATAACACTCGTAAATTAACATCAGTGCTAAGGGATAGACTGCCCCTTTATCTGTTTAAAAGAGCTGAATGGGAAGCTAAGCAAGATACTTGATATGAGGAGCATGATTGGAAGGAAATGGAAGCCGTGCTTATCTAGATCTGTTAACTTTCAAGAGAATGGGGTTAAATTTAGGTATCATTGGTATCTTACTCCTGCCAGACTCCATCACATGTTTCCTGCTGTTTTGATGCTTTGTTAGAGAAAATGTGGTGAGAGGGAACTATGGGACACATTTGGTGGACCTGTCTCAAGGTGCTTGCTTATTGGAAAATGGTGCAGTATAAATTGCAATCTTGTTTGGGTCTTGAGATACCATGGGACCCATGGATCTACTTGCTTAATAGACAGGTTCCGAGAGCATGCTTGAGACAGCAATGTGTTATCCAATATTGTCTTAGTGTAGCATGATTCAGTCTGGCTGCTGCCTGGAAATAGGAGACTCTTCCACTTGCCTATAAATGGATTACAAAATGGATTATTGCTGATATGGAAAGATCACAGCACAGCATAACAAGACCCTGGCTAAATGGGAGCGCATATGGGAACCTTTTCTTTTTCATTGCTCAAAGAATTTGTTTATGGACATTCATTTTTCATTTTTTTAAATTGCATTGTCCAGTGGAGGAGGGAGGGGATTGGGGGGAGTGTTTGATATAAATGAAAGGTTCCAGTTTGGGCTTTTATGCTTGAGAAGCGATTTGTTTTACACAGTGTATACTTTGGGGTCCTTTTACTAAGCTGCATAAGTGTCTATGCACGCCCAAGGTGCGCCAAAATGGAGTTACCACCCAACTACCGTGTGGCTCTTGCGGTAATTTCATTTTTGGCGCACATCCGATATGCACATCTGAAAAATATTTTTTATTTTCAGGAGTGCATAACGGAATGCGCCAAGTGGCATTTGACAAGTATAGGTCATTACCGCCCGGTGAGTCTTTACCACTAGGTCAATGGCTGGTGGTAAGGTCTCAGACCCAAAATGGATGCGTGGCAATATTCATTTTGCCGCACATCCATTTTCAGCAAAAATAAAAAAAAGGCCTTTTTTATGGGTGTGCTAAAAAATGGATTGGCGCAGGCCCAAAACCCACGTCTACACTACTGTAAGCCATTTTTCAGCGCTCCTTTGTAAAAGGACCCCTTTGCTTCTTATGTTTGATGTATGTTGCCTTTTCTTTGTAACGTTGACATGAGCTTCTAATAAAAAGACCTCTAAAAATTAAAAAAAAAAAAAAAAAAAAGAAATAGGGCTGAGTGTTCTTGTGGTTCCATTAAGTTGTAAATTCTTCTAGAGGATCCAATGAAGCAACATAAAATTTATTATTATTATTAACATTTGTATAGCGCTACCAGACGCACACAGTGCTGAACACCTGACACAGAGAGACAGTCCCTGCTCGATAGAGCTTACAATCTAAAAATACAGACAGACAAGACAATTAAGGGTGAGGAAAGTATTGGATGAGAAGGAACAAGGATAGGGAAATTGAGTAGTGGTTAGGAGCCAAAAGCAGGTGAAAAGGTGGGTTTTCAGCATAGATTTGAAAACAGGTAGAGATGGAGCTAGGCGTACAGGCTCAGGAAATCCATTCCAGGCATAAGTTGCCGCAAGGGAAAAGGAACGAAGTCTGGAATTAGCAGTGAAGGAGAAGGGGAATGACAAGAGAGATTTGTCCAGCGAGCGGAGATTATGGGGAGGAATATAGGGAGAGATGAGAGAGGAGAGGTAAAGGGGGGCTGAAGAATGGATGCATTTAAAGGTCAGTAAGAGAAGTTTGAACTGTACGCTGAAGCGGATAGGGAGCCAGTGATGTGATTGAGGAGTGGGCTAGTGTGGGTAAAACGATTTTGGCGGAAAATAAGTCATGCCGCAGAATTTTGGACAGACTGGAGAGGAGAGAAATTGCTGAGCGGGAGACCAGTGAGAAGCAAATTGCAATAATCCAAGCGAGAGGTGACAAGGGTTTGAATAAGGGTTCTGGTAGCGTATTCAGAGAGGAAGGGGTGAATTTTGCTAATGTTGTAGATAAAGAAGCGACAGGTTTTGGCCGTCTGCTGGATGTTAGCGGAAAAGGAGAGGGAGGAATCAAAGATGACTCCTAGGTTGCGAGCAGATGAGACAGGGAGGATAAGGGTGCCATCTACTGAAATAGAGAATGGGGGGAGGGGCTAGGTGTGTTTGGGGGGAAAGACAATAAGCTCAGTTTTGCCCATGTTCAGTTTCAGGTGGCGGTGTGACATCCAGGCAGCTATGTCGGTCAAGCAGGCTGAAACTTTGGCTTGGGTTTCAGCTGTAATGTCAGGCGTGGAGAGGTAGAGCTGAGTGTCGTCGGCATAAAGATGGTACTGGAAACCATGAGATGAGATCAGAGAGCCCAGGGAAGAAGTGTAAAAGGGAAAAAGAAGGGGGCCAAGGACAGGTCCCTGAGGAACTCCAACTGAGAGTGGGACAGGGGTGGAGGATGATCCACCAGAATACACTCTGAAGGTACGGTGGGAGAGATAAGAGGAGAACCAGGAAAGAACAGAGCCGTGAAATCCAAACGAGGACAGTGTGGCAAGAAGAAGACTATGATTGACAGTGTCAAAAGCAGCGGATAGATCGAGCAGGATAAGGATGGAGTAATGGCCTTTGGATTTGGCGAGGAATAGATCATTACAGACTTCAGTGAGCACTGTTTCAGTCGAATATAGAGGGCGAAAGCCGGATTGAAGCGGATCAAGAGAGGAGAGAAAAACAAGGCAGCGGCTGTGAACGGCACGCTCAAGTAACTTGGAGAGGAAGGGTAAGAGGGAGATGGGACAGTAGTTGGAAGGACAGAAAGGGTCCAATGACAGTTTTTTGAGGAGCGGTGTGACCACAGCATGTTTGAAGGCGTCAGGGACAGTTGCAGTGGAAAGAGAGAGGTTGAGGATGTGACAGATAGAGGGGTTGATAGTGGGAGAAATGGAGTTAAGTAAGTTGGTGGGAATGGGATCAGAGGGACAGGTAGTGCATTTTGAGGAGGAAAGAAGGTATGCGATTTCCTCTTCGGTGAAATCAGGAAAAGAAGAGAAGGAGGCATTGGGTGGGTGATTAAGGGAGTGGGTTAAGGGAAGAAGAGGAGGAGGTGGCTTGGCAGAGAATCCAAGGTTGATCTTCTGGACCTTGTCATGAAAGTAATCAGCCAGTGATTGGGGGGGGGGGGGGGGGTAGGAGCTGAGGGTACTTTGAGGAGGGAGTTCAAGGTAGCGAACAGGCGACGAGGGTTACAGCCAAGAGAATTAGTCAGTTGAGTGTAGTAGTCTTGCTTTACACAGTTTATTATCTTCAAACCTAAAATGAAATATAAAATGTTTCAATGCATATTATAATTTTTACCATATGACTAATCAATTTATATAAGCATGAGGAAATTGCACAGATTTTGAGCTTCAATAATTAATTTATGTTTATTTATTTATTTGTTACATTTATATCCCACATTTTCCCACCTATTTGCAGGCTCAATGTGGCTTGCAAAGTACCATCACACTTGACACAGTCACCATTTATAGGGCAGCACATCCTTCTGGCACAAGGTGGATGAATACTTTCTGCTAGAAGTGGAGCTGTATGAAATGGCAAGAAACTTGTCAATATTTTGATATCCTAAATTTGTAATCCAGAGGGCCACCAAGGCCTCATAATGGCACCCCCACTAAACCCTTGGTAACTGCAGGAATAGGCCACAAGTCATCAAAGGCAGATTCTGTAAAAGCAGTGGAATAGTCTTGTAATAATGAGAAAACATAATGATTGAAACAGGTGTAACTAAGGACATTCTTCTTTTAAGACTTGGATGTTTCCTTCCCTTCGGGATGGACATCCTGATTTTGGGCCCTTCCTAGTCATAGCATAAGAATAGCCCTACTGGGTCAGACCAATGGTCCATCTGCCCCAGTATTCTGCTTCCAACAGTGGCCAATCCAGGTCACAAGTACCTGGCAGAAACCCAAATAGTTACAACATTCCCGCCCCAAACATGCCCATAACTCTCTCCCTTGCTATTTGGACATACAGCAGTGTCAGACATCCAAATCTTGCTTTTGCAAATTCAGGATTTGGACATTTCAAGCACATGGACATCTATTTTGGCATTTTGGGACATCCATATGCTTCAAAAATAAGTGCCACAGTGTCAAGAAGGAAAGAAGACTGAATCTATCAATACATTTGCTTCTCTGTTGAAGGCTGAATCACTGCTGAAAAATGTTTTTTGATAGATTTTGTCTATTTATAAGAATGTTTCAAACTTATTTTTTTGTGTAGCTTAATACTTAGTTTTATTGTAATAATTAACGGCCTTAGATCCCCATTATTCTGAATTGGTTGTGAACGAAGAGTTAGAGTGTTTTCTTCCTGTTGATATATAAGGTTTATATGAATTGATTTCTGGAGTTGTAGCTAACTGCAACCCGCTATTTTCTGCATTAGCAGTTAACATGTGTCCTCTCTTCAGGGGTTCCTCAAGAAATTAGATTGTAGAATCTGTACTATCTATCTATCTATCTATCTATCTATCTATCTATCTATCTATCTATCTATCTATCTATCTATCTATCTATCTATCTATCTATCTATCTATCTTTAGTTAAATTGAGGGTTCCTCATTGTATGAAAAAATATCTTATTGGTTCTGCCATAGGAAAGAGTTTGGGAATCATCATAGCCAATAGAAATGTCCATGTTAGGTGTAGAATGCAACAGTTAGTATATGCAAATAGTTTGTGCGTTGTGCTGTTAAGATGTCACTATGCAGTTCTGAGTGCAGAATAGGGAATCTTTAAGCATAGTGAATATGAGCTCCTTCTTCTTGCAGCAAATTGAAAATTTGTTATCTGAGCACCAAATAGATGACTAGTCAATTTAAATTGACCTGAGATTTAAAATTCTATTTTTGAAAAAAAGTAAGCAGAGGAACATTTTTCTTGTGTGCTACACAAGTAATTATTCTATGATTAGAAGGAGAATGAGAAAAAAAATGAGGCAATGATATTCAGGTCTTCGTGAAAACTGATCATTCACCCTGTGGCTCAGGAATGTCACAACTGAGGATAACGAGTACGGTCAGCTAACTGAAATTCATTGCTCTGCTTCTGAAAAGAGTTGACAGCATTCTCTTGCAACAGCTAACAGATATAGAGTAGATCTTGAGGGCACTAAAGCACCCACAGAGTAAGTGACAGGAGAGAGCCCAGTGTTGTCACAGAGCAGTGACAGAGATAAGAAAACATACAGAAATGTATATAATCACACCCAGATTTACTTTAATTTAATAGAGATACTTATATTTTGCCTTTTCAGTCAGCAATATACAGTAGTACATAGTAAACACAGAAACATATAAAAATGTAGGCAGATAAAGACCATATGGCCTATCCAGTCTGCCCATCCATGACATCTATTTTCCCTATCACTCCCTTAGAGAGCTATAGAAACATTTTGTCACATTCTCAAGGAATGTGAGCCCTTGCGCTGCTGCCGGACACTGGGTAGCAGCAGGCGGATCACCCGGGCTAAAACTGGAGCAGGAATAGGAACCTAGAGCGGAGTTGGCTTGGCTGGAACAGGAACCTGGAGCGGAGCTGGCTTGGTTGGAACAAGAACCTGGAGCAGAGCTCAAACTTGGCTAGATAGAAAAGGCAGAGCACAAGGCAAGACAAACAAGGTAGAACTCAAAGCAAAGCAGAACACAAGGCAAGGCAAACAAGACAGAACTCAAGGCAAGGCAAACAAAGCAAAGAACAAGGCTAAGCAGAAAAGGCAGAACAATCAGAAGTGCCACAGACATACATAAACACTAGAACACTCTAGAGACCTTGTTGCAAAGGTACATTCTACCAAAGTTCCTTAAGAAAGCCTTCACTGTTGATTTCATGCCCTCAGGAATGAGGCTTGAAGCACACAGAAACACCGGAGTGAGGCTTGGATACTAGCACATCAGAGTGAGGCTTGAATGAGTCAGGAATGATGCTTGAATACTGGGTCATCAGAGTTGGACTGCAATAATCTCTGGAGCACAAACAGGAAAAAAGCAGTCTGCAGCAACCATAGAGCCTGGTCACCGGGAGGAGAGGTGAATCTGGACACGGGGGCATGGCCACAACCGTGACACATTTGCTCTTCTAAATGCCCTATATCAAACTTAGGATGGATGGATGGATGGATTGATTGCAGACTATGAACCTTTCCTCCAGGAACTTGTCCAAACCTTTTAAAACCCAGATTGATTGATTGATTGATTTTATGTATTCCAACAGTTAGCTGGATTTGGATAAAGTGGTCCAATTTGGAGACTTCAATACTGTACTACATCTCTTTCTTGATTGTTCTAGAATGGTGACTGGATTTGGAGAAATATCCTTAACGTGTTAGACATATACGGGATTAGTCTTTTCTGAACCCTAAGGGTAGTATTTTACTTTTACCCTTCTAGTTCCTACATGAGAATTGATTATATCTGGATTTCAAATGTGCTGATGTTGGCTTTGCTAGATGCTCAGATCTGAGGTCATCCTTTGGACAGATCATGCACTGCTTGGGTGGATATTAACATAAGTTCTGCACAAATTAGTTCTTGGAAGTTAAATGATAATACTCTGATGAAGAACTGTGCTAGTATTTATCAGTGAAAAAATCCAGGATTATTATTTTTTTTAATGTTAAATGATTGTGGGGAAACGTATAGGGAAATAATGTGGGATATCTTCAAAGGTACCATGAGGGGACATCTAATTGCATTAGTAGTAAATATACAAAAAGCTATTAATGCATATACAGGATAGTGTAAAGACTGAAACAAGAAAAAGCTAAGCAGAGGTGAACTGGCAAAGAGCTCCTCCTCCAAGACCTAACTATAATTAGAAGAAAGCTTAAAAATATGAAACTGCAAAAGGTACAATATGATCTTATGAGAATTAAGCAATGCTATTATAAAAATGTAATAAAACAAATAGACTAAAACAGATGAATCCAACTACACGATCTTCAACCTGGTCTACATTATTGCTAACCTAGGCGGAAGGATTAAATGAGAAGATAAGTGACTGTCAGTTGTTTGAAAGACATTGTATGGACTCTTTCTCACTTCAAAACGGGGTTTTCAATAGGATTGGTTTAGGCTTGAATGTGATGTGTTAGTTTGGGATTTTTTTAAAGAAATACCGGGTTTATTACCGGTTTGAGGGTTTTGAGGGGAGGTGTTTCATTTTGTTAATTTCTAGTAATAGAGGGAGAGAAGAGGAAGGAGAGTTTTTGTACCATTCGTTTTTCTCATGTATATATGAGTTTTGGCGATTGGAGTTTTTCTCTCTTTTTTCTTCTCTTTATTGGAACCGGTGATAGTATCCTACTCCTGAAGAAAATAGTAGAAGGTGCAATTTTTTTTTTTGCTGTGTATTCCCTATTAGGAGGTTTGAGGTTCCTAATCGATTTATTTAAAACAATTATGGTTATGTAACCCTAGAAATTACAAGGTGAGACACCCGGAAAACCTATATTTCACACTTTTTATGTATTTAGAATTATCATCATCATTGTCATAATCATCTGCACTAGAAGTACTGGTGTCTAATTTATCACATGCATCTTCTTTATCTTTATTATCTTGTCATGTTGTTTAGTTAAAGAGAAGATTTTCACAAAGTTGGACTTATTGTTTGTGTGTTGTTCTAAAAAAATTTTGTCTGATGGCAAATTCTGTTTGAATATCTTTGAGAGCTGATGTAAGAACGCCAAATATGTGGGAACTCATCAGTCTTAAGGCCAGACAAGCAGACTTCCTTTCTAAAGACTCTATAAATCCAGTGGACAGTCACCCCAATATATAATTTTCCAACGGATAACCAGCAGTCTGTTGTGGTAGAGACATATGTCTGTTCACCAAAAATTGCTATAAGCTTCAGCTTCACCTTCACTTCAAAGAGACCCAACTTGTCACTGATCTTTTTGGCTGGAGACCAATAACCAGTTCAACAAACATAGGCAACTCCACTGCTCTCATAAAATATATTCACTGAAAGGCAAAATTTAAGATGAAATGATCCACTGTTTATGTGACAAAGTTTGCAATAGCAAAATCCTGTTCCAGTATTGCTGTTTCATTTATGTAACTTTGGGGTCCTCTCACTAAGGTGCACCGAAAAGTGGCCTGTGCTGGTGTAGACGCGTGTATAAAATTACCACCTGGGCCATGTGATAGCTGGACGGTAGTTCAAAATTGATGCACGTAAGACACGTGTAGGTACCTACATGGCTTAGTAAAAGAGCCCCTTTATATCTAAGTGCTTTGAAAGTAGGCTTCTTAGTTTACAGAGGAATCATCATTTATGTCTCACTTCCGCTTTTAGGTTTTACCTGCAAGCATGAGATGTAACTGAGTAAAAGTAGTAAAAGTTGGTGAAATTATTACTTCAGTAAAAGTACAAGTAAAAAATGTTTCTTGTACTTCATACCTAAAAGTGACAAAACGTTTCCTCAAGCACAATAACTATTTACATTTACTTAGTTAATATACAACACTGCTCTTAAGTATAGCTTCCCGTGGCAGTACTACCAAATCCCAGCCCCCCCCCCCCGCAAGTGTCCCAATCAGAATTCCCTCTTCATCCTCCCTCAATGTCAGGATCCTCCATAGACACAAAAACCACAATCCCAGACATAAGAACCCTGACCCCTTGACACAAAACTCCAACCCCTACTCAAGAACCTTACCCCCAAATCCAAACCCCATGTGCTGACATATATGCTCTGCCCCATAGCCCTCCCATACCCCTACCCCCAGATTCTTCCCAGATTCAGTGACAGTGATGTAGTGTGTCCCAGGCAACAGTGATCCCCCTCTGCTGCTGCTTGGTGGACACAAGAATCCTAAATGGCACCAATGACCCCCTAGTGCTTGCAGTCTATCTCTACGGTTTATCCTTCCATATATGGAGATTTAGTCTATTCCTTGCTATCCCCCAAATCCCTATGTCCTTAGGGAAGTAAGGAAATTTAGTTCAATTTATATCTTCTAGGGGGCTAATTTTCAAAGCACTTGAATGTACAAAATTCTATAGGTTACTATGGAGCTAATTTTTGAAAGAGAAAAATGTCTAAAAAGCAGAATAAAGCAGCATTTGGACATTTTTCGCATAAAAATGTCCAAATCACTGTTTTTGAAATCTATTTTTTTTAGACATTTTCTATGTTGTGGTAAACAGTCGGGTAACGGTGAGATGTGTACCAGGGAGCTTTTAGGTAAAATCCACTGCAATGGGGCACCCTAGGGGGCGCTGCAGTAGACTTTACCTAAAAGCTCCCAGGTACACATTTCACCGTTACCCTCTTATATTGTTTAGTGAGCCCTCTAAAATACTGTACCCGACTGTTTACCACTACAATAACTCTTATGCCTGCAAGTGTCATCTATATGTAGGTACAGTAGGTTTTTGGTGGATTTTGGTGGGCTTACACTTTCCACCAGAAATGTAACAATTAGAGTGGGATATGGGCCTGGGTCCCCTTCTCTACAGCGTTTTGCACCAACCACTTGGCTACTCCAGAGACCTTCTTGCTGACACCTGAAGCTGTCATAGAAGCTGGTATGTACTGTTTCTTTCACATCTTTGGGGGATGGGAGGGGGGTCAGTGACCACCGGGGGAGTAAGAAGGGGTCATGCCTTAATTCCTTCAGTGGCCATTTAGGGCACCTTTTTGTAACTTACTTGTGATTGAAACAAGTCTATACCAAAATGTCTAACTTATAACCCTGGACATTTTTGCTTTGTTCCATTATGGCAGAAAAATGGTCAAGTTTTGGGAACACTGAAATCCCTTCCCGACACGCCTCCTTGTCATTTGGACACACTGCAGGTGAACTGCATAGAAAAACATCTTAAAATGGGTTTTGAAAATAATGATTTTGGGTTTTTTTTTTTTTTGGGGGGGGGGGGCATCCAAATATATCTAAATATTGTTGGTGATAGGACAGAGCAGAGGTTGGCAATGTATTGTACAGTACATGCCACTTTTTCCAGAATAAATTACAATGAATGATCGCACACCACCATACATTTCATCTCTCTGCCATCTCCCCTTCCCCTCCACTGCCGCCACCACTGCATTAAAATTAATACTTTGGCTGGCGGGGATGCCCAAGCCTTGTCAGCTGACGACGTTATGTGTCTGGGCTCCTTGTGCTATCTGAGCAATGGGGAAGTCAGTGACGCTTCTAGCTGATGACGCTGACACTCTCTGCACATGCTCAGTTCATGAACAGCTGTCTTCCAACTTCCCCGCTGCTCAGACAACAACTATGAGTGCCATACAAAACCTCTTGGCATACCACCTTGTGGCACATGTTGCAGACTCCTAGGATAGAGCCTCTGAAGTTTAGAGCATTTTAGTAAAAGCAGGTCTGACTCAGCGACAAAGACCCTTTTCGGCTTTTTCATGTGGTAAGATAATCCTTTCTCAAATACACCCAGCCTAATTACTACATCATTAAACATTTCCAGCAAACAAACACAGAGAATAAAGGAAGAATAATTTAAAATATGATTAAAGATGCAGAAAATAGAGATATACTGTGGAATATGTTTTGAACTGGCAAAAGTGGTCAATAACCACTAGATGTCTCCTCTCACTAGGGTAACTTCAAATGCAAACCATGTAATGCAACTGGAAAAAAGTTGTACTAATTTTAGCAAACCAAATCTCAGATTACTAATGTTCCCATTCATCTTTTCCACTGAATGCTCAGCATTTCAGTAGATTTAAGGGCATTTGAGACACCCTACTATCTTTAGAGCCAAGTTCCCTGAATCTATTAAAATTTAGCACAATTGTTCTATTTATTTATTTATTTATTTTTACACCTTACAGATAGCCAAAATTGTCTACCTTGTACGAGAAGTGTGGCAGTTTCAGCACTGATAAAGGGGATAGGATGACTTTTTAGTGTGCAGCAGCAGTTAAGAAAGCAAATGGAAAGGTAGGAATTATTAGGAAAGGAATGGAGAACAAAACTGAGAATATTATAATGCCTTTATATTGCTCCATATATTCAATTTTGGTCACCATATCTTAAAAAAATATAGCAGAATAAGAAAAGGTACAGAGAAGGGTGACAAAAATGATAATGGGTTAGTATGACATCCCTATGAGGAAAGGTCCGTGGTGCAACTGTATGCAAGTTTGGTCACCACATCTCAAAAAAGATATAGCAGAATTAGAAAAGGTACAGAGAAAGGCCAATGAAAATGATAAAGGGGATGGGACAACTTCCCTATGAGGAAAGGTTAAAGAGGCTATGGCTCTTCAGCTTGGAGAAGAGATGGTTGAAGGGAGATATGATAGAGGTCTATAAAATACTTAGTGGAGTGGAACAGATAGAAGTGAATCATTTGTTTACTGTTTCCAAAAATACTAGGACTAGGGGGGATGCATTGAAGCTAAGTAGTCAATTAAAAAAAAATCAGAGAAAATATTCCTTCACTCAACACGTAATTAAACTCTGGAATTCATTGCCAGAGAATGTGGTAAAAGTAGTTAGCTTAACAGGGTTTAGAAAAGGTTTCGATACTTTCGTAAAAGGAAAGTCCATAAGCCATTATTGAGATGGACTTGGGAAAATCCACTGCTTTTTTCTATGATAAGCAGCATAAAATTTGTTTTCCTCTTTTGGGATCTTGCCAGGTACTTATGGCCTGGATTGGCCACTGTTGGAATGAGGATATTGGGCTTCATGGACATTCGGTCTGTCCCAATATGGTAATTTTTATGTTATGTTCTTACATAAGGCAGTAACTGGTAATGGTAGTCATAGAGCATGAGATCTGAGAAATAGTATGTGTCCACAGATTCCACAGTAGCCCAGTCTCCACATGGCTTTCCTTAGTTAACATGAATTTCTTATATGAAAAGGCCTTACTGAAGGATCAGTGAGCATGTGCTGGCTCTATGACAGCTACTGCTGCTACCATCACTTCCTTGTCCTCTCTCCTTGGTACCACATTCATTGCTCACCTATGAACTACTTTTTTGATCATCCAGTCAAAAAATAGATCTAATTTTCTAGTGTGACCAAGATGCGCATTTTCGAAAGGGACGTCCAAGTTTCAATTTGGATGTCCTTGCAAAACATCCCGATACAGGGGCGGGAAACCCGTATTTTTGAAACAAGATGGACGTCCATCTTTCGTTTCAAAAATACCACCAGGGACGTCCAAATCCGACGTCCCTAGACATGAACGTTTCTGATTTTCGGTGATTTTCGAAACCAAGGACGTCCATCTTAGAAACGACCAAATGCAAGCCATTTGGTCATGGGAGGAGCTAGCATTTCTAGTGCACTGGTCCCCCTGACATGCCAGAACACCAACCGGGCACCCTAGGGGGCACTGCAGTGGACTTCATAAAATGCTCCCAGGAACATAGCTCTCTTATCTTGTGTGCTGAGCCCCTCCCAACCCCCCCCCCCCAAAACCCACTACCCCCAACTGTACACCACTACCATAGCCCTTACGGATGAAGGGGGGCACCTAGATGTGGGTACAGTGGGTTTGTGGTGGGTTTTGGAGGACTCGCTGTTTCCTCCACAAACGTAACAGGTAGGGGGGATGGTGCTGGGTCCACCTGTCTGAAGTGCACTTACATAGCAACATAGTAGATGACGGCAGAAAAAGACCTGCATGGTCCATCCAGTCTGCCCAACAAGATAAACTCATATGTGCTACTTTTTGTGTATACCTTACCTTGATTTGTACCTGTCCTTTTCAGGGCACAGACCGTGTAAGTCTGCCCAGCACTATCCCTGCCTCCCAACCACCAGCCCCGCCTCCCACCACCGGCTCTGGCACAGACCGTATAAGTCTGCCCAGCACTATCCCCGCCTCCCGCCACCAGCTCTGCCACCCAATGTCGGCTAAGCTCCCCCACTACAACTGCTCCAAGGACCTGCATACTGCTATCATGAACCTGAGTATGATATCTGAGACTGGCATAGAGGCTGGCATGACATATTTTTACAGATGTTTTTTGAGGATGGGAGGGGGTTAGTGACCACTGGGGGAGTAACGGGAGGTCATCCCCGATTCTCTCCAGTGGTCATTTCGGGCACTTTCTGTGTCTTAGTCGTAAGAAAAACAGGTCTGGGTGAAAACGTCCAAGTGCTTGTCAGGGACGTCCTTTTTTTTCGATTATTGGTCAAGAACGTCCAAGTGTTAGGCACGCCCAAGTCCCGCCTTCGCTATGCCTCTGACATGCCCCTTTGAACTTTGGCCATCCCTGTGATGGAATTCAATTGGGGATGTCCAAAATTGGCTTTCAATTATACCGATGTGGACGTTTCTGTGAGAAGGACATCCATCTTCCGATTTATGTCGGAAGATGGGCGTCCTTCTCTTTCGAAAATGAGCCTACAAGTGTCACTAAGAAGGCAAATATGTAAAGGGGCACCTATTTGCAGCCTATTCTATAAAGGAAAGTAAGCACCTATTTTCCTTTATAGAATGCTAGAGTTGTACGCCAAGTAAGTGCCTATATTTTAGGAGTGAGCACTTACAGTACACCAGGTATAGAACATAATTTTAGATACAGTGGGGGAAATAAGTATTTGATCCCTTGCTGATTTTGTAAGTTTGCCCACTGACAAAGACATGAGCAGCCCATAATTGAAGGGTAGGTTATTGGTAACAGTGAGAGATAGCACATCACAAATTAAATCCGGAAAATCACATTGTGGAAAGTATATGAATTTATTTGCATTCTGCAGAGGGAAATAAGTATTTGATCCCCCACCAACCAGTAAGAGATCTGGCCCCTACAGACCAGGTAGATGCTCCAAATCAACTCGTTACCTGCATGACAGACAGCTGTCGGCAATGGTCACCTGTATGAAAGACACCTGTCCACAGACTCAGTGAATCAGTCAGACTCTAACCTCTACAAAATGGCCAAGAGCAAGGAGCTGTCTAAGGATGTCAGGGACAAGATCATACACCTGCACAAGGCTGGAATGGGCTACAAAACCATCAGTAAGACGCTGGGCGAGAAGGAGACAACTGTTGGTGCCATAGTAAGAAAATGGAAGAAGTACAAAATGACTGTCAATCGACAAAGATCTGGGGCTCCACGCAAAATCTCACCTCGTGGGGTATCCTTGATCATGAGGAAGGTTAGAAATCAGCCTACAACTACAAGGGGGGAACTTGTCAATGATCTCAAGGCAGCTGGGACCACTGTCACCACGAAAACCATTGGTAACACATTACGACATAACGGATTGCAATCCTGCAGTGCCCGCAAGGTCCCCCTGCTCCGGAAGGCACATGTGACGGCCCGTCTGAAGTTTGCCAGTGAACACCTGGATGATGCCGAGAGTGATTGGGAGAAGGTGCTGTGGTCAGATGAGACAAAAATTGAGCTCTTTGGCATGAACTCAACTCGCCGTGTTTGGAGGAAGAGAAATGCTGCCTATGACCCAAAGAACACCGTCCCCACTGTCAAGCATGGAGGTGGAAATGTTATGTTTTGGGGGTGTTTCTCTGCTAAGGGCACAGGACTACTTCACCGCATCAATGGGAGAATGGATGGGGCCATGTACCGTACAATTCTGAGTGACAACCTCCTTCCCTCCGCCAGGGCCTTAAAAATGGGTCGTGGCTGGGTCTTCCAGCACGACAATGACCCAAAACATACAGCCAAGGCAACAAAGGAGTGGCTCAGGAAGAAGCACATTAGGGTCATGGAGTGGCCTAGCCAGTCACCAGACCTTAATCCCATTGAAAACTTATGGAGGGAGCTGAAGATGCGAGTTGCCAAGCGACAGCCCAGAACTCTTAATGATTTAGAGATGATCTGCAAAGAGGAGTGGACCAAAATTCCTCCTGACATGTGTGCAAACCTCATCATCAACTACAGAAGACGTCTGACCGCTGTGCTTGCCAACAAGGGTTTTGCCACCAAGTATTAGGTCTTGTTTGCCAGAGGGATTAAATACTTATTTCCCTCTGCAGAATGCAAATAAATTCATATACTTTCCACAATGTGATTTTCCGGATTTAATTTGTGATGTGCTATCTCTCACTGTTACCAATAACCTACCCTTCAATTATGGGCTGCTCATGTCTTTGTCAGTGGGCAAACTTACAAAATCAGCAAGGGATCAAATACTTATTTCCCCCACTGTAAGTGCCTAGTTCATTTTTCAAAAATTTGAAAAAAATTGAAAATTGAGATCTTAAATTTTGATGCTAGTATTAAAAAGTGATTTAGGCAAATGAAGAGAAAGGCAAGTCATGAGTTGTGAAACAAGTTGCCACTGATGGCTCGTTGAAAGAGGTTGAGACTACGTATAGTGCTCTTTTGAGTGTTTAAATTTGAGTACTGGGATTCTAGTATCCATAAGTTTATGAATGCCCCTGCTTGAGATCTGCTCCAATTAAATAAACGCTGATGGTGGAATCCTTTAGCAGATGTTAAATTATTTAAAACAAAATGAAAGCAAAAAGTACAGTATAGTATAATATAAAATACAATGTAAGATATATATGTTTGTGAAATAGCTGTTCAGACTCCTGGCCCCAAAAACCTGTAAAAGCAAGACCAAATAGATGGGTCTTCCGAGCTTTCTTATCATAAATTCAGCATAATTGAAGAGGTAATTTCATAGGTAGTGGGCAATGGAAAAGAAAGCACAATGTCTTGTTAATTCAAAATGGGCTCATGCACCAGGGGGAATATTATATGAAATATGCTGAGACTCGTGCAGTGCAATATGGAATGCACTGCCTGGATACTTGTGTTTATGCAGCAGTATGGAACAATTCAGAAAAGATTTGAAAACACACTTATTTGTTAAAGTGTTGGGTTAATATCTCTGTAGTAGACTAAGCATGAACAGTTCTGTTTGTTTTTGAATTGTATTATGTATATTTTGATGTACTTCACTTAGGGCTTCTTTTACAAAGCCATGCTAGCGATTTCTGCGTGGTTAATGAGAGGAATCCCATTCAATTTCTATGGGCTTCCTCTCGTTTGATGCACGGCAATTGCTAGTGTGGCTTTGTAAAAGAAGACCTTAGTTGTAGGCAGATTAGAAATGTTTTAATAAATAATTCAATTATTGGCTTGCTATTGCCTTGGCTGCATGAGCCCATCTTGAATCAATGTGCATCACTTTGCATTTGTCCACTTTAAATTTCATGTGCCATTTGGATGCCCAGCCATCCAATTTCCTAAGGTCTTCCTGCAATGTTTCACAGTCCACATGAGTTTTAACAACTTTGAATAGCTTCTTGTCATCTAAAAATTGAATCACCTCACTCATCATTCCCATTTCTAGATTATTAAAAATATGTTAAGTAGCACTGGTCCCAGTACTGATCCCTATGGCACTCCACTATTCACTCTCCTCTACTGAGAGCAAGGGCCATTTAACCCTACCCTTTGTTTCCTACCCATTAACTAGTTCCTAATCCATAAAAGAGCATTGCCTCCTTTCACATGGCTTTTTAATTTTCTTAGGAGTGTCTCATGAGCAACTTTAACAAAAGCTTTCTGAAAATCTAGATACACTACATCAACTGGCTCACCTTTATTGACATGGTTATTCATGCCTTCACAGAAATGAAGCAAATTGGTGAGGCACTATTAGCTCTCCTTCTATTATATTTTTACCAACACACAGGGCCCTGTTTACTAAAGTGCACTAGAGTTTTTAGTGTTTGCTAAAATTAGCATGCACTAAATGCTAGAGACACCCATATATTCCTATGGGCATCTGTAGCGTTAGCATGCACTAATTTTTATCATGTGCTAAAAACGCTAGCGCACCTATAGCGTGGCTTGGTAAACAGGGCCCATACTCGTAGTCATAGTATTGACATCATTCTAGCTCTGCAGACCCCCCTAAAGGTTTTATTTTTGATGCTTCTACTCAGGATTTAGTGTTGTTGGACTATCTCCTTGGTATTAACGGTGTAGTTAATAAATCTTCCACTAGATTTTCTTGTGAGAAAAGTTGATGAAATGAACTTTTGCACTGCTATTAATTTTTTTTTAACCTGAACTTGTCAAAGGTATGAACATAATTATTGATTTAAAATTGGAATAAACCTGTTGAGAATGCTTTGGATTAGGTTGCCCAGTTGAAACTGTATAAAGTATTGGGACATTGTCGTACCCTGTGGTATACATGTAAACCACTTTCAGTCTCAGGGAGCAAAGTTGCTTCTGAGTTATCCTCAACTTCTTTCACACTTGTATCACCAATAGTTGTGACTCACATGAGGGGAAAGCTGCAAACAATAACCAACATATAAAAATAACCCAGAAGCTGGGATGAGAGGTAAAATGAAAAAGAATATTTCTTTTAATAATAATTAAAAAAAACAGTAATGCAAAGTGTGTTACATTAACTTATTAAAATCTAAGGGGTTAATTAAGAAACAACAAATCAGAGTTAATTATTTTTTATTCTAACTTAAATTAGAATGGATTGTAGACTTTCTGTTTTTCATACAGGTTATTATAAAACTAGATTGAGGAATTTCCTTCCACAATCAGAACTTTAAAAAATTGTACAAATTGAAACTAATAAATAAAAACAAAACTAAATAAAAAGAATAGATATCTCTATAGGACTTCTTTTATGTTCAGTTTCTACATTTTTCTTTATAGGACTAAATAAATTTGTTGACTAGCTTTTGGGAATTAAAACCACTTTCCTCAGTACTTTAAGGGCCCTTTTACAAAAGCGTGTACAGGACTATGTGCATGCCGCGTGCATCAAATTGGCATTACCACCTAGCTAGTGCGTGCACCTGGCAGTAATTCTGAGTTTGGCATGCGCTGAAAACCCGTGTTAGAAAATAATTTTATTTTTTATACCATGGGGAGTTCCCACCGGCAGTTGGCGCACGCTGAATGGTTACTGCACGAGTAATATCTGAGCCCTTATCGCTAAGTCAATGGCTGGCGTTAATAGCTCAGGCTGTAAATAGATGCACACTGGTTTAATTTTGCCACACATCCATTTCCCGCCCGAAACCCCCCTTTTTTTCCAGACGCGATGGAGAAATGGTCCAGCTCGCATCCAGAACACGGGCCCACACTACCACAGGCTTTGGGCATTAAAATTTAAAACTTATAGAAAAGTTACTGAAGAGGCTAAAAAATAATTTACACTAATAGTATGCTTTCAGTGAAAAATAGTTCCAAGGAGTTTTTGCTGATACAAATAATTATTTTGAAAGGTGTGTTATATCTGTCTCACCATGTGACTTGCCATCTTGTGGTAAAATGGGACGTGCAATGGCATCAGTGCGTGGATTTGCCATGTGATGAGGCCCCTTTTTACCACAGTAAGTACAAACTTGTCAGGCAGCCATTTCCTGAGGGAGTTCTTATCACTTCCTATTTAGGAGGCGGTAAGGTCTCCTGTGCTAACCCAGCGGCAAAAATAAAAAAATATTTCCAGTTGCGCCAGAAATGGTGCGCTGTGGGGGTGGCACTACTGCTGGCTTCCGCGGTGGACTGCTGGTAGTGCCAGATTGGTGCATGCCATCGCCATGGTAGCTCTACCACGGCATTGTAAAAGGGCCCCTTAATTTTTTATTTAAAAAAATGGTTGACATTAGAGCTAACTGCAGATGTTATTTCAACTACCGGTATATTTATGCCATCTGGCTTAGTTTCCGTTGCTGAGGAAAAACAGGTGCTAGACTTGGCAAAAATAAAATATGGAGGAAACGGCATCAAAACGTCTGCAGTACTCGATGAAACTTTATGAAATGTAGTACTTCAACAGTATTTCACTTCATCACTGACCAGAAAAACCCCCAAATACCCAAAAATGTTTCTTTTCTTTCTTTTTTCTTTTCGTTCAGTTCATCAGTATGCAATAAAATGATGTCACAAACTGTCAACTATACATTCCTGCATTAATAATTGTCAAGGCAATATGGTACTTATCTGAAAATTCCCAATGGGGTCCCATTTTGCCTGATAGCTTTATCAAGGGGAAAATGTCCATAGTGCCAAAAACATACATTAACATACCATTTGCCACTTCTTAAGTTGCAGTATACTGACCATACACCTCCATATTTTATTTTTGCTAAGTCTAGCACTGGCTTGTGCTAGACTGATTAAAGGGCCCTTTTACAGAGCAGCAGTAAGCCCAACACGGGCTTACCGCTCGCTCTTCTGGGACTACCGCCAGCTCAACATGGCAGCCGGCAATAGTCCCGCCCAGAGCACGTGCCATTTACGGGGAAAAAAGAAAACCTCCGGAAATGGCATCACCTCAGTGGGTGGTGGTAAGAGCTCCCTGCCACATGGCCATGTGGTAAGATTTGTTCTCATGTGTGCTGAGGGCTTTTTTACTCGCTGTGGTAAAAAGGTCCCTGGTGCACAGGAAAAATGGCTCCCGCCCCTAGCACAGGGCCGTTTTCCCCGCATCTTGGTAAAAGGACCCTAAGAATTATTCTTATGTTCTGTGGAAAAGTCTGATTGTTTTGAGGAAAAACAGGGGAAGACACTTCTTGATCCCAGTCATCAGTCTAGTATTTTTTATGAACCATCAAAAGCCAAAATTTTTAAAAATGGCTGCTTCAAAACATTGACAGTGTTCTCCTTTAATAATTCATTGATGATGTCAAGCCACTTCCCAAAATATTTCATATTAAATGTCCTTTGACCAATATTAACAAAATTATCCCTGATTGCAGAATTTTTCAGAATTATGTGAAAATTTGTCTTGTATTATTAAAACTGATTACATCTGCAGATACTTTTTAGCTTAATTGTTATCACCTACTAGAGCCAGTACAGTCTGAGATCCACAGGCAATTCAGCACCCAAATTGGTTTGACAGTGATCCTGGAAAAATTGATGATGTAGGGTGGCGTGGGCGGGGGTCAGAATTGGAAATCTTAAGTGCAATTGACTTAGTGGATCACATGATATTGCTAGAAATTTGAAGGACTTAGGAATATCGTAGTTACTTGTTATTTAAAAAATAATTTCACATGGAAATATTTCAGAAGAATAGTTTCATACACACTCTTTTTTACCTTGGAGTGTTCCACTATCACCAATTCATTAATGTATTCCTTCATTCATTCTATATATAGTGCTGAAAAAATCAGCACCAAAAAAAAAAGCTATTCTATAAGCCATGCTTAAAGATAGGTGTAGTTTATAGAATAGTGCTTATGCCCAGGAATCGTGCCTAACTTTAGGCATCGCCATTTGCACCAACTGAAATGTGCTGCAAGTTTACGTGCCTAAATTAGGCGCATATCTCCCCTTTATTTTATAACAATGTGCATAAATACCAGGAAAGGCTAAAGCAGCTAGGGCTCTTCAGCTTGGAGACAAGACAGCAGGTCTATAAAATAATGAGTGGAGTGGAACCAGTAAATGTGAATCGCTTGTTTGCTGTTTCCAAACAGGACTTGGGCGCATACAATGAAGCTACAAAGTAGTAAATTTTAAACAAATCAGAGAAAATATTTCTTCACTCAATGTGTAATTAAACTCTTGAATTCGTTGCTGGAGAATGTGGTAAAAGCAGTTAGCTTCACGGGGTTTAAAAAAGGGTTGGATGGCTTCCTAAAGGAAAAGTCATAGACCATTATTAAAATGGACTTATTTCTAGAATAAGCAGCATAAGATATATTGTACTGTTTGGGGATCTTGCCGGGCACTTGTAACCTGGATTGGCCACTGTCGGAAACAGGATGCTGGGCTTGATGGGCCTTCGGTCTGTCCCAGTATGACAATACTCATGTACTTATAATGCACCCATTCCGCCTATGACCCTCCCATTTCTGCATCCTCTTTTTTTACTTGCGTGTAAAATTTAGGCTTGGATCCTGTGTTTAAATTTATGTACATATATTCCAATTAAATCTAATTAATGCCAATAAATTGCTTGTTAAGAAGCCAATTATTGACACTACTTAGCTCGTTATTTAATTAGATTGCATGTGCAAATTGGGCATGTGCCCAAATTTGCATGCATAATTTTTGGTGACTTTTATAGAATTAGGGGGTAGCTACTTTTGTTTCATAGTTTGTGATTGAATGCATTTTCTAGACAGATGATTATCAAGATATCTTAGAGAACATTAATTTGGTAGTTGTAGAGGATTTTAATGTACATTGGGATATGGAACTTACTGGCTCTTTTCAGTATTTTAGTCCATTTATGTACTATTAGTTTTTTTAAAGGTAGTTTAGGGTATATATGACTCACTGTTTGTATCCAATTTTATGAACAATAAATGGTTGGACAAGATTGTTAAGACCACCACAATGCAGGTTGGTAAACGAGAAAGCAACTTGAAACAAAACACTATCATTTAATGGCTAAATCTACAAACAGCTGTGACATTTTGGAAAGTTTGTCAATTAATTTATTCCAGGGATAGAGGGCCTAGTCTCTCATTTTGTAGACATGCAAAATGAGAAGCTGTCGGTTACCATTCATTGCTTGGCTCTAGTACATCAGAGATGATGTGAAGTACTAGAAGCACCTTGGGAGGCACTTGGAGAGGAAAAGGACAGCATTAGGCAGTCACAAGCACAAATGGACGGTGGCCCAGCACAGCGGAAATAGGAGGGGGGGGGGGGGTGATGGGAAGTATAGAAGAGCTGCAAGCACAGGCAAGTTAGGAAAGGGATAAGTAAGGGGGAGGCACTAAAGAATAGAGGACCTATAGGGAGGCAGGTAACAAGACAGGAAGTCTTGGAGGTGGGGAAAGAGGTGACCTCTGGGAGCAAGAAGGGCAGTGCCTGCAAGGAGCATTCACCATTTTGGCCTGCTGTAAATTTTGTTTAATTTGTTTAATCTCTTTCTCCTCTTGCCTTTTTCGTTGTTTGGTACAGGATGCCTTCTCTGTGGGCCGTTGGTTGTGGCCAGGAAGGGAACACAGGGGGTTTGGCTCGCAGCAGAGGGCTGAAGTGCAGTGGGTTGTTCAGGCGCAGGTCGGCCGTTTGACTATTTACAGTGCTGGTATGGAGGTCTTCACTGCTTGGCTTGCCCTTCTTTTCAGGACCTGTGTCTTCTGGATAGGGTGCAATGTGCCCACCGAGAGGCGGAGTGCTGGTGAGTGTGCCAGCGGCCATGGTGAGAACAGCATGGTTCCATTTTATAGAAGGGTGCTGCTGGATTGGTTGGGAATCGGTATGCATCTGTGGCTCTGGCAGACGCGATTCCACTCCTGCATGTGCAGAGCAAACCATGGTCACAGGTAAAATGACTGTGCTGCTGTGATGGGCAGTGTCTGCGAAATCATGATTAGCCATCAGCGGTGCACTCTGGGGGCACAATTAACATCAGCTGTGCTGGTACCAGGCATTGTTTGAGGGCAGATTGCAGGCAAGTTTCAATTTAAAAATGTGTTTGTGCCAGTGGCCTGGGTTTACTATCCTGCTTATAATCGAATGAGAAAAACGCCCAAGTTCCGACCTAAATCGGGAGATGGACGTTTATCTCACAAAAACGAATAACGCGGTATAATCGAAAGCCGAACTTGGACGTTTTCAACTGCACTCCATCGCGGAAGCGTACAAAGTTGATGGGGGCGTGTCGGAGGCGTGGTGAAGGTGGGACTGGGGCATGGTTATCACCCGAACAGAGATGGGCGCCTTTCGCCGATAATGGAAAAAAAGTATGCGTTTGTAGCTAGAATTTAGGGCACTTTTCCTGGACCCTGTTTTTTCACGAATAAGGCCCCAAAAAGTGCCCTAAATGACCAGATTACCACCAGAGGGAATCGGGGATGACCTCCCCTGACTCCCCCAGTGGTCACTAACCCCCTCCCACCACAAAAAATGATGTTTCACAACTTTTTATTTTCACCCTCAAATGTCATACCCACCTCCCTGGCAGCAGTATGCAGGTCCCTGGAGTAGTTGTTAGGGGGTGCAGTGGACTTCAGGCAGGTGGACCCAGGCCCATCCCCCCCCTACCTGTTACAATTGTGCTGCTTAATGCTTAGTCGTCCAACCCCCCCAAACCCACTGTACCCACATGTAGGTGCCCCCCTTCACCCCTTAAGGCTATAGTAATGGTGTAGACTTGTGGGCAGTGGGTTTTGAGGGGGATTTGGGGGGCTCAACACACAAGGGAAGGGTGCTATGCACCTGGGAGCTCTTTTACCTTTTTTTTGTTTTTGTAAAAGTGCCCCCTAGGGTGCCCGGTTGGTGTCCTGGCATGTGAGGGGGACCAGTGCACTACGAATCCTGGCCCCTCCCACGAACAAATGCCTTGGATTTATTCGTTTTTGAGCTGGGTGCTTTCATTTTCCATTATCGCTAAAAAACAAAAACGCCCAGCTCACAAATTGTCAAATAAAACATGGATGTCTATTTTTTTTTGAAAATACGGTTCGGTCCGCCCCTTCACGGACCCGTTCTCGGAGATAAACGCCCATGGAGATAGACGTTTTCGTTCGATTATGCCCCTCCAAATAATTTAGGGTTCAGTATGGCCCCTGGGCAGCAGGCAGCATCTGGATAAGGTATGCCCCCTTCTCTGTGAACCATCAGGTCATGGGTTTGTGACCATGAAAGCGCGTGCGTTGTGCATGGTCGCATCTGGGAATGTGGACTATTTTTAGGCCTTCGAGTTGTGCCGTGGTCCTCCTGAATAGGCAGGTGTGTTTTTCCCTTGCACGCACGTGACTCTGTGAATGTGCCGCTTCGATGCACAAATCGCAGTGTCAGGGTGGGGGACATGTGTCAGCTCATAGTGCCCCTGATCAGTCTGTGGGTTGATTCTGAGTTGCTGCGTATAGGGCTATTCTGTGCAAGCCAGGCGGCAGAGAGGGGGTTCCAGGTGAAAAACTACAGCACCTGGCGGTCATCTTAGCAGGGGTTATAATACTGCGCAATTCAGTTATTGTGGCAGCCATACTGGTGAGGTCTTAGGACACTCAGTGCGCAGGTGACTATTTTATGTCCCCCCTATGTCCCTCCTCCCCCCCCCCCCCCAATACTCATTCCACCTATAGCATAACAGGAAAGAACTCCTTTTCAAATCCATCCACCAGCAAGTTGGTTGTACTTAAAAGTGTTACAGATCAATAATTAATGTTTTTGGATTTATCAAAAAAAATCCTCCTCTTGTATGAAGAAAGGTTAAAGAGGTTAGGGCTCTTCAGCTTGGAAAAGAGACAGATGAGGGGAGATATGATTGCGCTCTATAAAATCTTGAGTACTGTAGAATGAGTAGAAATAAATCAAATTTTACTCATCCAAAAGTACAAAAACTAGGAGACATTTGAGGAAGTTACATGAAATACTTTTAAAACAAATAAGAGGAAGTATTTTTTCACTTAACAAATAGTTAAGCTCTGGAACTCTTTGCTGGGGGAGGTGGTAACAGTAGTTAGTGTATCTGGGTTTAAAAAAGGTTTGGACAAATTCCTGGAGGAAAAGTCCATAGTCTGGTATTAAGACAGACAAGGGAAGCAACTGCTTGCCCTGGGATCTGTAGTATGGAACGATTCCACGATCTGGGTTTCTGCCAGTTACTTGTGACCTGTCTTGGCCACTGTTTGGAAAACAGGATACTGGGCTAGATGGACCATTGGTCTGACCCAGTATGGCTACTCTTAGGTTCTTATGTCTTGTTCTACGAAAGATACATTGGATAAATATGTTTCCCATATATATAGTACTCACTCTGTCTATACATAGGCTTTAGAACATCCAGCAACTTTATACCTTTACTATTCCATTACTATTCCATTACTATAAATTGAAAGACATACTAAAGCACATAAACAGGGCTGCAATGAGATATGCACTCCAAATGAACACAGGGAGCATAAGGCGGCCAAGCTACACCACCCAAGCAAAACACTGCCAAGGAACTATATTATTGTAAGGTTACAAAGGACTGCTCATTAGAAGGCACATTAAGGTTAAGCTGACATCATACAATATCGATGCCTATGGAATGTTTGTGCTGTTCAATGGATGTATCATACTGCTCCCTGTTGTTTCATTATTAAGGGGTAACTGTTAGCTCCAAGTTTGTTCAATGCAATTTTATGTGCATTATGCCCATTCAGGTGCATCACGGTGTGATTGGTAACCCTATGGTAAGTTTAAAGTTATCCAGTACCTGTGCTACACTTCCCGGGATGTATTTCTTGGTGAAGACGTAATCCCAAGGACATGCGTATATAGCAATAAACAGGATACCAGATAGGGTTAAAACACAGTATCCATTCCCTTCTTCACTAAATTTGCCCTCTTGGCACTGAACGTATGACCACTTGGACCCACTTAGTTCCTCTGCTTTAGAACTTTTAGAATATCTGTGTTGATGTTGAGGGCAGAGGCCACCTATTAACATGATTGAGAGTATTACATTCACTAATTTACATCCTCTCCAGTATGGTTTTGCAGGTATGCCTCCACTCACGGAATACTCTGAAGCAGCAGGCAGAGAGACGACACCAGCTTGGTGCCAGCGAAAAATGGCATGGATGTGACATTTTCCTGGCCTTCCAGGGCACATTACATCTGCCTTAGTATAGGTATGTAGAATTTGTCAGCAGGTACTGCCGTGCCTGTATGCATTCTGTCTACTGTTTGGAAGACATGTAGCACACCATATGGTTATTCCTAGCTTTCCTACTCATAATCAGTAAGTATATCATCTCATGCTTATTGTTGACTTAAACTTGAATAGATGATGAATGTGACTGCTGGGTATACGGGATGGATCATTCGGAACTTTATCTCCTGGCACTCACTATGTTACTATACTATATTACTATCATTCAGACTCATGGGGCATGGTACATCTACACATATTTTGCATACCAACATATACAGCCTTTTCCGAATGGTGCCTGCAGGAGGGTGCTGAATCCGACTAAACAGTATCCATGGCTTGGATCATGACAGATGGCACTCTACACACGCACACCAGCAACTAACCACTGAATAGCACTCAGATCATACTACATTTTCACAATTCAGTTTTGACATGCATGCACTCATATGTAACTCTGGGCCCCAGTTCAGATCCTTGGTGTTACACCTCAATTGATACGCTGGGGTACGCATATAACTAGCATAACTAGCTTCGCACTTGGAAACCTGCTGCGGTTAACTGGAATGTACATCAAGAAATCAGTGATTAACCAGCATTCAGTACGTGGTAGTTAGGGCGGAGGTCGACAATGCTTAGCGATGAGCATGAGGCTATTGACAAAGGGTTAGATGCAGTAGTGCGGCCGAAACACGGGTCATTCATCATTCTTGAAGGTCCAGTGTTGCTTTTTTCGTTTGTTGCCCCCTCCCCCAAAATAGCACTTAGCACTATTCTATAATTACTGCTCAAAGTTAGACATGACCATTTACACCAACCAAACACTGGTGTAAATCCTTGCACCTAAATTAGACACAGATCCCTGTTAGTCTATAACAATGTGTATAAATTGCAAGAATTTCCCTGATCCGCCCCTGACCCTCCCATGGCCATGCCCCCTTTTTGATCCATGCAATCATTATGCACATAGATGTTAATTTATTCTAATTAGCACTGATAATTGATTGCTAGGGCCCAACTATCAGAGCTAATTGGCTCATTATTCAATTATATTGGGCATGCACCAAATTTACATGTGCAATTTAAAGTGCTATTTATAGAATCTGGGGGAAACTGTTGCATTAAATATAACACAGCATATTAACCATTGTTTTGAGTGTTATGTTAACAGTTTAGTTAACATATGTGTAAGTCATGTTGAACTCCTAAAATAGTTTAGTACATAGGTACCTTTATGATTTTGTGCTATTAATGCCCTCATGCCTATCACATCTATTTTGTACTACGTTTATGCTATTTTGCTTTAGATATTGTATTTATACTTTATGGAGTTGTAGTTTAATCATTTTGATTTATTTTGTTGTCCAAATAGAGTAATGATGTAATAATAGATTCTTCATAAAATGAATTGAATTAAATTAAATCAATGCATTAACAAGGCTATTCATTTAAGCACTGTAACCCTTGTTAAGTTTAGGTTGATCATGCTAACTTTACCACAGGTTACTGTAGGTATTAAGTGTCACCGTCCCATTATATTAAATGGGGCCAATTTGTTAAAGAATTTATCTTTCCACAGTAAAGCTAGTATGACCTGTGATAATATTAGTGTGATCTACATTTTATTTATTTGTTGCACTTGTATCCCACATTTTCCCACCTATTTGCAGGCTCAATGTGGCTTACAAAATGTTACAACGACATATACACATTATAGAATAAGAATTTCAGAATATAGATACAGATAGGTGCATAAGAATATCATAGCAATCATATTAACGGAATAATAATTTTACAATTGTTACAAATAAGAGTGCATAAGTAAATCATGGTATTCTATGTAATGTTTTTGCTGTAATTACTGGTTTTTTGACTGGTACTCTAGTTTTGTGAACCACCTTGAACTGCAATGCCTGAGCAGGTTGTATGTTTTGCTGTTATTATTATTACTATTACTGACATTCAGTGTTAAACAACACTGGTGTAAAGACAATGGGAAAAATGGGGAGGCTATTAACTAGAGGACTTGAAATGAAGCTACAAGGAGAGAAACAGAATAACAACATCAGGAAATACATTTTCACAGAAAGGATGGTGGATGCCTGGAATGCTCTTCCATGGGAGGTAGTGGGAACAAAATAGTGATGGAATTCACAACGGTGTGGGATAAACACAGAGGATCTCCATTTGGGAAGGAAAAGATAAAAGTGTAAAGCGGGGACTGTCAACTCAGTCCTTGGGACACACCTACCCAGTGTTAATAAAGTGGGCGATCTGGTGCACCGGCGTTATTACACGCACAAGACCTGGCGAGATCCGATCTACGTTGGGCCCTTCAAGATAGAAGCCCTGTCAGCCACAGCTGCAAAGCTGGAGGACCACACATCCTGGGTCCATCTGAAAGATATACGAGCTTATCCAAATACCCCATCAGGTCTCCTGGATGTTTCCATTGATGTTCCCACGAACCCAATCTCCACCGCCATTGTTTCCAGCACAGCAGTCACTGGAGAGAGCAGTCCCAGCACGAACCCCATCACCACCGCCATTGAGCCCGAGACCACCGACCCCACATCCAACACTTTTGAATCATCTTGATCAACTTGACCAAAGACTTAACCACCTTACCCCCTCTCCTGAATCACACCTCCTTGATCTGGCTGACATTATTATCCAAGCCTTCGCAGAATCTCCAGAGTCACCATCTGAACAACCACCTGTATCTGAACCAGTATTTGAGTTGCCTTCTTCACCTCCACCTTCCACAGTTCCTGTTCATCCACTTCCCTACGTGGATCTTCGCATCCGCCTCATCAGAATCCGCAATCTGGCAGACGATCTCCTCCAAGTCCGCAACCTAGCAGGACAGTTGACCCCGGAAGACCGAGAGTCCATTGTGTTTTCAACAGTAAACATTTTGCACAGCAACACCTGTGAGCTGCTCGACATTCTACATCGGTACTTCCCAAATCAAGCCAGATAAATGCCACAGCAAGTTCCGCCGCTGTGCACTTCAGAAGTATTTATCCCCTTACAGACTGTTTCTCTACATAAGTGTGACTCTGAACAGGTATCTGATACAAATTCCCATTGGTCCAAAGACTTGGATGACAATTATCTGGAAGCCGACACCATTTCTGACGACAAGGCCGGAACCAGCGCTCGTCCAAGTGTTGCCTCTGCTGTAACGGTGTTACATCAGTACACCCTCTTCTTCTGCTTCCCCTCTGCCAGACTGTTTGCTGTTGGACTCGTGTGCATGTTCATACTGTGTATAGGTTTGGTTTTGTTTCTCACTACCTTGTTTCCCTATACTGCTGACAGTAACCTCTTTGATCTTTGGATCACACTTACTGCCTTTCCCACTGGCAACGTTACCTTGCCAGCCGGAAACGCTACGGTACTTGCAACTACTTCAGTACTTGCGACTACCCCAGCAATACTTGCAGCCACTCCTGCTCCACCACCTACTACAGCATCTTACACAAAACTCCAACAGTACACCACATTCACACGCCCATTTGGATATAGCCCCCCCCAGACGATCTCAAAGATCAGCCCCGCTGCCACCAGTCATCCCACCCCCTGGGCAGACACATCTGGCACTACAGACATTTCAACTGGCAATCCTCCAGAGCCTATTGAAACCTCTGCAACTACTCCTTTCCTCACTGATCCTCCTGTTTTGTATTCTACAACTGTTCCCAATCCTATCAGTAGCTCGGTCCATATTGTCCCCAATCGTACAACTACTTTTGAGGATAATATTGCCTTGCTTGAATTACGACCCACCCCTCCTCTTTATTCTCTGGTTCCTGATAGTGACGCTCCTCCTCCCACACATACTACTTTAGCCACGTCAAACATCACCGTCCCAGCCACTCGTCCTCCCAGATAGCTCCACACGCCTAAGTGACCATCAATATATGTCCCAGAATTTACCAGACACTCCGCCTTCTCCACCTGATTCTCCCCCACCGTCGCCTTTAAATTTAGGTGCACACTTGATCCCTGAACCCCCAGAATATCTAAGACAATTAATTCATCCTCATTGGGACCCTGCTCCAGAAGACGATACAAATTGGGACCCCTTCACCCGATACCACACACTGTGTGAACCTTTGTTTGACAGTTGGACATTAGGTCCTAGCCGTACGGTTACACACACTCAGTTACTGTTTGGAGGAACCTTAGGCTTACAAATTGAACAAACAGACGACCTCCTAATCAGGCCACAAACTGGTGACATTGTAGATTTTTGGGTAATTACATACGCTGTACTGGGCACTGACTGGATTCCCTTCCTGTTTATCAGAGAGGTTGGATCGAGACCTTTGGAAGTATATGGTATTTTCCAAATCCCAGATCCTACTGAAATAGGGGCTATTAGAATTTACCCCCCATACCCAAATACCTGTTGCTAAAACCCTTGGGATAAATTTGTCGCTCTCCTTAATCAGTAGCCGTTACTTACCCTTCATACAATTACAGTGCCTCATTATGAAAACTACCAACATGAAGTGCTTAGCCCTCCTGTTGTGTGTGCTCACCACACCCACGATACATGGAACACAGTACCTAACAAATTTTCAAGAACAATTTACAACCACTTATGAAATAACATTACCCACTACCAAGGACACAATCACTATCACCCTTGATGTATGTGCTTACACAATGTGTGGGGAACATCCTGTGCAGCAATATTTGTCAGCTTTTGAAGTATACCTGTGTCCCTTCCCCAATTGTGGAAGTTGGGCACAAGTATGGTGGTATACAGGTTCATGGGTTCCCTACTCAGGTACTGAGATTCCAGATCTAAAAAGGAGCATTTCCATCATGAAATTGCGAGTCACTGGCCTCTGCCAAATGACTAAATGTAATCCAGTGGCTATCACTTTCAGAGGAGTAACAGATGTTACATACAGAACTTATTCCATAGGAATTGATGCCACAGGTAGAGACCCCATTGGAAAAATCAAGATTGTTCCACCCCCAGCCCAACCTACAGCGACCAATCCTTTAGTGCCGACAAAGATCCCAGAAATAAAAATTCCTTACCAGATTGTACCAATTAATAATTCTAAAGATTTAGTGGCACTGGAAACAGGATTTGGAGAGACAAACCTATGGCTCGAATGGGCACATTATACTACAAAGAGTTTGAATGTCTCTAATTGTTATTTTTGTTCCCATGCAAGAGCAGAACCAACAGTTGTTCCTTTCCCCTTAGATCTCCAAAATGATCCAGATGGATTTTGGTGTATGTTGCAGTTATTGCAGGCTAAAGACGACATTAATCAGTCTTGTCAACACCTTGACGAGCACCACCCCTACTTACCCCCTCGGATGAGGATTCCACCTGCATTCAGGATTCCAAATCCTGCTACCAGATATCATACATGTCTGGAACGATATGGGGTGAAACAGACACGGTTTTTAGGAAACTTAACCAAGTGTAACATAACCTTAGGAAATGGGACTCTGAAAAATCTGAACCTAACACGGTTCTCACAAGCTAGAGCAGACATATGGTGGTACTGTGGAACCCGCACTATCCGCAATACACTTCCTAACAATTGGACAGGCAGATGTGCCCTAGTCAAATTGGTCATTCCAATCATTATAGCATCCTTGCCTCCTCCTCATAGCAGCTCTTCCTCACGAGTGAAGAGAAATGCAATGCCTGGATCTTTTGATGATCGGGTCTATATAGATGCTATTGGAGTTCCAAGAGGGGTTCCTGATGAGTTTAAAGCCAGAAACCAGATAGCTGCAGGATTTGAATCAGTTTTCTTTTGGTGGGCGACTATCAATAAGAATCTTGACTGGATCAACTATATATATTACAATCAGCAGAGATTTGTGAATTACACTAGGGATGCAGTTCAAGGAATTGCAACACAATTAGACGCCACTAGCCGGATGACGTTGGAAAATAGATTAGTTCTTGACCAACTTCTAGCAGCGGATGGAGGGGTGTGCCAAAAGATAGGCACCCAGTGTTGCACCTTTATCCCCAACAATACAGCTCCAGATGGATCAATTACCAGAGCTTTAGAAGGCTTAACCTCACTGTCGCAAGAATTGGCAGAGAACTCTGGCGTTGATACATCCTGGACAGGTTGGATGGATAGAGCTTTTGGTAAATGGAAAACATTTATCATTTCAGCAGCCACGACTATAATCATAGTGGTAGCAATTTTTGTTTTAGTAGGATGTTGCATAATCCCTTGTGCTAGAGGCTTAGTAGAACGCTTAATTGAAACCGCAATAATGAAAAGGACCACAGCAGGACAATATGCCCTGTACGAAAATCTCCTTCCCAACACCACAGGAGAAAACACATTGGACTATCTCCCTCCGAGAAGTACCAATCGCTATGCAACTGTTAGAGACACTGGAGAGATGTCTGCAACTGTATAATCAGATAATAGCGCACAGGGATAGAATGTAACCATATAAAGCTGTATAAGATGATGTGATCAATTGTGCAAATCTATGCAAATGTATAATTAAGATATAATCAGTATATAACCAATGAATTTGTGATTTATAACAATATAAATATATTGACATACATAAGAATAAGATAGAACCTGCATATTAAGAGGTTGAAGAAAAATTATATTGTAGTAACCATAAGTTTTAGTAGGATTGACATAATTGAAGTACTGCCAAGATGATACTTTCAAACCGAAAACGAAACAAATTGTACCAGTTGATCTTAAGACTCAGATAATTTGATGGCCTCATAGAATACCTTCTGGAATGGATGGTACCAAGGTACGTTAACCCTGGTGTCACCCTATGGGATAGGGTGAAGAGGGGAATGTTAATATATGGCCTAGCTTTAAGGCTACCACTGGAATAGTGATGGCCAAAGCTATGCAGCCTAAAAACAACTGAAAAAGTACTGACTAGGCCAAACAACAAGTAAATGATTTAATATTTGAGAATCTGCAAAAAGCAGGTCTGAATAATGACTTCTGACACAAATTGGTACAATTTTTAAATCAAATATAGCACCTGTAATGAAAGATCAGATGAATAAAATGGAGCTTATTAGTTTTGGTATACAATGATACAGAGGTAATACAGAGTTCATGAGAAAGGTATGAAAAGTATTGCAGCCGGAAGATGTGAAACTGTTATCTCAACGCTTCCCAAAACATGTTGATAATTAGCAGTAGCTGAGAACGGAAGGAGTTGGGTACATCAGATAGCAGATCGCATGGGAAAGTATGATCTCAGAAAGTGAGAAAGATTAGGAGCAAGGTATCTCACCATTCACTTCTATGGAGAAGATAGAGTATAAAAGAGGGGAGATTTTGGCTCAGTTTGAGAGTCTTCTCCGAAGCTTCTGTCAGACGGCGAAGCCCTGTGCGGATGAAACCAGAATCTGATGTCTGTATTTGTATCAACTTGAAGACCTGTGTTTGGGTAAGAAATAAAATGTATCTATCTATCTAAACCTATCTCTGTCTTTATTTTTATTGATTCTATCTTCTCTTTACCTAACATTTAGCCTACAAGGTAGATCACATACAAGTGACACTCAGTTTTGGACAGAAAGCAGTAGTTATGGGAATTAGTTTTCAATTACGGCTCCTAATGCCACCCCCTTGTGATTGGGTGACAATGGAGGTCAGAGAAACTATACAGAACCTGAAGTATGAAATAAGTACCTTTAGTCCCCCGTGTGACGGAGTCAGAAAGAGGTCTATAAGAGGAGGGAATTAAAAACACCAGCCAGGTTTTCAGGATACCCATAATGAATATACATGAGATAGATTTGCATACAATGCAGATAATGCAAGCACATTTATCTCATGCATATTCAATGTGGGTATCCTGAAAACCTGACTGACTGGGTGTGTCCTGAGGACTGGGTTGAGAACCCCTAGACTAAACTATTTTCACTCAAAGCAAGGCGTAAATGACTTTCATACTTAAAGAAAAAAGTCATGGGGGAGGATAACCAGAGTGACAGTTACAAACCTAAAGACAAAAGACGGGGGGTAACCTGCACAGAATGGCAGGTACAACCCTAGCCACCCTTTCTGGGCAGACTGGTTGGACCATGCTGATCCTTATCTGCTCGATAAATCTACTTAATAGGGCTCAATTTATAGTATTGCCGAGAATATGTAAATAAAATACACTCTAATCCCAGCAAGAACCACTTTATAGGCACAATCAACACATTATTTCACACTTTTTCTACAAGATGGACCTTCATAAACAGCGTACACTTCATTTTTCAGCTGGTATCCATATAGCAGAAGGACGCTTTCAATCGTCATCGGCCCACAAATTTTTCAAGTATTTTTTTACAAAAACAATACAGAATTTCCTTCTTCTTATTAGTCGTCTTTTATTCATGTATCACAACAATGCATTTTTTTCAACAAACAATAGACAAATTTATAAGAGCACTGAACTTTCCAGACGGACTCACTGCCAACAACATGGCCAGTGTTTCAGAGCCTTCCTCAGGGTCGCAGTCCGCTGCAAAAGAATATAAATTGTCAAAATCCCAAACATAAAAAAATAAAGCAGCATACATTTCTTCAGCAACTTACTAATTGATTGAAAAGTTTCTTCATAAAGTGCCTGTATAGTATGGTGGCTCAAAAAAAAACAACAACGCCGTGCTTAAAACTTCTAAACAGACAGGAAGTGTAAAATTACTGGTTAACAACCCTGTCAAGTCAATGTCCACCACTCAAGTTCAGCGTTTAAGCCTTAAGAATGTACTGTGTTTAAATGAAAAATCAATCGCTGCTCCTTGTAGTTTAACAGATCTTCATAATTCCCACTCTCCCATCCCAATTGAATACAATCAATAATTCTCCATCGCAAATCATCCCACATATGTTGCATATCAACCCAGTGTTGTACTAACAGAACTGACATAACCTTACATGTGATGCAAGATTTGTGTTCATTTAATTGAGTCTGTAGAGATAATGAAGAATTCCCAATATAAAGCAACTTGCAAGGACACTGAATCAAATAAACTGCATTAGATGAAGTACAAGATGTAGTAGACCAAGAAGTAAAAAGGATGATCAGTAGAAGTGTGCCTCCAATCTGTACCCTCTAATGTCAAAGGGCACCATTGACAACTAACATGAAAAGTGTCCCAATGACTGAATTAATGTTTCATTATAATCAAGTCTCTTATATGATAAATATTCAACAATAGTCTTCCCCCTGTGAAATGCACAGATTGGATGTTCTTGAAAACAGTCATGCACCTGCAATATTCTCCAATGTTCGTGAATCTTTGCCAAAATTTTTGAAGCAAAAGCAGAAAATGGCAAAACTGCCACCACAGTGTCCTTTTCCGTACATAAGTACTGCCATACTGGGACAGACCTAAGGTCCATCAAGCCCAGCATCCTGTTTCCAACAGTGGCCAATCCAGGTCACAAATACCAGGCAAGATCCCAAAAAAGTACTAAACATTTTATACTGCTTATCCCAGAAATAGTGGATTTTCCCCAAGTCCAGTTTAATAATGGTCTATGGACTTTTCTTTCTGGAAGCCATCCAAACCTTTTTAAAACTCTGCTAAGCAAACCACCTTTACCAAATTCTCCGCCAATGAATTCCAGAGTTTAATTACACGTCGAGTGAAGAAAACTTTTCTCCGATTAGTTTTAAATTTACTATTTTTTAGCTTCATTGCATGCCCCCTAGTCCTAGTATTTTTGGAAAGCATAAACAGACGCTTCACGTCTACCCTTTCCACTCCACTCATTATTTTATAGACCTCTATCATATCTCCCCTCAGCCGTCTTTTCTCCAAGCTGAAGAGCCTCAGCCGCTTTAGCCTTTCCTCATAGGGACGTCGTCCCATCTCCTTTATCATTTTTGTTGCCCTTCTCTGCACCTTTTCTAATTCCACTATATCTTTTTTGAAATGCGGCGACCAGAATTGAACACAATATTCGAGGTGCAGTCGTACCATGGAGCGATACAAAGGTATTATAACATCCTCATTTTTGTTTTCCATTCCTTTCCTAATAATACCTAACATTCTATTTGCTTTCTTAGATTGCTTATATTGCAAAAGCAAGGATCACTGTGTATAGTGAGCCATGAGAACAAATCCTTCTAAGCTGCATGAGTTGACTAATTGGCAAACTTGTTTTGAGATAGTATGGGTGGAAACTATTGAAGTGTAAGTAATTGTTCTTAAATGCCACCTTCTGAAATACTGTTGTTTCAATTTGATTCCCCTCATGAAACAGACATAGATCCAAAAATTCATAGCCTTAAAATGCATGGTAATTTTCAAATTGGTAGCAAAAAATTCCCATAATGATTGTTCAGTACCAGTCCAAAAAATCAAACGTCATCCAAAAACCGCTTCCATAAAATAATTTTTGATCCTTATCTGCTGTCAGTTACTGCGTTGCTGTCTGCTGAACTAATGCCACCTGTGGAAATTCCTTGGCACACCAAAGGTGAAAAACAGTTTTGCCCACATTGAGTGGGTAATTTTTCAAACAGCCAATTGACTGAGCTGTCTTCTGACAACTGTCCTCTCTTTCATTTGACAAATATTTTGCTTGCATGTATTTTGCTCAAAAGAAGCAGGAATTCTGTGTACACCTATCATTTCACATTAAAAGGTACAATCCTTTTGAATGTATAATTATTCTCATATGTCAAAATGCTCTTGCATTTTGTTTCTTTAACATCAAAGTATTACTTCAACAACAGAACATAGCTGTCCACCTAGTGCAAGTACAATTGTTAAATATTTATATTGTTTTGCATAGGTAAACTAACTCAACTCCGTGTTTCAGAAAGCAGGACTGACACTTGAGAACGAACTATGAAAAGTCATTAATACATGCAGCTTTACAGTTGCATTTATGCTTTCTTAGCCTGCTTGTGGGGAGGGGGGGGGGGGAGGAAGGGAGAAATGTGGGTGTGAACCTTTTGACTGTTGCAGCTTGATGTTGCTTTCCCAAATGCTGGGCTGGAGTAACAACAGAACTGAACCGGTAGGAAGCACATACAAATCCTGGTCAGGATTACTGAGAAATGTTTAAAAGGATATTAAATCCTTTTTCTTCCATAGCTACAGGGTAAAATGGCAATTGTGAAATAAATGTTGCTAAGCTGGTCAATAACATGTTTTCATTTTCGTATCATGTAAACGGTAGAGGGTCACGGATTCGATGTATTGCCTTTCTGTGGTACAACCAAAGCAGTTGACAGTTATTATACGCAGGTACTTTTTCAGGCTTCTGGAGAAAGAGACATGTTGCATTCTTCTTTAACTTTGATCCTTTTCTGTTTTTCAATTGAAAGCAGTAATCATGATCTAAATGCAAACCTAATTGGTTTACTTGGTCTTGTCTCCATAGAAACATAAGATCTGGAGGATTTCGAACACTGTTTTTTTTGTCATACTGTACTAAACATTTAACCCAGTGTGTACCTAACACCAAACGAGCTTTTACTCTTTCCACAGCTGCAGCTAACAAGATATGACAAATTTAATCAGGTGCTAATTTATACAATCTGTTAGCAAATGTTTTCTCTCTATTATTATTCCTAATTAATTTCTCATAAATGACCCTGAAGCTCTTGGAAGATGCAGTATAAAAATAGTTTTCAAAAGATTTATTTTAGGTGTGAAAGGCCACAAAATGTTCTTAATTCAATTCAATTTCTTTTCTTTGTGTTTTGTTTAAAATCGGTTCAACATTTTTTGGCACCTACTAAATTCTTTTCAGACACATTCCAACCATTTAGTATGTACTAAAACCAATAAGAAGGCTTATTCACCCTTGAAGGCCTTTTTTTAAAATTGTAAAAGACTTCTTATAACATTACTCCATAGATTACTTTTGTAAAAGATGTGTGGTGTCAAGAAAATGTGCACTTTTACATGATCTACTTGTCGGCATGTTTGAGATGGAGCATAGGTACAGTCAATTTATCAGAATTGTTTACCAGTGCTTGCCAAGTCCAGTCCTGGAGAACCCATAACCAGTCAGGGTTTCAGGATATCCACAATGAATATGCATGAACTTGATTGGTATATACTGACTCCATTATATGCAAATTTCTTTCCTACATATTTATTGTGGATATCCTGAAAACCTGACTAGCAAGGGGTTCTCCAGGACTGGACTTGGGGAAACACTAGTTTATACAATGTATGTATGTCCTAAGCAACAACATGGAAGAAAACAACAGTAATCCAACGAAAGGAGAAAATTCTGTTTATTCACTACCCTTGCAGCAGGAATAAACAGAATTTAAAAACAGATGCCCAACATGGCCATGCTTCGCCAAGGGCTGCTTCGGGGGCACACAAAGTAATGTAAACACATATATACATAAAAACATACTAGTAAACTTATAAATATATATACAAACCATGCATAAAAAATTAAATATATAAAACTAAACCACAGCTACATCAAAACAATAAAACTAACTGTAAAAGTTCAATAAATATCAAATCAAAACAAATATAACAAACTTAAAACTGAAGAATGGCACGGACGTACGTTAAAACCACAACTGCAAAATAACAGCCACTTAAACTAGAAACACCAAAAGAGGTGACTCACCCAATTAGTTCTAAAGTACAACCTTGACCAGCTGGTAAAGTCTAATACAAAACAAAACAGAAGATGAGTCTCAAAACCAAACTAAATGGCATAAAAATAAGGAAACTAAAAACAGCCACTAAAAGAATACCAAAGCTGTGATTGCCAGTGTCTCCAACCTGAGCTGCAGAATAGTGAATCTACCAAACTTCATAGCAAAACCTACCTTAATAGCTCCAAAGGGCTTCTAATCTGCATAACATAGCATACAATAGTAACATAGTAAATGACCAGTCTGCCCAACAAGAAACATAAAAAAACACTTCTAAAACTCATAAAACTACTCAAAGAGTCTTATACTGGCTCATAAATCACAATAGCAAATGGGCATGAAAGAGTAATATGCCTTTAAAAGCTGTTTTAATTCACTAATACTGCCTGTAAGCATCAGGTGGATGGAAAATTTCAGTCTCAAAACTTCATTATGGAATACTGAGATGTTCTTATAGATGATCCAATCAAATCACTCTGAAAATCCAACAATTAGCCTCTGAAAAAGCTATATACAAAAAAGTTGGAACACTATTCCTTCCACTCTATGAGGTTCATTTTTGAAAGAGAAAGATGTGCATACGTGTCATAAAGCAGCATCTGGATGTTTTTCTTCTCAAAAGTACAAAACATCTATGTTGTGTTTTAGTATTTGCTTTATTTTTCAGAGTTTTTTTTTTATATTTATATGATTCCCATTTTTGTATTTTTATCTGAATAGCAGTAACTTTCTTTGTGGAAAAAAACATGCTACATAATTTGGAAAAGTAAAGCATACAGAATACACATTTTCCCCTTTGAAATGCAGGGTATAGTAATAGAGAGGTGACATGGGATACTAGGTTTCTGGAGGTCAGAAATTTTATGTTAAACCTATAGAATAGAGCTACACATGCACAGAATTTTTTTTTCTGTTGCTTCTTGGGACCACACTGTAAAAGATTAAGGGGAGTTATCAAGGTGCATAAAAGTCAGGCTTTTACCACACCTTAATGTACCAAAGAAGTCAACAACCAGCTGTAGCTCAGTACCATAGGTTACTGACTCCTGTAATAAATGAGTAGTGCTACTTGTGATCCCACTTGCTAGCAGCATTAATATATCATCCATGGTGCATCAGGCCGCAGCTGTAACCTGATGTTCCTGCGCCACATCCTAAAGGGGTTGCCCCCTAGCACCCTCCCATTCACAACCCCCCTCCTGAATGCTCCTCCCCATAGCTGAGGCCCCCTCCAAGACCCCCCCCCCCCAAGTCAAGGACCCCTCTCTACTTTAAGGCCCCACCAAGTTGAATATTTCTCCAATCTGATGACCTCCCACCTAGAAGTTCACCCCCTTCACCCAGAAGCTCTCTCCCAAGTCGCATGTCACATCTCCCAACCCTGCTCCAGCTTGGGGGACTATTTACCTTGAATGGTGCCTTGAATCGGGGGACTCTCAGGAGGGAACTTCAGCTATGTAGACTTGTAGAGGCATTCAGAAAGGATGTTGTTTTAACTGTGGCCAGTCCCTTTAAGTAGTGCCTGGGATCATCGGGCCGATGCATTGCGGCCAGATTATCCCAGGATGGTACAAACCTAGGTTTATTTTTCCAGCTATAATGCAGTTTGAGGTGTTCACTGTATTATAGAATTTTCATAGTAATGAGGTGTTCCACATGCACCAGATGGTAGACCTTACATTTCATAATGGTATACCAGGTGCAAGGGACTACCTCACTGTGCACTTCCCCAGTTACAAAAATAAATCTGTATTGACTAGAGATTATTCTCATCTGGGCACCATTCTATCCCAAGGGAAGTTAGGCTCATCAGTAACTACATGTCATTCTGTAAATTCTTGAAAGCCTTCCTTTTCAATAAGTTCCTATACCAAGGTGTTTAATGCAACTGTTAAATTAGAAATGTTAATTATCTTTCTTGCTTAGAAATCTTGTTTTTTCTTCATGCCATGCCTTCTGGGTATCTCTTAAGAAATTTTCAATGTATCAATATATTATTAATTGTTAGCCACATTGAACTGGATATATAAATTTGGATATTGTGGGATTATAAGTATCAATCAATCAATCAATCAATCAATAAATAAATAAATAAATAAATAAATGTGCTCTGTTACAGCACCAAAACGTGTGCTAGACCTCCTTAACATGTCTTAGGGAGCAAATAATGCGTCTTAGCCATACAGCAGCTTGATAACTACATAAGTGTTGCCATACTAGGACAGACCAGAGGTCCATCAAGCCCAGTATCCTGTTTCCAACAGTGGCCAATCTAGGTCACAAGTACCTGGCAAGATCCCAAAACAGTGTAATACATTTTATGCTGCTTATCTCAGAAATAAGCAGTGTATTTTCCTAAGTTCATTTTAATAATGGCTTATGGACTTTTCATTTAGAAAGCAATCTAAACCTTTTTTAAACCCTGCTAAGCTAACTGCTTTTACCACATTCTCTGGCAACGAAATCCAGAGTTTAATTACATGTTGAGTGAAGAAATATTTTCTCCAATTCGTTTTAAATGTACTACTTTGTAGCTTCATTGCATGCCGCCTACTTCTACTATTTTTGGAAAGAGTAAACAAGTGATTCAAATCTTCCCGTTCCACTCTACTGAGTATTTTATATACCTCTATCATATCTCCCATCAGCCATCTTTTCTCCAAGCTGAAGAGCCCAAGCCATTTCAGCCTTTCCTCATAGGAAAGTCTTCCCATCCCCTTTATCATTTTCGTCGCCCTTCTCTCTACTTTATCTACTTCAGATGCGGTGACCAGAATTGCACACAGAATTCAAGGTGCGTTTGCACCATGGAATGATACAAAGGCATTATAACATTCTTGTTTTTATTTCCATTCCTTTCCTAATAATAATACCTAACATTCTATTTGCTTTCTTTGCAGCCACAGCACACTGAGCGGATGGTTTCAAAGTATCGTCAGTGATGACCCTAGATCCTTTTCCTAGTCAGTGACTCCTAACGTGGAACTTTGCATCATGTAGCTATAGTACAGGTTCCTCTTTCCTACTGCATCACTTTGCACTTGCTCACATTAAACATCATCTGCCATTTGGATGCCCAGTCTCCCAGTCTCATAAGGTCATTTTGCAAGTTTTCACAATCCTCTTGTAATTTACATAGTAACGTGTAACATAGTAAATGACGGGCAGATAAAGACCTGTACGGTCCATCCAGTGTGCCCAACAAGGTAAACTCATTTACATGGTATGTGATACTTTATATGTATAACTGAGTTTGATTTGTCCTTGCCTTTCTCAGGGCACAGACCATAGAAGTCTACCCAGCACTCTTTTTGTACTGAGTTCTGAAGCTAACGTCGAAGCCCCTTAAAATTTACATTCCAGCGCATCCCTATCTATTCAGTCACAATCAGGGCATAGACCATAGAAGTCTGCCCAGCTCCCATTTTCTTTCCCAATTACCGGTGTCGCCACCCAATCTCTGCTAAGATTCTGTGGAACCATTCCTTCTAAACAGGATTCCTTTGTGTTTATACCACGCATGTTTGAATTCCATTACTATTTTCATCTCCACCACCTCCCATGGAAGGGCATTCCACGTATCCACCACCCTCTCCGTGAAAATTTAACAACATTGAATAACTTTCAGGTGAATTTTCAAAAGGGCGCCCATCTTCCGACACAAATCGGGAGATGGGCGTCCTTCTTGCAAGGTCGCCCAAATCAGCATAATCGAAAGCAGATTTTGGGCGCCCTCAACTGCTTTCCGTCATGGGGACGACCAGTGTTCATGGGGGCGTGTTGGCAGTGTAGTGAAGGTGGGACTGGGGCGTGCTTAGGAGATGGGCGTCCTCGGCTGATAATGGAAAAAAGAAGGGCATCCCTGATGAACACTTGGCCGACTTTACTTGGTCCATTTCTTTTTCACGACCAAACATCAAAAAGGTGCCCGAACTGACCAGATGACCACCGAAGGGAATTGGGGATGACCTCCCCTTACTTCCCCAGTGGTCGCTAACCCCCTCCCACCCTCAAAATAATCTTTAAAAATACTTTTTTGCCAGCCTCTATGCCAGCCTCAAATGCCATACAAATGCCATCGCAGCAGTATGCAGGTACCTGGAGCAGTTGTAGTGTGTGCAGTGTACTTCAGGCAGGCAGACCCAGGCCCATCCCCCCTTACCTGTTACACTTGTGGTGGTAAATGTGAGCCCTCCAAAACCCACCAGAAACCCACTGTACCCACATGTAGGTGCCCCCCTTCATCCCTAAGGGCTATGGTAGTGGTGTATAGTTGTGGGATTTTGGTTTTGGGGTGGGGGTTTATGGGGCTCAGCACCCAAGGTAAGGGAGCTATGCACCTGGGACCTTTTTCTGAAGTCCACTGCAGTGCCCCCTAGGGTGCCCGGTTGGTGTCCTGGCATGTCAGGGGGACCAATGCACTATGAATGCCGGCTCCTCCCATGACCAAAGGGCTTGGATTTGGTCGTTATCTCTAAGGTCGACCTAAATGTAATGATTTGGGCGTCCTCAACTATATTATCGAAACGAAAGATGGACGCCCATCTTGTTTCGATAATACGGTTACCCCGCCCCTTTTTTGGGGCCGTCCTGCGAGGATGCCCTCATGAAAACTTGGTCACCCCATTCAATTATGCCCCTCTTTGTGTCATCCCATATCTAGATCATTTATAAATATGTTAAAAAGCAGCGGTCCCTTGTGGAACCCCATTGTCTTCCCTTCTCCATTGAGAATACTGACCATTTAACTCTACTCTCTGTTTTCTATCCTTTAACTAGTTTTTAATCCACAATAGAACACTAACTCCTATCCCATGGCTTTCCAATTTCCTCTGGAGTCTTTAATGAGGTACTTTGTCAAATGCCTTTTGAAAATCCAGATACACAATATCGACCGGCTCACCTTTATCCACATGTTTGTTCACCCCTTCAAAGAAATGTAGTAGATTGGTGAGGCAAGATTTCCCTTCACTAAATCCATGCTGGCTTTGTCTCATTAATCCATGCTTTTAAATATGCTTTGTAATTTTGTTCTTTATAATAGTCTCTACTATTTTGCCCGGCACCAACGTCAGGCTCACTGGTCTATAATTTACCAGATCACCTCTGGAACCCTTTTTAAAAATCAGCATTATATGGGCCACCCTCCAGTCTTCTGGTACCATGCTTGATTTTAAAGATAAATTGAATATTACTAACAATAGTTCTGAAAGTTCATTTTTCAATTCTATCAGTACTCTGGGATGTATACCATCCGGTCCTGGTGATTTGCTACTCTTCAATTTGTCAAATTGCCCTATTACATCTTCCAAACATAGTAACATAGTAGATGACGGCAAAAAAAGACCTGCACGGTCCATCTACTTTGCCCAACAAGATACACTCATATGTGCTACTTCTTGTGTATACCTTACCTTGATTTGTATCTGCCATTTTCAGGACACAGACCATAGAAGTCTTGCCCAGAACTAGCCCCACCACCCAAACACCAGCCCCGCCTCCCAATCTCGGCTAAGCTCCTGAGGATCCATTCCTTCTGCACAGGATTCCTTTATGTTTATCCCACGCACGCTTGAATTCTGTTACCGTTTTCATCTTCACCACCTCCCACGGGAGGGCATTCCAAGTATCTACCACTCTCTCCGTGAAAAAATACTTCCTGACATTTTTCTTGAGTCTGCCCCCCTTCACTCTCATATCATGTCCTCTCGTTCTACTGCCCTCCCATCTCCGGAAAAGGTTTGTTTGCAGATTAATACCTTTCAAATATTTGAACGTCTGTATCATATCACCCCTGTTTCTCCTTTCCTCCAGGGTATACATGTTCAGGTCCGCAAGTCTCTCCTCATACGTCTTGTAACGCAAATCATTACATCTTCCAGGTTTACAGAGATTTGATTCAGTTTCTCTGACTACCCATATGAGTAGTATTTCCTGGACATTGTTACTTACAAAAGCAAGATTATTCTAGTCATATTTAGTGGCTTTAAGTCCATGGTTCTAAGTCACAGTGGCTGGAATTCTATAAATGGTGCCAGAAAGGTTTATTGATTTGACTTTTGCTCACACCTTTTTCAGTAGTTGCTCAAAGTGAGTTACATTCAGTTACACTGATTATTTCCATGTCCATGGAAGGCTCACAATTTAAGTTTGTACCTGAGGCAATGGAGGGTTAAGTGACTTGCCCAAGATCACATGGAGCAGCAGTGGGATTTGAACAGGGTACTTCTGGATATCAAGACTGGTGCTCTAGCCACTAGGCTACTCCTCCAGGAAGGGCTATTGTATGAAGGGTGTGCTGGTTTCATGCCTAACTGGGTAGTAGATTTATACATGCTGAAAATTCTGGCGTCCAAGTTGGGCACGGAGACCCCTTATTCTGTAACACTGCGTGCAACTTTTTAGAATGCCCCTGACCCACCCATGCCCCTCCCTTGGCCACTTCCCCTTTTAGATTGCACATATGGGATTGAGGCACCCAGTGTTACAGAATAATGAACAGTCAGATGCGTACAAATCCTAATTGATACCAATTAATGTTAATAATTCATATATTATAGCAGGACATGTTTACCCATTCCTACCCTAGCTAAGATAATGTTCTGACCTCATTTGCAACTCTTATTAAATTATTCTCCTTATTTTCTTACTCCTGTTACTCTCTTACCTATCTATATGTTCCATCTTTGCTTATACCCTACGCTGTCTATTAAAATGTTCTATTACATACTGTGTTGGCATTGTAAGTAGTATACTATGCCGTACTTGTGTTGTTATTTGAATATTTTTATTATCATAACTGGCTATTACTTATGTTTGTCTTATTCTTGCTGTGTACCACCTTGAGTGAATACCTTCAAAAAGGTGATAAATAAATCCTACTAAATAATTAAATAATTTGTTGTTAGTGTCCAGTTATTGAAGGTTGACAGCTCGTTAGCTAAGTTACACTTGCATCTGGCATGGCACCCAAATCTGGGCACAATCTATAGAATCTGGGGGAGAAATGTTTAAGCCATGCGGCCATTTTTTTTGTTAGATAACAGTAAATTGTGTCAGCGCTGCAGTGTTTGTGCCAATATAAAGAGATGTGCCACCAAATTTTCAGTAACCTTTTGTATGGCTGCAGTAATGTACACATTTCCAGCTTATTTCTGTCACTCAGCTTTTGATTTCACAGAGAATATTAAGAATGCGACAAGCTGCAGGGAAGCACAAAATTAACATATATTACAGAGGCAGCTGTGGAAATCCTGGGTGGGCAGACAATTACTTCCTCTGTTTTAAACCTAAAGAAAGTATGCAGCAGTTTTATATCTAGTTCTGCTCATGCACTGTGTATTGCTACCTCAAGGTACTGTGAAATCAAATAATAGCTGCTGACTGAGTACAAAAGCCCTTTCTTTCCCTATGTGATTTACTGATACTATAAAATGTACAAACTATTTCTTATAAAGAAGGTAATTTCAAGACCATAAATTAATGATAATTAATTTGCTCCATACTTCAGAACATATAAAAACATATATATTCAGCCGTGACAGTCAACCATTTTAAAGCTGCTGACCGCCATGATCTGTCCTGGCTCTGGCATTGATTAGCCAGGTCTTTGGTGGGCTTGAAAGTATGTGAGTGCTGACCAGTATTCACTGTTGGTAACCACATATCTAACCAGGCAAAGGCAGGACTGCTTTTTATATAGACCTATCTGTTGGGTTAGGTATGCAGGCACTAGAACTGTGACCACCCCTGGACTCCCTCTGTTCTAATCAAACAATGCTGTGGTGGTCACAACAGATTTTTAGCAGCACTGTATTGTTAAGTGCCACTGAATATCCAGGAATAGACCACTGAGTGTGGTTTCTGTGGACAGGAGCCTCTCCTACTCATTTAAACCACATTGAATATTGAACCTTATTTAGTGCACGTACAGCATCGGCCCTGATGTCATCAGTTAAACCATTTCAAAATAAATATCATTTGGAGTCCTCTCGCATGTATGCCACCCTAGCTGTAGAAGCATTTATTTATTTATTTATTTAATGTCTGCCTGATATTCAGCCAGCGGTGGTGCCGGCATTCAACCCAGATATTCAGTAACAAGCCATTTCCAGTGACCAGCTTTGAATATCCGATTTTTCAACGCTGTCTAGCACATGACCGGTTAAATCGATATTTAGACTTAACTGGCCGTGGCTTAGCGGGCAAAGTTAGGCCTGCTTTTTAAGCGGCCTTATCTGGCTGATAAGCCTGGCTGGTTAAATTCCGAATATCGGGACTTAACCGGTCACGCTCCTGGAACACCCCCAACATCACCAGCATTTTTTGGCACTATCCAGGCATTTTCAGTGCTGATAACCATTAAATAGTGCTGAAAATGACTGGTTATTCGCTGACACGCAAGTTAACTGGTCAGCGGCCATTCCTGGTCAGTTAACTCATGCTGAATTTCGGTTGGTGTTTTTATAGCCCACCTATCACCTAGGTGGAGTACATAAAAACATAGGCCCTGATATTCAGACTGTGGGAGATAACCAGGCTGTCTCCCACAGTCTACACTAAACCCAGAGATATTCAATGTTGGTCTGTTTCCGGTGTATGGCATTGAATATCTGGTTTAACTTTGGACGGTCTGATTTTAACCAGCCATGCTGATTTTCAGGGCTGGCCATTTAAAGTGAGACCGGCCAAAGTTAGTCTAGCTATTGTGGAGACCAAATATGACTGCCAAACTTGGCCGGTTGGGTTTTAAAAATCGGGTGATAGCCGGTTATATTGTGCGATATAACCTGCTATCTTTAAGCTGCTATCCAATTATATTCAGCGTCAGATAGCTAGTTATCCAGTGCTGAAAACTGCCAGATAGCCGCTTAAGTGCCGTTTTAGCGGTCTTTTTGTTTTAAATATGGGGCAAATACTCAATAAAAATAAACATACATACATAGTGCCATTAACATTCCCCCTGTCATATTATTTCCTCATCAATATATCACATGTAAGCTTGTACAAACAATTGAGTCTTTAATTTTTTCCCAAATTCACATAAAGATAATGACATGCAAATCAGTCCAGATAATTTATTCCATAAATATGGACTGGCTATAGAAAAGTATTAAATACAAAGAGGCCCATATTCATGTTAGGGGATGTCCCAGTTGTAGGGAGGTCCATCGATGGATTACGATACCAGGGCCCCCATAGAACATTATTCCACCTGTGCACTATTCAGTTAGGGGTCCTTTTACTAAGGTGCTCTGAAAAATGGCCTGCGGTAGTCTAGACGCGTATTTTGGGCACGCACAGAATCATTTTTTAGCACCCTGTAAAAAATGCCTTTTTTTATTTTTTTGCCGAAAATGGATGTGCGGCAAATGGGTCGGAGACCATACCGCCAGCCATTGACCTAGCGGAAAAGTCTCATGCGGTAACTGGGCGGTAATGACCTATGCACGTCAAATGCCAATTGACGTACAGCTGACGCGTGCCAGAAAATAAAAAATGAAATTCCTGCAAGAGCCACGCGGTAGCTGGGTGGTAACTCGAAAATGGCGAGTGTTGGTTGCACGTCGGCGCTTATGTGGCTTAGTAAAATGGCCCCTTAGTCTATTATTCACTAGCCCATGCACACTCATCCAAAGTAGCAGGTTCTCTCCAGGGAAATGGGATTTTCCTACATAGCTCTGGCATAGAGGTCTCGTCAGATAATAACTCAAAGGTAGATATTGGGTGTTTGGACTTACTTATATCTATTAATCAATTACTGCTTTGAGATGGTCTTTCTGTCCCGAGGTTATACAGCATTGAATAAATGCTGTAATACTCCACATGCTTTCTTTATTTGTATCTGTGATTCCTTTTAATAATAATCAGTCTTTTGGGGGGGGGGGGGGGGGGGCAGAGGGTTTACTGTGTACCAGGGCAAACATTCCCTTTTGATTCACACGGGAACTCCTTTTGGGGATCCACTTCCATACAGAGTCCTCCTAATTCTTCCTAATAGGGATAATCTTGTACACAGTACTATCTCCAGTAGTCCAGTTCCTCAGTGGGATTTGGTTCTTTCTCCTTGTCCCTATGGCTTGAGGGTCAAGCTGCTATTCCTCTCCTTACTTACATAGCAGGCAGGGAGGTAAATAATGTCTTTCACATTCACTTCACGCTAGACACAAACTCAAAACTTAAGGGGGGGGGGGGGGGGGGGGGGGGGCTTGACATAAAACACAAACTCAACTAGGCCCAAAAGCAGAGCTTGTTTCCTTCAGAAAATCCACACAAATCCACCACTCATTCTCTACAGCTCTCTGATTTATATAAGGACAGGCAGAACCTTTGTAGGCATCCCTTGTATTTACTTCCTCTTTATTCTCATTTGGTATGGTCCTTTATAAAAGAGCATTCTGGGCAAGTAAGGGTTCTGAAAGGAACCTTACATTAAAAAGAAAAAAAAACACCTTAGTTCCTAAATTTAGACATCTAAGTTGAGCTCCAAAATTTCTCCCCTATTTTCAGCCAAATATTGAAACAGTTCAGTCTTGAATGATCTAGAAAAAACTTGCTCTTATACCTTCTCTGTGATAGCTTAGATTTAGTCCGGGTGCCCCCCCCCCCCCCCAAAACCTTCATTTCCTCTGAGGTTAGAAACCTGAAAATCATTCTGGATTTTGATGTCAGTTTGAAATGTCAGTATAGGATGCTTGCTAGCGTGCTAGAGCTTCCTTTCAATATGATAAAATTCATGAGACTTTGGAAATGTATCCTTACTGCCGCTGATTTCAAGATATTCGTAATTCTGTCTACTTAAGCTGTTCCACGTTACTTGTTGCATGTTTTAGAGCTGGTACACAATAACGGTAACAGAGATTTTTTTTTAACTGTAGCCCTCATGATCTCGCTACACATTTTTTTTGATGGCTTTTCATTGGCTGCCTTTTCGTGGATAAGATTCACGATTCTCATTTTGTTTTTTTGTTTTTTTTTCTTATAACTGGGAATACTCTTTTTTTAAATTATTTTATTTATTAGTTTATAACAAGTTTCACCAAGTACAGAACTTGAATTAGGTAATACAGGCAAAGGACATTTTTCATCAAAATTAAAACAATAATATATCAAAGGAAAACAGTTATGCCTTCTTTAGACCACTAAAAGTTTGGGGAGGGGCTACATATTCAGGAGAGAAATTAAGGAAAAAAATAAAATCTAATTAGCATTGCACGCTGAGCCTGATCATAACTATATCTCGATCTCTCTATATCTGATATTAAACTTTACATAATTTTTTTTTACTTAGAAAAGCTATTAATTGTTCTGGTAGGAAAAAATATATTTTAGTCCTTGATATTTTATCACACATTTACATGGGTAATTAAAAAAAAAAAAAGAGGCCCCTAATGCTAGGGTCTCTTTCCTTAAAACTAAGGAAAGCTTTTCTCCTTTCCTGTGTCTGTCTAGTAACATCGGGGTATATCCATATCTTTTTCCCATAGAATAACGATTGTGATTTCTTGAAAACATACATTTTACAGCTTCCATATCTTGTTCAAATATAAATGAGACTAACAAAGACAATCTTTCAGAATCCTCAGTTATAGATGATTCTAAAATTTCCGTTAAATTAAGATTATATTTCTCTTGTTCTTTTTGTATAGGTTGTTGCAGTTCAATATCCGAGGTTTCTTTTTCTTGAGTCTTTTTAGTTGGAATATAATATATTCGATTCATTGGGGGAATAAGATATGAAGAATAGTTCAAAATGTCTACCAAGTATCTTTTAAAGACTTCAAAAGGGGTAAGCCCCGGAGTTCTGGGAAAGTTTAAGAAACGAAGATTCAATCTATGATTGTGGTTTTCAATTTGTTCAATCTATCTATGGATTAAGTTTTTATCCTTTATCGTCATCAAAGAAAAGTCTTTTAACTTTCTCACTTCTTTTATTTCAAACATTTGATTAGCGGAGTCTGTTTTTGTTTTTTTCAAAAGATTTAGAAAGTGTATCAATCGTGGTTACCAGAGTAGAAATCTCTTGTATAGAGTTAGTAAGTTTAATGTCAAGAATTTAGAGAGCTTGCCAAATGCACAATTCTCATTTTGATTTATAAAGCTGTGAGGAGAGATGCTCCCTCATACTTGGTGCTACAGGTGAATTCATACTTACTGACACTGTCGGTTCCTGTTTTTTAACATGCATATGTAAATGGAGCTCATGATCTAGATCTGTCAGTAGCTGGCCTAGGCTTTGGAATTCTCTAATGGTTCACATGTGTGCTGAGAATCATTATACAATACATTACGGTACAATGCAATGCAGTTTCTTATAATCCACAAACATTTTTATTTTATTTATTATATTTATATCCTGTCTTTATTCAAGTTGGGTAGCAATGGTCACATGCATAGTCTTAAACAATAGTCACATACATGATAGGTAGCAGTTGCAATCATATGAAGATGAAACATGGTCAGTAAACTGGATGTAACTGTCCATTAGATATGGTTCTATGCAGAGTACTTATTAAAGAAGATAGTCATCTCTAGGCATTACAAATTAAGGGGCCATTTTACTGGCATTTTACTGCTGCTTGGTAAAAGGAGCCCTTAATGCGTGCTTACCACAAATTAAAGTGCAGTACTGTGGAACATGCTCAGGCATGTCATGGTACATTTTGCATGTGTGCACCCTACCCATGTGCTTAAAAGTAGTTTTTATTTTTTTAGCGCTGGGGTGGAGAGTAGGTATGTTCTTCACTAATTGGTTAGCGTAGATACATTGCCTAGTGTTAACCGAATGGTGCGTGGTAGGCACATGGTAAGCACATTTCACTAATTTGATTAGCAATTGCAGCTTTCATGCTGCTAATTTAGGAATCCTTTTACAAAGGCGTGCTAGCGTTTTTAGTGCATGCTAAAAACTAAGCATGCGCTAAGTGTTAGAGATGCCCATATACTCCTATGGATGTCTCTAGTGTTTAGCATGTGCTAAAAATGCTACCACACCTTTGTGAAAGACCCCTTAATTTGTTTCCCTTTTTCGAAGGAGAAAAAAAGAATGAGATTATTTGAATGTTCTTGGGAATTTGAATTTGCAAAATTATGGAAAGATGTTTTGCCTCTGTATTATAGTACTGTATTATGTATAGATTTCAGGAAGAGGGTTAAAACATGGTTCTGCAGGAAAGTTATATTAAGTGATAACTTTTAATTGCCTGTGTTTTTAATTCCACACTAGCTAAGAAGTGAGAGGTCGTAACTGCATACAAGACCATGTGTTATGTTGTTATTTATTTATTTGGATTTTGCTCACACCTTTTTCAGTAGTAGCTCAAGGTGAGTTACATTCATGTACACTGGGTATTTCTCTGTCCCTGGAGGGCTCACAATCTAATTTTGTACCTGAGGCAATGGAGGGTTAAGTAGCTTGCCCAAGATCACAAGCAGCAGCAGTGGAATTTGAGCTGGCCACCTCTGGAGGTCAAGACTGGTGCTCTAACCACTAGGTCACTCCTCCACTATGTTATGTTATATGATGTGATGTGAGCCCTTACTGCTTACAAAACAGGTATCAGTAAGTACTCATGCACTAATGGAAAAATTAGCATATGGCCATTATTGCCAAAATAGGAAAAATCGGCCATTTCCTGGCAGTGCTAAAAGTGGCCTTAGCACAAGGGAAAGACCTATGGCTGGGGACAGCACTGGCCACATTTCAGCGCAACTTAATAAAAGGGCTCCTAAGTGAACTTACAGCTCTAGGTAGTAAATTCTATTCTTTTGCAGCTTGATATTGAAAAGTTAAAGTGAAAATTGTTTTAAATTGAATGTCCTTCAAAGTGGGAACATTATATATCTTTCTGTAAGAAAGTCAAAGCACCCAGCTTTGAATTATGTTTTGTTGCTTAACCTTCACATTCATGTTTTTATTGCTTTTTGGTCCATGGTGCCTTCTGTTTTTTAGGGTTTTTTTTTAATGCTTGTTTTATTAAAAACCTGCCCCAAATGATTTTTTTTTTGGGGGGTGATTGGCTACATACAAGATACTTCAAAAAATGGGGGAAAAATAACAATTAGTGAACATTATACAATGATACTTATTTTAAAAGGAACTGATTTATTAAAGAGGTTTTTCCAAAGGCATTAAATGGGAGAAAATACTAATAAATCAGAGTTTTGATGCTTTTGAATTAACTTCCAGCTAAACCTGTCATTATTACAGCTTCTGGGAAATACGTGCACAAACTTGTGAAATCTGATTAGCAATGCATGAAGAACAGTACTTTCTAGGTTATCAAAAATGTATCAAACAAGTCAGCAGGGAAAGTTTTACTGTAATGTAATTGGTGTCTGGTGGGTGATTTCAAAACCCATCCTTGGTTACTGGACTTTTTAGAAAATGATCATGCAGCTGTTGTAGTGGACTGGGCACAAGGTAATTTCTTTACTGCATAGGGAATAGTCAAACCCACCTTTCCCTCTATGGTTCACACATGTTTTTTTGTTTTGTTTTTTTCATGATGAGTTGTTTGATTACAGGAACAGTTTCCACATGTCCAACACCTCACTGAGGGGTCTTTTTACTAAGCCGCAGTAAAAAGTGGCCTGGGGTAATGTGGGCACGTGTTTTTGGTGTACACCAGGCCACTTTTTTTTTTACTGCGATTGGGGAAAAAAGGCTTTTTTTTTTTCAATGAGGGGCAGTAAATGGCCATGCGCTAGAATTAAAAGTAGCATGCAGCTATTTACTACCTGAGCCCTTACCGCCACCCATTGACCTAGCAGTAAGGGCTCACATGCTACACGTGCAGTACTCATGCAGTGTGTGCCAATGTGGCCGTGCTACCGTTTACCACCAGGAACACCCTCACGGTAGAAAATAGAAAAATATTTTCTAGCGCAGGAAACAAATGCTTGATCTCTGCAACACAATAACACTAGAATTCAAAATGCACAAAACACAACTCTCCCATTGTTCAACGACCTTATGTGGCTGTCCCACATGAACTTTATCCCATCTCAACATCACTCTGTATTTGTAAACACCGGACACTGCAAATGCACCTCTGGTACGATGTAAGCCACATTGAGCCTGCAAATAGGTGGGAAAATGTGGGATACAAATGCAACAAATAAATAAATAAAATAAACACCGCATGCCAACATTGACATTATTGCTGGGTGGGCGCACTAACTGGGCTGTCATTTCAATGCTACCGGTTTGTAAAAGGTCCCCCTGAATCCCAAACTCTGTAATGAGCTCAGAGAACTAGAATGGTGCATCTATTGTTGCCAATTTATTAAAATAAACAAACCCCAAACTGAAGGTAGATTGCAAACTTCAAGTCACAGCTCCCTGCTGAGAGGACTATTTTATAATGGATCACCTATGTGTGAAGACCATATATGTGCCTATTTTTAGAATATTTGATCAAGACATATACCGCCTGATATTCAGCTGGTGGTGGGCAGTGCTTTGAGCCCCCCTGCTGGTGTTCAACCCAGATATGCAATGCTAGGCAATTTCCGGCGACTGGCATTGAATATCTGGGTTTTTCAGTGCTGGCTAGCACATGACCGTTTAAGTTAATATTCAGACGTCACCAGCTGTGGAATAGTGAGCAAAGATAGACCTGCTTTTTATGTGGCCGTATTTGACTGCTAAGCCTGGCTGGTTAAGTTCTGAATATCAGGACTTACCCAGTCACGTCCCCCTCCCCCCCTTTGAATATCCCCGACATTGCCAGCTTTATTTTCAGCATTAACTGAGCATTTTCAGTGGTGATAGCTGGTCAAACACTGCTGAAAATGACCGGTTATCTGCCAAGAAATGAGAAATCATAGTTACCTGATGCTAGGGTCCACCTTGGCAGTCAGCACCCAAGAAAGAGATCTAGGTGTCATTGTAGACAGCATCCTGAAATCTTCTGCCCAGTGTGTGGCGGCAGCCAAAATAACACGCAGGATGTTAAGAATTATTAGCAAAGGGATAGAAAATAAGACCGAGAATACTATAATTCCTCTGTATTGCTCCATGGTGCAACCTTGCCTTGAGTATTGCATTCAGCTCTAGTTGCTGTATCTCAAAAAAATGATAAAGGGGAAGAAATTCCTCTCACATAAGGAAAGGCTAAAGAGATTAGGGCTTTTCAGCTTGGAAAACAGATGACTGAGGGGAGATATGATTGAGGTCTACAAAATCCTGAGTGGTGTATGAGTAGAAGTGAATTGATTGTTTTACTATCTCAAAAAATACAAAGACTAGAGGACACTCAAGGAAGTTACATGGAAATAGTTTAGGTGGAAATATATTTTCACTCAACGAATAGTTAAGCTCTGGTACACTTTGCCAGAGGATGTAGTAACAGCGATTAGCGTATCTGGGTTTTAAAAGGTTTAGACAAGTTCCTAGAGGAAAAGTCCATAGTCTGGGGAAGTCACTGCTTGCCCTGGGATTGGTAGCATGGAATGTTGGTACTATTTTGGTTTCTGCCAGGTACTTGTGACCTGGATTGGCCACTGTTGGAAATAGGATATTGGGCTAGTGTTATTTTTAGTCTTTTTACCACCACCCCAAATTATTATGTACCAGCCACCCACAATTTGGAGTGATAAAAGACCAAGGCCACATATGAGAAAAGCAATTTTTATTACTTACCAAATATAGATACAATTAATAGTTTCTCATGGGAGAACAGCTCTGCTATACATAAGTACTATCTGAAGCTGTCTCTCCAAAATAATGCTCTGATACAGCTACTTATATATCTTTTTTCAAAACAATGCTTAACATGGCTTTAACAAGTTATCTTCGTCAAAGATCATCCTATTCTCTTTTCTCACCATCTCACCTTTTGCCTAGTCAGGAGAAGGAGTAAATGTTAGCACATAAACGACACATGTACACACGTATTTAAAAAAAATTACATACATAAGTGTGGCTTCACCCATACTCCAGCTGCACCCTGAATATGCCTACACCTGGGTTACGAAAAAGTATGTGATTTGTTTTCAATGCATGTAATCCTAGTTTAATATTATAGAAGGCTTTTTTGCAGCAAAAAAAATTATAAAATTAGTTCATAAGTACAGCAACTAGTTACTTTTACTTAGGGGACCTTTTAAAAAAACTGTTAAGTACTAATGCATATTTAATGAATGGAAAATGGCCTAATGCAGGATGCAGTAAAATGTTTTGCATTATCTATCTACTATCTATCTACTTATCATTTCTATCTTATCATTTCTATCATTAGTATTGCCATTTTCTTTGGTTTCTTTGCAGGGTGTGAGGGAGTCTATAGGACGCTGCCATTTACCCTTAAGGACACTCCATAACACTATCAGAGCCACCTTAAAAACTCTAGTCCTACCCCAGGGGGGAATGACATGAGAGGGGTGGAGCCAGGAGGGTATGTTCCAGGAAGTATAAAAGGTAGGGCCAGAGCTAGGTGGCTGAGTGGAAAGGAATGTATGTATGCTGTGGCCCTGCAGGATCATGCCACCCAAAGACACTATTGTGCTTATAGAATTAGCTTTGAATATTGTTTTCTTCCCTCCTGTGAAGTGAACAGAGCACTTCCCAGTCACCTTTAATAAAATACTACTTGTTTTCACTGTAACTTGTGTAGTGTGTGTAGCTTGTCTTACTGGGCTCCGCAGCCCGCCCTCACTCATGGTACCATAGAGGTGTTATGTCAGGGGCAAAGAATGGACCTGGAAGGGCTATTCAGCCAGCACACTGACATTAGTGTTCTAACTGAATAATATTGACAATATGGGAGCGCTCAGAGCTCCTAAGTAGGAGTCGGTAAGTGTTCCCGCACTATTTTTTTTTCAGTGGCTGCTAATGCTAACAGAAAAAGGCTTAGCACGTGGGAAAGTCCCATGTTTAGACATGCTAAGTCCATTTAATAGTGCAGCTTAATAAAAGGGCCTCTTAGTTACTATACAACACTATCCTCCTCAATTCCCACATCACTCAGCAAACTGTCTCATCCCCAAAAACTACCCTGCAACTGCCCCTCCACTCCACATACTGCCCCCACACCCAAAAATATCTTCTGCAACTGCTGCATCGTTACCAGACTGCCACACCCCCTAAAATGACCAAACCTGCCCCACCTCCTATAAACTCCCACCCCAAAAACTACTTCCACAACTATGCCACCACCTCACAAACTGACCCCAACTCCAAAATCTACCACAACATCTGTCCCATCATCCTGAAAATTACACAACTCCCCAAAACTACCCTGCCTGTAACTCACCCTCCCACACACAAATTGCCCCAACCACAATCTCTACCCCCTGTAACTGCTCAGCCACCTCACAAATTGCCCTACACTCCAAACTAGTCCCCACAACTCCCCTACATACTATTGGTAGGGACAGACTAAGCCACCAACAAACTTTGCACATAGTTTGTGTTCAACTGTTTGGAGGGGGGAGGAGGGAGATGTGTCATGTGCCCAAATCTCATGAAATTAGGATTGTCAACTATTTGGAATTTTTCAGAAGTCAGCAGAATTTTACATTAATATCCAGAAAGTCGAAGAATGGGTAATATGTCTAGGCATTTTTCTGAGTTTGAAACTTCTACCTCCAGTTCTCTAGTTCCCCCTTCCCCCCACACCCCATCCTGGTGTGAGTGAGCCTGCCCTACCTGCTTCCATTGTAACCACACCATAAGTAGGATTCAACCAATGGGAAGGCAGTGAGGGCAGACTTGAGGGCAGAGCTAGGTGGGGCCACGGGGGCATGGGCCCCCATAGATTTAGTTCAGGCCCCTGGTTTTGTTGGTGGGGGGTCCCCAACCCCCGCCAGAGGAAGCCTTCTTCAGCACAGGTCTCCGGCGCTCCGCGTTCGCTGATCTGTGGTGCTGTCTTCTTGAGTCCTGATGTCCTGCATGCTCCTTTAAGTGAAATTGAGCTCAGTTTCACTTAAAGAAACATTCAGGACATCAGGACGCAAGAAGACAGCAGCACAGACCAGCGAATGTGGCACGCCAGAGACCGGCGTTGAAGAAGGTTTTAACTGGCGGGGGTTGGGGACCCCTGCCAGCAAAGGTACCTTGCGGTGGCAGTGGTAGGGGGGTCGGAAGTGTCAGGGGAGGGGCGGTGGCTGGGGGAGGCAGGCTAAAATGTGCCCCCCTCACACTTTGGGCTCTGGACCCCCCTCCCGCTGAGGTCTGGCTATTCCCCTGGGGCAGAGGAGTGGAAGGCAGCTCTGATCACAAGAAGGAAGGAAGGGATCTGAACAAAATTTCTGTGCTGTACCTGTGAAGTTTCTGCAGAGTGGTGGGAGTAGAAGAGAAACCCTTACCAAAACAAAAAAAAAAGCCCCAGTACATTTCTATGGGAGTAGTTCCAACAGTTGCAGTATATATATACTGATTCACTGTACTATAGCTATTAAGGAGTTGTATCTCTTAAACTGCCTTTTCCTCTCATCTCCAATACACAGGTGCATATGCACACACAGACATTTACAAACACACCCCACCCACCCCAAATACACACCCTCACCCACATTTATATGCAAAGGGGTTGGAAAGAATTCCATAACTCATACTCCACATGCTTTCTCCATTTGTTATATTTTATGTTTATAATTATGTATGCATGTTTGTAAACTGGTTAGAAGTGCAATGATGAGTGGGTACATTAATGAACGAAATATAGACAAAAGTTTGTGCAGCATCATAAGTAAACTCAATATGCTGAGGCTGATAATTATCTGCCTTCATTATTTTGATAACAGGGTTTCCCTACTGTATAGTACAAGAGGTAGTCTTATGTTTACGTAATTCTGGTGTAAAAATCAGGAGCTACTGAAATGCACTGGGTTGGTAATTACTACCTTTAAGCCAAAAATAATGACCTTATGGCTTGGTGACCCCATTTCTTATGGAATACCCTGGGATTGGATTTACACTGAAATAATTTTAGGGATCAATATTTAAAATGATTTTAACTGGACTGGAGAGGCTCCTGCTCAGTTAAATTGTGCTACAGCACCACTTAACCATAGTGGCACTGAATATCTGCTCTGACCTCAGCATTTCCCCCTATAAATGGTGCCCAAAGTTAGGTGCACAATTGGGAAATGTAGTTGCAGAATAGGTGTACTGACCTGGTTTTACAGCCTGCCTCACTGACACACAGTAATTACTGTGGATTCTTTTGGATTCATATTAGGTAAATGAGACTTTTATTAGAGGTTCTAAAATACACAATGATTAAGATATATATAATGATTAAGCCATATAACTGAAAATAAACAATACCTATAGACAATCATTACATCACTGGTCTCTACATCCAAGCAATGTTAGGAGTTTCTAGACCAGGAAAAGAAGCAATAATACACTATTATATACATGTCCATCACTGATCATTACATCATCCAGGTTCTTATCATCAGCTGAGGGGGGGGGGGGGCTGTTCACAGTGAAAGCCAGGAGTTTCTTTGACTAGGAAATATGGTTCTCTGCGCAGTTCGTACATTACTCACAGAACAGCTCCCAATTTCACAGACAGAAACTCCCTTTTTTACTAGGCTTAGAACTCATGTTCAGAGCTAAGGAAAATTACAGAATGCTTGAGAATTTCTCTGTTTTGGTAAACAAGCCATACTGTGGGAATGTGGTCACATGTTTCTCAGTCCAGGTGGCCAGTCTGAACTCGAAACAGGCTCCACCTCTCCCTTCATATATCAAATTAATTAGAGCTGTGTCTTATCTTCTTCTACATTCCAAATAATTTTTATACAAAAAGAATTACTTCTAATAAAAAAATACAGACCCCGAGTGCACTTGTCGGTCAAAGCAGAGTTGAAAAAAAATCTTTAAAATTCACTTCTATTACAATAGGGCCAGTTACGCATGTAATATAATTAACCAATTGCCACTAAATTAGAAATAAATTCCAATAATTGGCATTAAATGGCACTAAATTTGACATTGCATGCACAATAGACTTACACACCATGCTATAAACAGCTCACCTAACTTCTCTCGTGCACAAATGTAAAGGGGGCATTAACGAAGGAGAGCATGGGCATGTCAGGGGCGTTCCGACTATTCTTGCATTCACTTTATTGAATAGTTACACTTGTGCACTGAACTGTTGCATTTAGGTGCCACCGTTTTTGCCAGCCATAGCATGCTTCACCCACCCTCCATCATTGTGTACATCCACGTGTAAAGTACACACCATCATTTCAAAGCATGTACTTTTGCACTAGTGACAATTGTATAAGGGGTCATGTACACACTTATTTGGCCACATTCATGTAAATGACTATAAAACCATTACATTACATAACAAGAACCCTCAGATTCTTAGCAGTTTATAATAATTAAAAAACTAGCTCCCCTGTTTACTAAGCCACATGGCAATACCGACATAGCCCACTCAAAGTGAATGGGTTGTTTTGGCATTAGCACATGGCAGCTCCTAGCCTGGCTTAGTAAACAGAGGGGTCAAGACAATCTCTTGGGAAGCAAAATCAGAGAATCTTGTTCAGGAAGTAATTTTAACAAACTTCTTAAAAATGTGTCACCTGAAGTTTCCTATAAAAGCTAAATAGGTCAATAAGGGGCTGTAGAGGATCATACTGTGTAGTTGGAACAAATGATAATCCTTTCTGTAACATGGGTTTCTGTAAGATGACTTCTGGAGAGATTAATGACTGGTATTTCTTCCTAACATCCCTCTTTTATTCGTCTTACCGTTGTTTCGATCTGTATTCCCCTCTCCCCCTGACCCTTCTGCTGCCTCTGGTTGTACAAAATGACCTGGTGTGTTGAAGTTTCTGTGCCTGATGTCGATAGTTGTAACTGGGTATTGATGCCACCTGATCTCTGGACGGGTGTGTAAATTGTTTCTCTAGTAGTATATATAAGTTCTAAAAAAATCATCTGTGGCTACCACTTTGGAATTGCCAATGGTCTAGTTGGAGGTGAGGTGAACAATTCTCCCGAATCACTATGGATTCTTTTCCTATTTCAATTATCTACAATATTTGCTGTAGTTGTTATTTCTAACCTGCTTTCTATTCATTTATCAGCTGGAACATGTTGGCGAGAGATAGAACGTCTGGTATTGTTATTCTTATGAAAGATCTTAGGCTTAGGCCAAGGGTATATGGATCCTCTTCATTAATCATATTCATCTCTCTGTAAGTTACTTAACTTTGTTCTCTTTATATCATGCCTGAAATTCTCGAGATGTTTATTAAAACCCTGAATAACTGTCAAAATTACAGTCTCCTCTTTTCAAAATATTCAATTTTTCCTCAACCACTGATCTTAGTGTTTCATTTTTCTTTTTAGATGTTTCAACAATGAGGATCACAACATTTAGGTACATTTGTTCAAGATAGCACACCAGTGGTTGAAGAAATCAGCATCATCAAGAAAGAGCTGAGGCTAATGTTATGCTAATTATTTCAATTTCTGTTATGTTATGCTAATTACTCTGTATTTGTTGTCATTTGTTTCTGTGAGGACCCCTGATGAAGACTTGCTAGCCAAATCATGTCCTGTGTAGTGCCCCCCCATTTATTAAACACCACACACTATCCCTCAGATTCTATAAATAGTGACTAAAGTTGCACACACAACTTAATTGTTTAACGAACTAATCAGCGCCAATAATTGGCCACTAACAAACACTAATTGGTACTAATTAGAATTTACATGCACAACTTTCTAAGTGTATTCTTTAAAGTGGTGCAGGCAAATTCTAATGCATGATGAATCACAAAAGGGAGCATGACCATGGGAGGTGCATGGGTGCGTCGTGGGCGTGCTTGAAAATTAAATGCACTGTTATAGAATATGCCCAAGCCATGCCTAAAGAAAACATTGGCATTTATAACAGATTTTAATTGATGCAAATGGCTGTGCCTAAATTTTATTTGCAGGATGGCCGCTACACATATTCTATAAACTGTGTCTAACTATAGGCGCGGTTTATAGAATAGTGCTAAGCAAAGTTTTCTAGCGCCATATGTAGAATCTGACCCTATTCCAATTGAGAATCTGACAATAAAGGACTTGATAACATTACTTCTGGAACATCAGTCTGGTCATTCCCACTCCTATTGTGTTCTGCATTGGATCTTTGTGGGTTTGTTTGGTTTTCTTTTGGGGTTTTGGGGAGTTTCTTTATGTTTTTCATGCAAAGCACTCTTTGGAAAATCAACTTGCACATTAGTACAAGAGACCTTTTTCAGTTAGGATGGATGGATGTCAAGCATGAAAGCTTATGATCACTATCTTCTTAGTGCATTGGGTTAATCCCACTGAAGCAAAACCTTGTACATTGTGCTCATCACTTCAACACCACAAAGACGTCAGGTGAAATGCTTTGTGTGATTGTAGCAGTACTGTGAAATGTAGCAACTTTCTGTATCTACCTGAGGCGAGTGTGAAGATGTTTGTTCTCACAAATAACAGTGCCAGTTAATTAAGTATAAAATTTAGGTCAGAACTTTGATACTCTTCTTATCAAAAAAGAAACAAAAAACCCTGCCATTTGTTCATAAGATTTAACATTTTCCTCTGTAAACTACAAACATTCTATGATGTGAAATCTTTTCAGTATGGCATAATATCATGGAACATAAGGGTTATGCTTTTGATATTTATTTTATTTAGATTTTGCTCACACCTTTTTCAGCAGTAGCTCAAGGTGAGTTACATTCAGGTACTCTGGATATTTCTCTGTCCCAGGAGGGCTCACAATCTAAGTTTGTACTTGAGGCAATGGAGGGTTAAGTGACTTGCCCAATATCACAAGCAGCAGCAGTGGGATTTGAACCAGCCACCTCTGGATTGCAAGACTGGTGCTCTAACCACTAGGCCATTCCAGTTGTGTTTAGGCATACATATTTACTCAAAAAAGGAGAGAAAAATGGATTGCCCACTAACAGTGGAATCTTGTACAGGTTGCCCAAAGTTGGGCATTCAGTTTTGCACGTGGATCCAAGATCTACGCACAAAGTAATTGGAATAAATTGGTAATAATAATCAATAATTGGTGCTAACAAGATCTTAATTGGCAGTCATTAGGAGTTTTGTGTGGATATACCCTATACCAGTGGTTCCCAAACCTGATCCTGGAGACACCCCAGCCAGTCAGGGTTTCAGGATATCTACAATGAATATTCACGAGAGAGATTTGCATGCACTGCCTCCACTGCATGCAAATCTCTTTCATGAATATTCATGGTGGATATCCTGAAACCCTGACTGGCTGGGGTGCCTCCAGAACCAGGCTCGGGAACCACCGCCCTATACCCTATTGTATAACATGCTCACCTAATTTTCATAGTACACAATTCCAAAGGGGGTGTGGCCATAGGAGGGTATGGGCGGGTCAGGGGCATTCCCAGAATGTAGGTGCGATGTTATAGAATACCTGCATTTGTACACCTCACTGCTGTTAATTGGGTGCAAACATTTACACCAGTCTTTGGCAGGCATAAATGCTCACGCCCAAAGTTAGGTGTGAAATGCGCAATAAACTAGTATTCTATAAATGCTGCTGTGCGTGAAATGGCGTTTATGGAGTACTAGCTTAGTGCAGATCATCCTGGTGCCTAGCTTTTGGCAACCTATATAGAACTCCTTCTTAACAGCCTGATATTCAGTGGCAACTGCTGCCTGGATAAGTACTGCTATCTGCGTGAACATGTGCTTAGACCAGAGGTTCTCAACCTAGCCAGTCAGGTTTTCAGGATACCCTTAATGAATATGCATGAGATAAATTTGCATACAATGGAGGAAGTGCATGCTAATCTCTCTCATGCATATTTGTGGATATCACGAAAACCTGACTGGCTAGGTGTGCCCCAAGGACTGGGCTGAGAATCCCTGTCTTAGACAATACACTGCAGTTCCGAAATAGAATGCATGGGGGGGGGGGGGGGGGGGGGGGTCAACATTCAAACCAATTTAACTAGCCAGAAATGGATTCTGGCCATTTAAATTGCTTGTCCAGGTGTAACCACGCATATTCAGCGGCACGTAACTAGATAGTGCTGCTGAGAATGCCTGAATAGCGCCCAAGCTGCAGCCGACTCTTTTGGGGTCATTCAAAGAGTGGAGTCTGCACTTAGCAAGTTAATTGCCAATATTCAATACTTAACTAGCTAGAATAATTGCATAAATAGATTACTTACAACACAGTCCTATCTTTGTGCAGTTCATCATACCTGGTTAAGTGTTTAATATCACACATAACTGGATATGTTTTATTCAGCCACATATGCCCAGATATTCAATATCAGTGCCTGGATATGGTCCTGCACTGAATATCCAGGAATAAAGCTGCTGGATGAATATCAGGCCTACAGAACATAGTACATGATGACTGACTTGCAAGGTCCATCCAGTTTGCCCGTCAATGTGGTTACACTCCTCCAGCTACAGAAAGGTAGTTATATATAAGGCAATATCGAAAGAGTGGATTTTTTTTATTTTGGTTGCAGCTTAATCACATTCATTGTCATTCATGATTAAACCAACAATTAAACAGTGCTGATAACTAGCAACATTTTGAAGGTAAGTTATCAAGATGCAGTAGAAGGAGAACTTTTATTGCATCTGAATTTACCACAAGAGTCACCAACATGCAGTACGTTTATTGACTCCCTTGATAAAGAACTATTGCTGCCTGTGAGCCACCTCATAAACAGTGTCAGTCCATTGGCCCAGGAGTATTGTGCTCCTGGGCAGCATCTTAAAGGTCACGGTGCTGTTCTCCCCCTCCCCTACAACCACTCAATCACAGCCTCCTGATCAAAAGTCCTACTGATCTGAAGCCCTGCCAATGAACATCCCAATCAAAATCTCCCCCCATTGAGCAGCATCCCAATCCAAAGCCTCCTGATGAGCACCCCCAACCCAAAGCCCTCTTCAAGAACCCCCCCCCCAAAAAAAAATGACCCTCTCAAATCCCGGGGGCCTACTGGCATTTATCTGGTGGTCTAGTGGTTTCTTGGGAAGGAGCAATCCCCAGTTACTTCTGCCCTTTCCAGCACCATAACTCAAAATGGCACCCATTGTGGTAGTCTTGCAATTCTACCACGAGGGGTCATGTTTCTGTATATGGATGAGGGCTCTGGGTGCTACTTAGGAGTGGATTGATAAGGGATGTGGGTGCTACTCGGAGGCTTCAATTGGGGGGGGGGGAGGGTCAGAATGCTACTCAGGGGAGGCGGGGAACAGCACTGTGGCCCCTTTAAGATGTAGCCTAGGAGTATTAGACTGTGCTTTGAGGCCCGATACTCCTGGAACAGTAAAATAGCATCAGCTTTTGGCTAGGGTTATTTTTACAACTCTATAAACCAACTTATGGTGTTCACCACAAGTCACGTTATAGGTTTTACATAATAATGAGCTGCTTTGCAGCTGATTACTATACAGTGCCTTAGTTATTGTTGCATTATAGTAAATTGAGTCATATTAATGCCCTTAAGCACATGTTAAGAGACAAGGAACATGACTTAGAGCCCTAATGCAGCTTGATAGCTTTCCCCCTTAAATTGCAAATTTTAACCTTATGATGTTGTCCCCTCCCCCACTGAGATACACAACACCTGCACTCACAGCATATGATGTGAACATGGTAGAAAATATGAATGTTTGATCCTGATTTGTGTACGTCACAGACTTTAGACGTCTGCTCAGCATTGCCTTTACTTTTCAAGTACTGGAGTAGTCATCAAAGCTCACTCCAGTCCATCAGATCTGTCTTGCCACATTTGCAACAGAAACTGTAGAAATCTGTCTGGCACTGGCCTTAGTTTCCAACTACTAGAGATGTGGGTGAAAAGAGGAGTGACTGCCCAAGACAGCACACAAGGCAGTGCTGTGTGTTAACTGTCACAGCTACTGATACTGTGGCTGTACTTAAGTGCAGCAGTGTTGCCGGCAGTCCAGTAGAATGGTTTCAGGCTTGTACAGAAGGACCATTGATTTCCCCAGCCCCCCACAGTGAAGGCCTAAATCCCTGAATAAAACCTGCTAAGATCAAAATCTCTTAAAGAGTTGTACACCCTATCAGCTTCACCTCTTGATCTGATGCCCAATTCAAGTGACGCCCCCCCCCCCCCCAGAATCAGAACCCCTTCCAAGATCCTCTCCCCAAATCACACCTTCCCATTATAACAGATAAAACACCTTAGATGATTAAATAGGTGTTTATTGGATAAATATCAGAAAACATCACATTCCCTAATACTTTTTCACCTCTCCCCTGACTTGTCTTGTATCCAGGTTTTGTGCCTTTTCTGTGCTAACCTCACAAACACACACAGGGCCCTATATTCAAAGTGATATTCAGCGGCACTCTACCTCACAGTGTCGCTGAATACCACCACAGATCTCCCTCCACTGTCTGATTAAAGCTGGGGTGTTGCATGGGTGGAGCTTGGGCAGAGCATGAATGGAGCTTGGACCTAATGGTTAGCAGCCATATTTAGACTAACCAGTTAGGTAAATGCATAAAATTAGGACAGCAAAAAGGCTGTCCTAACTTTAGCTACAAAGCAAACCAATGCTCATTTAGCTTCAGGTTTATGGCACTTGTTGTCCTGCTAACCCCTCTCTCTCCAGGGATCTGATCCCTCCTCCCACACACCCCACAGGTATTTAAGAGCCAACGGAGGTCCCCCACCCACCCCCCACCCCTTGGCCCCCTCGGACCTACTTGTAAATACCTGGTGGTTCAGTGTGTCCTGTGGGCAGGAGCGATGCCCACTTGCTCCTGCCTATCATAGCAGCCAATATAAAATGGCTGTCTTGACCTCTAGCAGAAGCCTTGCAGTGCTCAAGGTACTCAGGGTAGAGAGGAGGGAGGGAGGATCTGAGAAGGGTGCATTACAGTCTCCTTTGTTTTTGCTGGTGAAGGACTGGCTACTTTGTGTTACTGTAGTTGGTAACACACACTTTTTACAATGACCAATGCAAGAGGGAGTTGCTTAATGTGGTATTCATTAAAGAGGTCATTTTAGAAGCCTCTTGTGACAATTCTATGTGTAAATAGCAGCATTTACATGTAGATTTGTTTTACAAGTATTACCTTTTAGCTTCATGGAATGTCTGCTAGTCTTTGTGCTTTTTGAAAGAGCAAACAATCAATTTGTGTTTGCCCAATTTGTACATACAGTAGTATGCGGAAAGAGAGATGAGTAATTCATAGCCAGTTCGATTTATATGATTTTAACCACATACAACTTCTAAAAATGAAACTTATTATGAATATCTTGAAAACTAGAGTGGCCAGGTAGATACCACTGTATTTGATGAGCTCATTTCCAGCTCTATTTTCCTATGATTTCAGGATGCAAGTTGTTAGCTTTGAACTCCATACAACTGATCCAGTATGTTTTCAATGCATTTATAACTGCGGAGAGCTTCTTAGCAAGTCATTGTGAATGTAGTGGCCCACCCTCTTCCATCAAGCTCCACACCGAACTCTCCCACCTTTAGCCTCTCATTACATTACCTTTTTTTTTTTTCCCTGGGGCAATGTGACAGACTGAACAGTGTGCATTAAGCTCTCAGCAAGCCCCTAGTACTAATTTTCTCACCCACGTTCTTTCCATTCAAAAAAACCTATCTTCCAAACTACCAAGCTATTGCTGTGGGTTTTAGAATGTACTGTATAATGTGTTCATGAAAAGATTCACTGTTAAAGTGCTGGATGTTCCCATGCAACTGCATGGAAAATAAAATATTTTAAAAGAGAGCTTAGAGAATTGGTGGATGAAAAAGAATCCCATTTCTAGTATGGATTATTATGTGCACATCAGGAAGGCTTTTCAGCCACACACTCCTTAATGGAATTCTAAAAACTAGGGCTGTACATCACTTAAAATTTTGAATCAAACAATCAATCTCATGATCCAAATGTAAAAGAGTTTAAATAAATTTAGTATGTACACATCATTGTTTACATTTTTTTTATTTTCGTAAACATTCAATGAATAACTTTGATTCCAGTTTCCTTAAAAAAAAAAAAAGCACAATTCCTTCAGGCATGTGAACCTTGGTCAATTCTATAAGCTTGTGCATAGAGACGTGTACCAATTAAGTGCCAAAAAGTGGCTTTTATGAATCTATTTTTGGATTTACCTTTTCCTCTTTTTCCTCTCCTGGCATTTGACACCATTACATTCTCTTCTTCCCTTCCTCTCCATGACTCCATCCCTGCCCCTGGACCCTGATTGGCTGTCTACTGGGATCTCCTGATTGGCTGTCTGCCGCGGAGCCAATGAGGAGGGTTGCTATTGGACAGCTTGGTGGATATCTGCGTGCTCCTCACTGTGAAACCCTTCTGCTGCTGCTACTGCCTGGTTTGCCATTGCTGCTTGCTGCCTGCTGCCCTGGTATGCCATTGCCACTGCTACCGTGACCAGCCTATCATTGCCCATCTGGCCATCACTGCTGCTTTTGCAGCTTGTCCATTGCTTCCTGCCCTGGTGTCACTACTGCTGGCCATCCTGCCCACCTGTTGCTGCCTGGCTGCCGCCACAAGTGGTAAGTGATGTCATTCCCCTTCTTCTCCTCCCCTTCCCCAAGGTCTAGCGGTCCTGGTCCGCTTGTTCTTCTCCCTTTCCCACATAAGGAGGGGGTGAGGACTGGGGGGCTAGAAGACAATATTGCTTGAAATGTTCCCAGCTTCCTGTTTTTTTCCAATCATGCTATTAATCAGGGGTGATATGATACAGACGTTCAAATATTTGAAAGGTATTAATCTGCAAACGAACCTTTTTCAGAGATGGGAAGGCGGTAGAACTAGAGGACATGAAATGAGATTGAAGGGGGGCAGACTCAAGAAAAATGTCAGGAAGTATTTTTTCATGGAGAGAGTGGTGGATGCTTGGAATGCCCTCCCGTGGGAGGTGGTGGAGATGAAAACGGTAACGGAATGCAAACATGCGTGGAATAAACATAAAGGAATCCTGTTCGGAAAGAAGGGATCCTCAGGACCTTAGCGGAGATTGGATGGCAGAGGCGGGGCTTGTGGTTGGGAGGCGGGGTTAGTGCTGGGCAGACTTATACGGTCTGTGCCCTGAAAAAGACAGATACAAATCAAGGGGCTGGTGATTGGGAGGCGGGGCTAGTGCTGGGCAGACTTATATGGTCTGTGCCATGAAAATGACAGATACAAATCAAGGGGCTGGTGGTTGGGAGGCAGGGCTAGTGCTGGGCAGACTTATATGATCTGTGCCCTGAAAAGACAGATACAAATCAAGGTAAGGTATACACAAAAAGTAGCACATATGAGTTATCTTTTTGGGCAGACTGGATGGACCGTGCAGGTCTTTTTCTGCCATCATCTACTATGTAAAAAAAAACCCAATGTAATCATGATTAAACATTTTAATCGAGCTGCAACCCTACTAAAAACCTGTGACACTGGACTCGATTTACACAGTGTTTTACACATTAATGCTGCCATCTCCTACTAGTAATTTGTGTTGATCAGGATATTCAGAAGCACTATCCAGATAGTGCCACTAACAGGTGAATTTTCGAAAGAGAAGGATGCCCATTTTCTGACACAAATTGGGAGATGGGCGTCCTTCTCTCAGGGTTGCCCAAATCGGCATAATCGAAAGCCGATTTTGGGCATCCTCAACTGCTTTCTGTCGCGGGGATGACCAAAATTCATGGGGGCATATCGGCACCGTACCGAAGGCGGGACTGGGGCGTGATTTAGAGATGGGCGTCCTCGGCCGATAATGGAAAAAAGAAGGGCGTCCCTGATGAACACTTGGCCGACTTTACTTGGTCCATTTTTTTCATGACCAAGTCTCAAAAAGGTGCCCGAACTGACCAGATGACCATCGGAGGGAATCAGGGATGACCTCCCCTTACTCCCCCAGTGGTCACCAACTCCTCCCACCCCCCCAAAAAATTTAAAACACTTTTTTTCCAGCCTCTATGCCAGCCTCAAATGTCATACCCAGCTCCTTGACAGCAGTATGCAAGTCCCTGGTGCAGTTTTTAGTGGGTGCAGTGCACTTTAGGCAGGTGGACCCAGGCCCATCCCCCCTACCTGTTACACTTGTGGTGGTAAATGATGAGCCCTCCAACCCCCCCCCCCAAAACCCACTTTAACCACATGCAGGTGCCCCCCTTCACCCCTTAGGGCTATGGTAGAGGTGTAAAGATTTGTGGGGAGTGGGTTCTGGGGGGGGGGTTTGGAGGGCTTAGCACCGAAGGTAAGGGAGCTATGCACCTGGGAGCAATTTGTGAAGTCCACTGCAGTGCCCCCTAGGGTGTCCGGTTAGTGTCCTGGCATGTGAGGGGAACCAGTGCACTATGAATGCTGGCTCCTCCCACGACCAAATAGCTTGGATTTGATCATTTTTGAGATGGGCGTCCTCGGTTTCCATTATCGCCGAAAACCAGGGACGACCATCTCAAAAACAACCTAAGGATGACCATCTCTAAGGTCAACGTAAATTTCATGATTTGGGTGTCCCCGACCGTATTATTGAAACGAAAGATGGATGCCCATCTTGTTTTGATAATATGGGTTGCCCCGCCCCTTTACAGGGCCGTCCTGCGAGGACGCCCTCATGAAAACTTGGGCGCCCCGTTCGATTATGCCCCTCCACATATCCTTACAGATAATCTTTGCACTATCTGTGGGTGGAACTAGTCCACTAACTAGACTATCTGAATTCAAAAAAGCATGTGGCAAGCACATAAAATCTCTACTGGAGAGGAAAGGGTTGTCGAGGTTAGTAATTGATATGGATGGCCAGACCTGGTAGGCCATAGGTTCTTACCTGCTGTCATTTTTTATGTTCTTATGTATATAGTTAGGACTGCTGCTACTCCCACTACTGTTGCTACTTCTACTTATCATTTCTATAGTGCTACTGGACACATACAGTGCTGTACAAAAACATGTGAGACATTCCCTATCCAGCTTGCAATCTATTCAAAATAGACAAATAAGAAATTATGGGGCCGATATTCAAAAGGGTTTAACTGAGCAGGAGAGGCTCCTGCCCAGTTAAAACCCACTAAGCTGGCCAGCCGCCGATATACAGTGGCAATAACCAGTTAATGCCATTGAATTTCTCCATTAACTGGCCATTCTCTAACTGGCTAGGTTAGGGTTGATCCAGAGGTGGAGTTTGAGCAGAGCAACTTTAGCTGATTAGCAATGATATTCAGTCCACTGACCGGTGTAGCAAGTGCATACGGCAAAAAGGCTGTCCTAACTTTATGCACCAAGTTAACTGGGCACCGATCTGAATATTGACTAGTGCCCAATTAACTTCTGGGTCAGTGCACATACTTGGATATTCAATGCCCCGGCACTGAATACCAGGGTTAGTCCAACCTGAGGCTGTGAGCAGCTTAGAAGCCGTTTACTGCCATGGACTAAATATCGGACCCTAGAGACTTTCATTTATTATGGAAATGGTGAAAACATGGGTATTTAACAGGTAAATAAGCAGTTAAGATTTAAAAGCAGACTCAAAATAGTAAGCTTTTAGCCTGGATTTGAACAGGGCCAGAGATGGAGAATGACGTATCAATTCAGGAAGTTTATTCCAGCTGTATGGTGCTGTAAGATGGAAGGAATGGAATCTAGAGTTAATGGTGGAGGAGAAGGGCACAGATAAGAGTGACTTACCTGATAAAACGAAATTCCTAGGGTAGGGTATAGGGAGAGCTAAGAGGAGCTGCAGAATGAATGCACATGTAAGTCAGTAAGAGAAGTTGATGTGTATACAAAACAGAGAGGGAGAAAATGAAGAGACTTGAGAAGAGGGGTTATGTGAGTGGGAGAGAATGGAATGAGAGGAAGAGGTAGTGAGTTTGGAGGTGGAGAGAGGACGTGCAGTTTCCTCCTCTGTAATGTTAGAAAAGGAAGAAAAGGTGACAGGGGTCGACACCAAGCTTGTTTTTTTCATTTGTTGAGGGTGGGGGTAGGGTTGTATGTATTTTCTTTGTGCCTTTCCTTACTTTAGATGCATTCCCCTATTTCACTTTCCCCTCATTTTCTCTGGCCTTTGTCCCCCTCCCCCTTCTTTTCTCTCTCATTTTCTCATCCTTCTACTGAGGTTACTAGGGATCTTCAGCTTGGAGAAGAGACAGCTGAGGGAAGATATGATAGAGGTCTATTAAATCATGAGCGGAGTGGAATGGGTTAATGTTAATCAATTGTTTATTCTTTCCAAAGTACAGGAACTAGGGGGTAACACAATAAAGCTACTAACTACATTTAAAACAAAGTGAAGAAACTTTCCTCACTCAGTGTGTAATTAAGTTCTAGAATTTGTTCTCAGAGAATGTGATAAAAGTGTTAGAATAGCAGGGTTTTAAAAAGGTTCGGACATGTTCCTAAAAGAAAATTTCATAAATTATTATTAAGAAGGTCTTGGGAACATCAACTGCTTATTTCTGGGATAAAAGGCATGGAATCTATTTACTCTTTTGGGACCCTGGATTGGCCACTGTCGGAAACAGGATATTAGGCTTAATGGACCTTCAGTCTGTCCCAGTATGGTGATGCTTATGTTCTTAATTTCCCTTTCTTCAGTCTCTTCCTGTTCAGTGAAGCAGGGAGCTGCCCTGGGGAACAGCATTTGCAGAGGCAGCAGTTTTTTCCTTCAGCTCTAGAGCAGGGGCTATCTTGAGTTACAACAGTAGTGGTTGGTTCCACTTTCCTTAAGAGGAAATGACTACTTAGATGAGTTGATTGTAGGAGGCTGCTTTGGGCTGCAGCAACAGTGGCTGCAGAGGCTCCTTTCTCATAAGCCTAAAGGTAGGAGGCTGCCCCTGGCTGCCTTCTTTCCGTTAATCTTTATCCCATTTTCAAAACCCCTAACACTGCTCACACATGACGAGCTTGCAGACAAGATTCTCAAGGGTTTATTTCATAGTCAGTTGGGGTTATAGGGGGCACCTGTCATGCTATTTCAATGGTTTTCTGTAGAAGTGGTTATTAAAGTTTAAAAGATAAATGTATTGATGTCAGTATTGAAAGAGATCTAGCTGGCTAGGTAAGAACTTAACAGGCTAGATAAAAGCCTTTTGAAAATGATCCCCTATTGAGCAGCAAATGTTAGTTATCTAAACTTCACTAAGGGGAAGATTTTACCCAGACAAAATCTTGTCAGGCCCAATAGTACAGTTAGCTAAGGGGGGAAAAGACAGGCAATTGCTGCAGATTTTAAGTACTAGATGCCTACCTTGGCTAATATAATCTAGACACTGAAACAGTAAGCCAAAATACAGCCTGCCAAACTTCCTCCTGCCCAGCTGTACAACAAAAGACCAGTTGTTCACCTTTCTCTGCCTGTCTTCCACACAGGCCCTAATCATCCTTCCTTCACTGCTCCTGATGCTTTTAAAAAGCTCCATCCCTGGGAGCACAGTCCACTGATTCCCCACTGGTCCAATGTTCTAATGAAGAAATAACCTTACAGTTACTAGTATCTCACAATGCCCATCCTCCAAACACACACACTCAGGCCAAACTCCTGAAAAGCAGCCTAAGCCCATCTGACTGAATACATAGTAACATAGTAAGTGACAAGGCATTTTTAGAAGGGCACCATTATTTTCATGCTTTCCAAAAACACCCCATTCATCCAATTTGAGGTCTCATTGATGCCACGATGCTCAAATTTCTGGTGCAGTACAGAACAGTGAAAATAGTGCTGGATCAGTGCCGAAAAAAAACTTCCTAATGCTCAACGCTAATAATATGCGAATCATTTGTGTGCTGTTAGCATTTGAGCATTAGGAAGTTAAGGGGGAGGATTGTGCCTGGTGCATGAGCAAAAGACCTCTCTCTGTCGCCAGAATCTAGCTGGCTTTGCTTGCCTGGGTTTTCCCTTTCAAGTCACATTTTTCATTAGGAATGCCTGTTGGTTCTCTTTTGCCTTATTCTGAAAGACCCTTCATACCTGAATTCTGGAGGAGGAGTGACGGAGCAGTGTCTGCTCTGAAATTCATACTTCAGCTATGCTGGGCTGTGAACCATAGGCTGAGAGGCTCACTGTATAACCACCACTACAGAGGAACCTTAAATGGGGATAAAGCGTGACCTAAACACCATAAACCTAGTTCTGAGTTGGCATAAGGTTTCCAGCAGTAAGGGCGCCCTTGTGAAGTGCACTGTTCTCTAAGTATTGGAGGGAACAGGAAATGACCTTATTTACATCCTTTTCACTACATTAGCATGCTGTTTGCACTGTTCTTTGCCAAGCTCACTGTTTCCCAAGGTAAGGGCCTCTAAGCATGGTGCGCTGGTAAATTCGGGTGCTAGTCCGGCGCTAATGGCCTCTAGTGCCCGCATTTGCTTCTGAGCATTGGGGCCTGAAAGTCTCTCAGCATGTTTTTTTTTCAGTCATGCACAAGCCAGCCTTGACCCTTTGACCTTCATGTTCAAAGTCAGCCTCTATCCAAGTAGAATTGTTGTGGTTCACAAGTACTGTATGCACACATTACTACACTTCCTTAAAATGGTATAGGTTTTTTTTTTTAAGGTGGCACTTCAAGGACTTTGCTCAATAGGCCACAAAAGCGTGTTGTGCCTATGGAAGGTTTGATCAGTTTTGTTTGGACTAGGCAACCGTGCAGCCTTTAACCATGCACCTATTTTCAGCTGTAACTGCTCCTATAGTTCAAACCTGAAAAGCTTATAAGCTACCAGACAGCTTCAAGTCATCTGAGGCAATCTGAACCAGTCCCGAGTTTCCTCCCACTGCGTACAATGAGGGTAAAACCAGGACTGACTCAGCTTGTCCCTGAATGACCAGGTAGATTTGAGTTTTATAGCGTTAATTTGATCCCAGCAACATTTCTTAACAGGTTGTGGCAGCAAGTGGCACTTTTGGTGATTTTACTTCCAGTGTGCATTGGTATTTTAAGGCTGTGTAATGTCCATGTTCTGTGTAGATCTGACCAAGATGAGGTTTTTGTGTAGAAAATCTTGTTTGTTCTCTTTTCCCAGTAAAGATGTTTTGAAATTCTAAGGAGTGGAGTAATATTTGTAATGCTGCCTTTTTATATGTTGCTTGGCTGGTGACAAGGGCATGCCTACTCTGGCGATGTGGCTACTATAGGGCCAGAGCCATGGATAGTCACCCTGACCCCTGAGGTTAATCCTGTATGAGTTATCTGCACTTTTATTCCTAGAAAGAAGGCACTGGTAAATGATGAAAGATAAGGACCAAAATGGCCCAATCATTCTCCCAGAAAGTGTTTAGGGTTGTAACTGCTGCTCCTTGCTAATTATTCCCCTCCTCCAGCACAGTATAATTATTATATTGCTGTTGTGGGCTGAACTGCTGTTCCATGAAGATTATCCCATTGCTTTGTTACCACCAAGAGAACAAGATCTAGTGGTCCTTTTCTCTCGCTTTTCCCGTCCTTCTTGGGAGTTAAATACAAGAAAATCCTAGAAAACTCCTTTGGTTATCGAGCAGTACAGTTTTGGCTGCCACTACTTGTAGATTTGTGCTCAGTTTCCTCTTATAGTTCCTTTTGTAAAATTTGAAAACATGTTTGTTTAGGAAATGTTTTTGCTTAATTGGTTCTGACCAGCTTTGAATTTTGCTACCCCCTTTGAACCGCCATGTGTTCGGAGATAGCGGGATATAAGTGTCATATCACATCACACTCTTGTGCCATTCCTTTGTGCTTATCCCATACCATTTTGAATTCCATAGCCCCCCTTTTTTTAATCATTTCCTTTAGGAGCTGATTCTGTCTATTCATTACCCATTCCATGAAAAAAAAAATCTTTATGATATTCATTGGTCTACATCTTTGGAGTTCCTTATCATAGTTCCTTGTTCTGCAGCTTCTTTTCTTTTGAGAAAGGTTGATTTGTGCATTAATAACTTTCACGTATTTGAATATCTGTATCATTTCTACCCTCTCTTTCCTCTCCTCTAAGTTATATGTGTGTATGTATAGAGATATAGATATGTGTGTGTCACCTCTAGCCTATCTTTATCCTTTGAGAGGCAGTCTCCAGAATGAAACAAAACACACTATTTTCTATGTGAGTTCTCATCAATGACATGTACAGATGCATTATCACTTCCTAAGTGCTTATAGATGATGACAGCTTCTGGCACTTATTATTGATTTGTTCAAAATCCGTCCTCATTTATAATTTCAGAATGCAGTCAATTTGCAGTTTCCATAACCTATCTGCAATTAACAAATATCTCATGCTTCTTCCCTATTGCCCAGGGTATAAAAGATAGCTTTCTAACCCAGATTTAGTTTAGGTTGCGTGCTTCCAAGTTTCAAGCCATAAGGATCGTATTTTTCCAATTGGATTTAACCCATTGAACCTGTATTTGTATCTTGTTAATCTAGTAGCTATTTGAGTTTGGTGTGATAGATAGATAGGGCAGACAAGGTCAACATACTTGCCAAATTATTTTTAGGACCTAGAAGAAGATACACTGTCAATAATGAGAGTAGTGACATTGAGGCCAATATTTGGCTATGGATATCCAGTTAGAGATAGCCAGATAAATTATTGTTATCTTTAATTGAATATACAAAAAAAGGAGAATCATTACAAAAAGTGAACACACCAAAAATGCAAATAGTGGATCAATGATACTTCAAATCTACTCCAGGATATGAAATATAAAGTATAAAGTGATTTCTTTGTTAAAACGTACTCCCCTAATTACTCTGCTGATTAATATACCCTTTATCCTCCCCCACCCTGCTTAGTTCCCCACCGTTAGCTTCTGCTTCCCTGGTCTTTCCGTTGTTAACTTTAACTGCATTTTCTTAATTTGTAATTTTCCTAATTTTCTGTAAGTCACATTATGCCTGCAGGTGTGGGAAAATGTGGGATACAAATGAACCTTAAATAAATAAATAAATAAATAAATAAATAAATAAATAAATTATACAACCACACAGTTCTTTTAGCATCTCTTCAATGTCCTTCTACCTAATTAGGTTTTTAGTTTTTTTTAATTTTTTTTAATTTCTTAAAAAAGGAGGAAAAAGACCTTAGTTGGCTGTGACTGTCTTACCTTACCAAAAAAGCAGGCAAACCTGCAGTCAGGTAGACACTTATGATTCATAAACAGCTCACCGTTCTCTATCATTGGTCTTAAAAAAAACCTCCAAATAAATTTTTATTCAAAATATGAACATAAATTCTTCTTAAGTCTTTTCAACAAGAATGAAAGCAGGAGCAATCCCAACAGGGACCCGTTTCACCACATAGGGCTTCGTTTGGGGAATAAGCTCACAGCGATTTAGGATGGTATTTGCCTGCCATTACTTCTTGGCAGACTGCAATGCATTCAAACTCAGTCAACTGAGGTCTTTTTTCCTCCTTTTTTAAGGAAAAAAAGATAAAACTAAAAAGGTAATTAGGTAGAGGACATTGAAGAGTTGTTATAAGAACTGTGTGATTGTATGATCACTTATACTTTACTAGTAAAAAGGCCCGTTTCCGAAACCAATGAAACGGGCGCTAGCATGTGGTTTTTTTGTGTGTGTGTGTGTATTTGTCACAGAGTATTTTGTGTGTGTGTGATGTGAGTGTGGAGGGTGCGTGGTGTGCAGGTTGTTGATGTGTGTCTTTTTTGTTTTGTTTTGTTTTTTGCTTGGGGTTGGGGGATGTGCTGTGCTGTGCTGGCAAAGTGGGTTGGATTGGTGTGTGGCTTTGAGGGTGTGTTTCTGTTGTATGTGTGTGTGGTTTTGTCTGTCAAGGAGGTTTGTGGAGGGGGTCTTTCTGTTGGTGAAATGTAATGTGGTTGTAGGGGGGTCAGCCTTTGTGAGTGTTGTTTTTTTTGTGTTGTGCTGAGGCAGCCGTGTTGTTTTAGATGGGCGGAAGGTAGAGGAGCACGTTCTTTATCTGTCGGTTTTTTTGGCCGTTTCAGGGCTGCTGTAGGGGAATGCTGGAAGAGAAATGTGCTGTTGGAAGCAGCGCCATCTTTTTCCATTGGGCTGGGGTTCTGGGCATCCTGGGGGGTGACGGCTTGCCTGAGGAAGGGGATGGTTGTTTTAAGTTGGTGGAAGGGAGAAGAGCACGGTCTCGGGCCGTCGGGGGGTGATCCGGTATGTTTGGTCCATTTCAGGCCGGCTGCAGGGGAATGCTGGAACATTTATGCGCTGCAGGAATCAGCGCCGTCTTTTTCCGGGTGCTCGGGGAATCCCCGAGGTGGGAGACAGCTTGCCTGAGGCTGGGGATGGTTGGGCACGTCCTTGGCCACTTCGGCAAAAGGGGAAGAAGAAGGGGGTGGGGAGTTACCTGCAGCTGCCTGAGAAACCATGTATTCTTTGTTTGTTTGTATATTAGTTTGCATTTCTGTTGAAGAAAGAGTGGATGCCTTTCGAATGTGGAGGTGGTGCGTCGGTGTGCGGTTGTTTTGTTAGTTTGGCAGCCAGTCTCCAGCGATTCCTAGGCAGGGAAGGAGTACTCCTCCCCCTTCCTTGGTCGCTGTTGCTGCTGGCTGGGTCGCGGGTAATCCTTCCAGCTGGGCCACAGCTTGTCCTGTTCGCCCACGTCCCAGATGATGACGGGCACGTTGTTTTCCGGCTCCTCTGACTCCATGTCAAGCAATCCGAAATATAGTCTGTGCTATAGGCCCTCTGGCACTCTTCAGTACTGGAATTAGGCATTTAAAATTTTCTCCCCCCCCCCCCGGTCTATTTTTGCACATACCCACAGCAGGAATATTCTTCTCTTGTTCCAGCGGTGGTTCTGTGCTCTCCGTGCTGCACTGATAATGAGCCATTCTGCTGGGGAATGCTCCTCCCTTATTGTCATGTAGTTTCCTCTGATTGGTCCGTCTTACGTTGCCTAGTGTTGCCTGGGAACGGTTGTGATGGTCCTTTGTGTTTCAGAATATTGAGGGTGTTTTTTCTGATTGGTCCGTCATGCGAGGGCGGGGCAGAGAGACATGGTCAGTGTTGTGGCTTCACCACCATGAATCCATGAACCCTTCAGTGAGTGACTGAGTGACTTCAGAACGTTGTCTTCAGAACGCTGAGGGTGAGTTTATTATAGTAGATATTTCACATCCTGGAGTAGATTTGAAGTCTCATTGATCCACTATTTGTATCTTTAATTGAATAAAATAAGTATCTTTTTGTAGTTAATGTTAAGAATTAGCCACTTCTAATCCTTCCATACATAACTGGTTAAATTTTAACCAGACAATATTTGCATTTAGATCATACCTTTTCAGTAGTAGCTCAAGGTGAGTTACATTCAGTTACACTATGATATGATATGATATGATATGACACAGTATTTATAGTACGCTAACTCCCAACAAAGTTGGTTACAAAAGATTAGGAAAATCAATAAACCTCTGTGAAAAACAGTAAGAAAATCAATAAACTTCAGTGAAAAGATGAGTTTTCAAATTTTTGTGTAAACACAAGTATGTAGGTATAGTTTTGATTTCTAATGGTAGTGAATTCCAGATCTGAACATCTTGGTATATGAAAGAGAAATTCCTGATATAGAGTGAAAGTAAAGAAGGCATGAGCTTCCTGCTCTAGAAATTGACAGAGACACAGGAAAAACAAATAGTTTTATTACATAACCTGGGCAGGATCCCACTAAAGGTTTGTAAACCCAGCATATTAATTTAACAGGCAGCCAATGGAAGCTCAACAAACAAGGAATAGCATGATCTGATCTTTTTATTATTATTATTATTATTATCGAAAACCATCTTGGCTGCAGTGTTTTACAATACCTGTAAACAGGAAAATGCCTGAGCTGATAATATACAATAGAAACCATTACAGTAATCTAAATATGATAAAGCTACAGACTGAAGTAAAATAGAAAAATGCTTTAAAAAAACAAAGAGCGAATACTTCTAACTTGATACAACTTGAAAAATACTGACTTGATCAATATATTAATGTGTGGTGTTAAAGACAAAGTGGTATCCAAAAGCACTCAAAGAACTTTCAGTACCATGTTATTAGCTAAAGTCAATTCTGACAGAGTAGAAGTATCAGTACGGTTCAGCTATAAAACTTGAGTTTTAACTTTATTTATTTTGAAACCATGGGCTAAGTTCTGTTGTTCAATTCTATGTATGCACTGAGCAATAGTTAAAAGCGCAGAAGATACATCTTTAGGTATTAAGATCTGCATAAGAAAAAAAAACGTTGCACCCAGCTGGCAATAACCACAGCAGAAATATGTCTTGTAAATATTAACTAGAGAGGGAGAGAGTGGGGAGCTCTGGGGCACCCCACACAGTGATATCCAATCATTAGAATATTTGTTGGCCATTTTAAAATTATAGTGCCTATGAGTCAAAAATTCACCCATCCAATTCAAAACCATGCTCGACAAGCCCAAGGAACTTAACTTATAAAGCAAAATATGATCAACTGTATCTTCATTTGTACACTATAATGCTTAATTCTCACCACATTCTCACTGCCCATTGTCACTGTTGTTCGCTGTGACAGTTGATTTTCCTTCTTCTTCTATTGTATACCTTAACCAAAAATTCTAATAAAGAAACTCAGACTTAAAAAAACATTAAGCAGAACTCTTCTGGAAGGATAAGGGTATACAAGGGTGAACTGTGGAAAATGATGATATACAACAGTAAAATAGTAGCTGCTATTGCACCATGGCAGATAAGTGGAGGGGCATTTTCAATATGACGCCCAAGTCCAATTTGGGATGTGTTGTGAAAAATGTCCAAAATCGAATGATGAATAGAATGATCAGAAAAGGTCTATTTTTTTGCTTCAAAAATCGCCATTTTCTAGACGTTTGTGCTCAGTGCATCTTTATTTAGGTATCATTTTGAAAAAAAAAAAAGAAGTCCTAGGGAAAATGCACAAAAACAAGCCATTGGGATGTCTGGAGGCCAGCATTTTAGTAGACTGTCTACACAGACATCCCAGCAGAGCAGTGAGGCAACCTAGGGGGCACTGCAGTGCACTTCACATAAAAGTTTCCAGATACAACTTTTACCATAACCCTCTTCTATTGTATTGTGAGCCCTCAAGGAACAGAAAAAACTACTACTACTACTACTTATCATTTCTAAAGCGCTACTAGACATATGCAGCGCTGTACACTTGAACATGAAGAGACAGTCCCTGCTCAACAGAGCTTACAATCTAATTAGGACAGACAAACAGGACAAACAAGAGATAAGGGAATATTAAAGTGAGGATGATAAAATAAGGGTTCTGAACACGTGAATAAGGGTTAGGAGTTAAAAGCAGCATCAAAAGGTGGGCTTTTAGCTTAGATTTGAAGATGGCCAGAAATGGAGCTTGACATACCGGCTCAGGAAGTCTATTCCAGGCATATGGTGCAGTAAGATAAAAGGAACGGAGTCTGGAGTTAGTGGTGGAGGAGAAGGGTGCAGATAAGAGAGATTTACCCAGTGAATCAACTATACCTCACTGTGCACCAGTACAATAGCCCTCAGGCCTGCACATGTCACCTATATGTAGGTACAGCAGGTATTTAGTGGTTTTTAGAGGGCTCACACTTCCACCACAAGTGTACCAGTTAGGCCCTGGATCCCCTTCACTACAGGCCACTGTACTGACCATGAGCCTACTGAGATTAGCTTGCTGCTCTAATAGGAATGGCTATCATATCTGAAGCTATCATAGAGACTGGTATGTATATTCACTTTCATATCTTTGGTGGATAGGAGGGGATCAGTGACCACTGGGGGATTAAGGGGGAGGTCCCTCACTATCTTTCTACCCTCATCTCCCCTTGCGTTCCCGCCCGTAACCTCCATTCACAGGATAAATCCCTTCTCCAGTACCCTTCTCCACCACTGCCAACCCCAGGCTCCGCTCATTCTGCCTCGCCTCACCCTTGCTTGGAACAACCTTCCTGAACCCTTACGCCAAGCCCCCTCCCGGTCTTCAAGTCTTTGCTTAAAGCCACCCTCTTCAATGCTGGATTCGGCCCCTAACCCTTGCCGTTCACTGAATCCAGACTGCCCCAATTTGACTGCCCCTATCGGACCGACCGTTCACTTGTCTATTAGATTGTAAGCTCTTTGAGCAGGGACTGTCTCTCTTTGTTAAATTGTACAGCGCTGTGTAACCCTAGTAGCGCTCTAGAAATGTTAAGTAGTAGTAGTAGTAGTAGTAAGGGGGAGGTCATACAAAAAGTCGGGGGTAAAAATTGAGATGGTTTTGTCTACACCTGTTTGAAGTACGATTAAATTACAAAAAGGTGCCCTAAATGACCAGATGACCACGGGAAAGATTAAGGCATGACCTCCACTTAATCCCCTAGTGGTCACTGATCTCCTACCACCCACCAAAGATGTGACAGTGACAATACATACCAGACTGTAAGACAGCTTCAGTTTTGTTCCATTATGGCAAAAAATGTCTAACTTTTGGGAATGCCCAGGTCCCGTCCAAATACACCCCTTTGAAATTTGAACAAACTGTGGAGAAAAATGTCTCAAATCAGAGTTGAGAAAATCATGACTTAGATGTTTTTTGTGAGAAAAACATACTTCTGCTTCATGATGTTTTTCAGATGTTTTACTCTTTTGAAAATGAGCACCATGAGTAGCAAGTAAAGATGAACACACATGCAAGCTGCTCATCAAGCAAGATTATACAAACAGAGGAACTTACTGATTGAGATCATAATACACACTTGGCAGGCTACTAACAAACAGAGATCCATAAAGCAGAGATCAAAATGTGATAATTTGCTGAATAATAAATCCCCTGAAGCTGTTGATATACCTGTAGAACATCAGATATAGGTGAGGAGGACTTATATTGTTTGTTTTACCAAATATACATTACTGGAGAATTTCTAGAATATTTTTGACTCGGTTTCTAAAAACAGAGTTCTCAACCCAGTTCTCGATATACCTAGCCAGTCAGGTTTCAGGATATCCTCAATGACTATGTATGAGATGGATTTGCCTAAAATGGAGGAAGTGCGCACACATTTATCTCATACATATTCATTGATAATCTAATTAATTTATCTTCTACTCTTAGTATAAACAGTGAATCAGCCCGGTTACCCAGTGTCACAAGTGGAAATGCATTAATACTCTTAAAACATCAAAGTCCTTAAAGCTTTACATGCATCCGAGATTCAAAAGCCCAGGTTTATCTTGTGACAAAACGCCGGAGGTATTCTCATTGAAAAAAGGCTGTCTGTTTCTATAGGACGATTCTGCAACTGAATATCACTCTGATGAACTAATCCATCCACTATTGTAAGATCCAAGTGTGTCATACAGATCGTCAAACTCAAATTAAGAAAAACATCAAAGTTACTTTGTGATTCTTCTTTAACAATCTCAATTTTTTCCAATAGATAAATAAAGATTCAAGAGTATGTCAACCAAGCTGACTTAATTATGGCACTCATCCAGGACTCAAGAAAGAGTAGAGGGAGACACGATCACAATCAGCGAGAATTAAAGTTACGCTCTTTATTAGGTACCAAAAATAAAGACCCGACATGGGCCGGTTGCTTCGGCAGGAAACTGCTTGCCTCAGGGGGTCACAAGGCTGCACATAAAAATACAAGTTACAAGAACACAAAGTTCTAAAAACAAATTATAATAATACATGTTATAAAACTGTGAATTATGTGATATTAGAGGCGCTTCAAAACATAAACACATATGTAAGAACCTTGTAAGAAGAACCATTATAAAACATCATAAAAAACGATTAAACTAATAAGAATAAAAACCAAACTTGTCATAGAGTGTAAAACTCTTAATAATATATAAATGTATGATCTAGAAGCCCATAAGGTGCTGTCTGATGGGCACTTTCAGGTTAGGAAAAACCCTGAGTGTAGCTCAGACTCTCAGGGAGAAACCCCCAGTAAACCAGAACTGTCAGCTACCACAGGATGACTGTTTAAATAGAAGTTGCCTGTGAGACAGTTTAGGTAGATTTTGTAAGAAGAATTTATTGTGTTTATATAATGGGATTGTGAAGATTTGGGTATATTTTGCTATAGCTTTATGATTTTTTTTGTCATTAGGATGGACTCCTGAAGACACTGTAGCAGGTGAAACATGGACCCATGTAGAGTTCAAGATGGGTGCATTAGTTAAATCAGCTTGGTTTATCTGTTTGACGAAGTGGTTGGCATGTCTTGAATCTTTACTCATATATGAAAAAATCGAGATTTGTTAACGAAGAATCACAAGTACTTTTGATGTTTTTCTTCATTGAATCTGATGATCTGTGTGACGCACTGGGAATCTTACATCAGTGGAAGAATTTAGTTTCATCAGAGCGACATTAGTGTGTAGATACATATTCATTGTAGCTATGAAACCTGACGCCTGAGTGTGTACCGAGCCAAATAGCACTGCAGTGACGTTCTGTGGGGCGCTGACACCCCGGGGCGGATCGCCGATGCGCCCCGCCCCCCCTGGGTGCAGCGCCCCCCCCCCCCCGTGCAGCGTGACTCCCACCCGGCAAAGGGACACCCCCCACCCCCGGTGAAAGACCCCCCGGGTGCACGCTGCTGGGGGGGTGCCCGCGCGCCAGTCAGCGGCGTTGATTTCCATGCTCCCTCTGCCCCGGAACAGGTTACTTCCTGTTCCGGGGGCAGAGGAGCATGGAAACCAACGACGCTGACCAGCGCGTGGCACCCCCCCAGCGGCGTGCACCCGGGGTGGACCGCCCCACATACCGCCCCCCTGGTACGCCACTGTAGCACTGCACTGTAGAGGTTATGTCACAAAAAAGTTTGATGTTACTACATCTAAGGTACTTTTGCAGGTTGTATACAGCATCTAGACTAGAAACACAACTAGGAGTTAGAAAAAAGGAAGCAGAATCAGATATGGAATTAACTTAATATAAAAAGGACAGGATAATTCAAAAGCTGAGAGCTCTAGATCTTTATCAATTATACCAACATGTTTCACTAAAGTCAAATCACAGCTGTCTCAACAACTAGAATGTTGATGCTGATAGCACCATTGTTCGGACAGAGTTACTGAGAAGGAGTACCCTTTACTCAGGTGTTTGAATGATTTTGATGTATTTTGAGAATATAACTTTGTAGCTTTGTATCTTACAGGCAGTGTAATCTATAACTGGGGCGAATGCAGTTATGCACTCCATGCATGTGTAAGTGGCACCTTAATTAGCCATATACACTACTCTGTAAGGGAGCACATAAGTACTTTAGCATTTAATTGCAAGGGAGCATACATGTGGGTGGAGTATGGGCAGGACATGGGCATGTGACCTACCTACCTTATTGAAATGCTATACTATAGGTTGCACACACTAGTTGAAGTACTTAGGTGCACCAACTTACACAGCCATAGACCTGGCATAAGTTGGCACACCTAATGAGAGGTGCATCGATGCCAACTTATGCCAAGATAGTGTTTATAGAATTAGCGCTCGACACACTGTATCAAGACACCTAACTTGAGGCACCGAATTATAGAACTGCCCTTAGACGTTCCCAGGGGTATAGTTTGGGCAATGCAAGGGAGCAATCTGCATGTATACACATATTTTAAAATGCATATATAAATGCTTAGAGCACAGGCACACATTTATATGTTTGGAGAAGGTGTACATCTGTAAGCTACTGGAGGTTATAATACAAACCTATGTGGGCTCTTTATAAAATACCTATAAATGTGAAATACTTCCAACCTAAACTGTAAAGGGACCTGAGCAGGACTTTTGCCATTTTACAACTGATGTTAGGGGAATAAGACTTATGCCTGCAGAACTGTGGGTGCTGGAATGTTAGATGCAAAAATGGCACAAACAAAAAAAAGCAACACTGGGCCTTCAAGACTGAGACAACAGGAGTATTTTATTGACAAGTGACCCAACACGGGCCAGTGTTTCGGCGTTAAACAACGCCTACCTCAGGGGTCAGGGTCTGGATGTGATTTGTTTAAAAATGTGTACTGTGTCCAATGTCTCTAAAACAGATGGAGAAGATCTTAAAATCAAGCTTGCCTGTCTGGATCGACAGCCGTGAAGTGGAGTAAAAATCTCCTGGTTGGCCTTGACTTTAGCAATTCATTTTTGCTAAAGACAAGCCAACACAGGAGTTTTTTTACTCTATATCGCGGCTGTCGATCCAGACAGGCAAGCTTGATTTTAAGATCTTCTCCATCTGTCGGGTCACTTGTCAATAAAATACTCCTATTGTCTCAGTCTTGAAGGCCCAGTGTGCTTTTTTGTTTGTGTACTTTTTATGTATGCTGTTTACTCTCTGTTCAGTAAGATGCCAAAATGGCGGCATCCAAAGGTCCTCTACTCCCCCCCTCCAACCCTCACCATGCACTGACCTTCGGTCGTGTCGGGAGCAGGGCCCATGCTTGCTAGCTGCTGCAAATGGAGGTCCTTGAGCAGAAGGGTCCATTCTGTCCCTCCTCACAGGACACTGGGCTAGGGCAGCCACATTGCCCTTCGATCAAGGATGCCGGGCTGCAGTAGGCAAGCACGCACGGGCCCTGTTCCTGACCCTACCTGAGGTCAGTGCGTGGTGGGGTCCAAAATTCCAGTGCCCGCAATTCTTGCAGGCACAAGTTCTGCATCCTAAGAGTGGTACTGAAATGATGACGCCAGAGTGGCAGTGTCCAAAGCTCATGTACCCAGCGGGATCATCAGAACTAAGAGCCTTGCAACAGCATACAATATAGCTGTATTACATGCTCAGTGTTTCAGTCATCACTCCCCTTATAGTGGAGGTTGTGGAGTCGAGGACTGTTCCAGAATATAAAAAGGCATGGATAAGCACGTGGGATCGCTTAGGAACAGGAAGAATAGGGGTTACAGAGGATGGGCAGACTGGATGGGTATATGGCCTTTATCTGCCGTCATGTTTCTATATGCAGGTGAAAACTCAATATATATACATAAATATATTCCTAATTTTATAAGAGCCCCCTTTTGCAGGTATAACATGGTTTACACGTAGAACATTCTTTATGAAAATACCCCTGTATGAGAAAATGCATTTGGAGGACTTTAACTAAGCTTCGGTAACGTTTTTAGCTCACGGTAGCAATCAGCTGGCGGTAAATGCCGAGATGTACATTATATTCCTATTGGCGTCTCAGCGTTTACCGCCAGCTGATTTCTACCACGAGCTAAAAATGCTGCCGCAGCTTAGTAAAAGGTCCCCCTTTGTATTTGTTAAGCTATAATATATTTTAACAGGGTGACTACTTGCAAATCATATTCCATCATCTGCTCTAAAACCATTTCAAGGAAGTGTGTAGTCACCATGAAATACTTTCAATTAATTCAGCTGCTGAATTTAGAGTCCTTCTTGATTGAAATAATTTATTCTTTCTTGATTGGTAAATACGTTCAGTGCCTGCTAAAGGGTATAGTAATAAAGCAACAGAGCGACATATCCAAAAACGTTTTTTTTTTTCAAGAAGTACTAATTAAACCAGTTCTATTAAATTACCCAACCAGATGACTGCAAAGAAAACTGCATAGGCCGAGAAAATTATCACTCAGAAATGAGAGAAAAAAAAAAAGAGAGAGAACAAAATGTCCCATTAGCAGACCCTTGTCACACTAGTACCGTATTTTTATTTTAATTTGAGCATGGCACTCACTTAATGATGGTTTGAGAGTCACAGGAAGATATTTCCAGAATGAACCATGAGTCATAAGCACTGACAGATCTTTAGTATCATATTTTACAATCCTATTATTTCTTTTGCTGGGGAATGGTGTTGGGGGAGGGGGAGAGAGTGAGAGAGGCGAGGAGACGGCTCTGGACCCTTAGAAACCCTACTGTCAGAATCTTAAATAGAGGAGAAAACTGATGAAATTAATTTGGTAGTTTTCAAAGTTGAACATAATGCCCCTAAGCTGTTTGGTTTCTTAATTTGTCATTTATGCCAAAATCAGACAGCGTTTTCATTCTTCATAATATGTTAAAGGAAAATCTAGTAGAATTTGCATGATTACAAATTAAAAGCCTCATTTACTAACTTGTGGTAATTGAGTTAAGTAGTTAGTAAATAGGCCCATTCAGAATAATGGGCTTGCCTTATTTATGTGTTAAATCACATAAACATGCATTATTATGCATGAATGCACATTAGTAAATGAAGGCTTAAATTTGGTACATAAATTGAGCTTGTAACTAATACAGAATATTGATAATTAGTATAAAATACGTGTTGAAATTATCTCCCACAATAAGAGAACCTGAATAGATTCCATGTTTATGGCATTTGTTGTTAAATCATGCTTTCTTTCCCCAGTTGTTCACTTCATTGTTAGTACAGCCTGCTGAATTTGGCACATCCAGTCTGATGCTGCCTCTTTGCTGGACAACTTGATTGAATCAGACCTTGATTGAATCAGACCAGATGCTTGTTAGGCATAGGTCAGTCATCTGGTTTGGAGCACGCAAGGTACATTGCTATCTTTTTCTCAACTGGGCAACCTCTATGAATAAAGTACACCTAACTGCATTCCATTTTTAACTGATGGTTCAGTGCTAGTCAACGGACACTGAATGTCAGTACTCAGTACATTTATATGCATAACATGTAAATGGGCTACTAACTGGATAAGTGATGAGCAGTGAAAGCCCTAACCGGATAGTGCCACTGAATATTCCCTTGAACTACCTTGGCATTATCCAGACAGTGCCAGAGCAGTCCGTGGGCAGACCCCCTGAGAATTATCCAGTTAGTGGCAATATTCAGATTGTTAATTGGATAGCTAACTGCATAAAGGGGGTCCCTTTACTAAGCTGCGGCAAAAAGTGGCCTGCAGTACTGTGGGCACATGCTTTTGGAGCAAACTGAGTCAGTTTTACCGTATCTGGGAAAAAGGGGTTTTTTTCGATGGGCCGGAAAAAGTGCCTGTGGCAGTGGCGTACCAAGGGGGGGAGTTGGGGGCGGTCCCGCCCAGGGTGCACGCCGCTGGGGGGGGGGGGGGGGTGCTGCGCGCCTGGCAGTGTCGTTGGTTTCCATGCTCCCTCTGCCCCGGAACAGGAACCTGTTCCGGGGCAGAGGGAGCATGGAAACCAACGACGCTGACCGGCCATGCGGCACCCCCCCAGCGGCGTGCACACAGGGGGTTCTTTCGCCGGGGTGGGGGGTGTTCTCTTCACCGGGGGGGTTTGCGCTGCACGGGGGGGGGGGGGCAGGGTGCATCGGCGATCCGCCCTGGGTGTCAGTGCCCTTGGAACGCCACTGGCCTTTGGTAAAACTGAAATCAGCGTGTGCCTATGTATGGCTTGAGTCTTTAACGTCATCCATTGATCGAGAGGTAAGGTCTCATGCGCTTCACATGTGGTGATTGATTGGCATGCGCCAACTGCTGATTAATGCTGGAAATGTCGCACATGGTAGGAGATTAAAAAATCATTGTCCCGGCGGTATGGGCGCGTGCCAAATCTGACCTCCAGCGGTGCGTTAGCCTGATGGTACTCTTGTTTTGGCATGCACTGCATGCACATAGATCCTATTATGCCTTTGTAAAAGGGCCCAAAATTTGGACAGCAAAAGGACTATCCTAACTTTATCTGCTTAGATATCCTGTTTGCGATTGGATTAATGCTGTTAACCAGATAGTTCTGTGGGTCAGTGCTGATCCCAGATATTAGGCACTGGCTGGTATTCAGACAATGAATATCCAAGTGCTTTTCTATCTGAGGTGGCTGGTGTTTTAAAAAGCAATACCACTGCAGGCTAATATTGGGCCCTTAGTAAATAGGGACCTAAGTTTGCACCTGAGTCAAGGGAAACAAAGTAGCACCCCAAACCACAAGGTGCATCAGCGGGACAAGTTGGATTAGAAATCTCGTTTCTCAGATTTGCTCCAGTTGTTTTGCTGTGATGAAATTGGATGTGGCGCATCTTCAGTCCATCATCTGCATTGAAGGGATAACTGTATCTATACCTGATGGAATTGAGGGGTGGGGATGGTGGGAGCTGAATGGGGACTGGGGAGTGCAAATCAGGTACCCAGTAGCAGGTTTAGAGGAGAGCAAGCCAAAGCGATATTTCTACACATCGTGCCCACCACATCACAATCCTCCCACAACCATCTTTAAATGAGCTATAAAAGATACTATAAAAAAGTTCTCAATGGTCTTTTATGTACAAAGAACCCTCCCCCTCAATCACCCAATAAAACTACCATTATAATTATTTGATGAAATCTACTGCATGAGAGTGAAGTCTGGACTCTGTATAGGATAGAATCTCAACATAATCCCCACACTTCACAGTTCTAATACCCCATCCACATTCCTCAACAAAAGAGCTAGGACACTTATCATACAAAAATATGTAAATATTTGAAAACTTTGGTATTATCTCAGGAACAGCACACTCGTTGCCAGAAGTAACATGAACCCTTGCCAAGAAGACACTCAAACCTTGTATAATGAACAGCATACCAAAATAGCACTAAGTCCTATGACTCACAGTGCTACCTATAAAAAGACAACACTGCAAATTTTATATTGAACTAGAGACCTGAATGGGAACGGGGTTTTCGGGAAGCAGTTCTGCGGGTTCCCATGGGGATGGAAGCAGTTCCTATGGGGTTCCTGTGAGGAAGGAAGAAGTTCCTGCGGGGTTCCCATGGAAGTGTATGCTGCACTTGCGCCAGCCTCTCATCTATCGATATCAAGTTCTTTGAGTGCTGTCTCCTCCTCATTGTTTAACAGCTTAGATGCAGAAAGTCTTCATTAAGGAGGTGGTAGAGACACAAATGGTGACGGAATTCAAAAAGGCGTGGGATGAACACAGAGGATCTCTATTAGAAAATGGATGTGTCGAGTGACGCTTAGATGGCGACTCTGGCTGTGATGAACCAGGACCAATACCAGGCAAACTTGTATGGTCTGTGTCTCATATAGGCAATCTGGTTTAGGATGGGCAGAAAGGGGCTTAGCAACTTTAGTGGCTGGAACACAAGGACAGTGCTGGACAGACTTTTACGGTCTGTGTCCCGCAAATGAGAAGATGAATAGGCTGGAGTGGGCTTCGAGGGCAACTCAGCAGTTGGAACATAAGGATAGGGCAGGTGGACTTTTATGGTCTATGTCTCAGAAACACCACAGAAAGACCATAATCAGGTATATAATATCACATTCATTGTTGATTTAATCATGAATGATATGAGTGACTATTGGGCAGACTGGATGGACCATTCCAGTTTTATTTATCTGCTGTCACTTACTATGTTATTTTTTATTACATTGTACCCCGCACTTTCCCATATATGCGGCTCTGCGGCTTACATAGTAATTTGAAATACAAAGTTAATAGAATTTTAATAAAACAGTAGAAACAATGTAAAGTTGGGCTTAGTAGGATGAAGTTGAGCTAGATAATATAGACTAGGATAAAAGAGGGTAGACAGGATAGGATAGTGTAATTTGGGAGAAAGGGTAAGGAGGGATAAATTAAGGAGAGATGGAAAGAGAAGGATGGGAGGGTGGTATTTAACTCAGAACAGAATTAGGGGTGGAAGTTGGCGAGATTAGGTTGAGGCATTTGGGTAGGCTTGCTTAAAGGATGAGCTTTCAGCATTTTTCTAAAGGGCAAGAAGTCGTTTATTAATATCGGATTTGTCTGGGTATAGCATTCCAAAGCTGGCTGCCCAAAAAGGAAGAAACTGGATGCATAGTAGGTCTTGTATTTAATTCCTCCACAATTGGGAAGGTGTAGGTTCAGATAAGTTCGTGAAGAAATAGATCTGTTTCTAGCAGGGAGGTCGATCAATTCATTCATTGTAGGCCAGGAGATTCACCTTGGATGATCTTGTGGGTCATTGTGTTGATCTTAAAATTATTCTTTCTTTGATGGGGAGCCAGTGAAGCTTTGCTCAAAGAGGTGATGCACTTTCGAATTTTGATTTGCCAAAAATAAGTCTGCAGCCGTGTTTTGGGCAGTTTGGGAGTCTCTTCAGTATTTGGGTTTTGCATCCTAAAAAGACACGGTTGCAGTAGTTGGCGTGGGTAATAACGATAGACTGTATCAGGTTCTGGAAAGTGTTGAGAGGGAGATAAGCTTCACTCGTTTCAATATCCACATTATATTAAACATGTCATAGTGGTGAGTTTAGCGTGGTTATCAAAAGATAAATGGCTGTCTATCATTACTCCCAGTATCTTTAAGTTGTCAGATATGGGAGTTTGACATCAGGGGTGTTGAGAGTAGTCGGTAGATAGGGGAGTATTGGGAAGAGAGAACAGGCACTGCGGTTTTTCTTTATTTAATTTCATTTAAAAGCATTAGCCCAGGAGGTTAGAGTGGTAATGACAGTATGATTTGTTGTGGATTTCAGATAGATTGAATTTAAAGGGGATATATATGGTGATGTCATCAGCGTAAATGAAAGGATTTAGACCATGCTTTGGTTAGTATCTGGCCAAGGGGATCATCATAAGGTTGAAAGTATCGGAGAGAGTGGAGATCCCTGTGGTACTCCCAGTGCTTTTTTTGTAGAAAAAAGTGTGCCGGTACTCATTATGGGCGGGGTACCACATATTGCTCCACCCTATGATAGCCACACCCCACATTAACCACACCCCTATACCAGCCATGGCGCATATAAACAGACATCATTGAAAATATTATAGTACTATAGGAGAAAAAATAACGTGATTTTTTTTCATTATAAATAATCTCTGTAAGCTCTTACAGCTCCAGTATACCCAGTGCAAAATAAGACAGCCATGTAAATTCTCAAATTGGACATAATTACAAACACTAAAATGAAAATAAAATGATTTTTTTCTACCTTTGTTGTCTGGTGACTGTTTTTCTTTCCATATTGGTCCCAGTCTGTGATTCTGCTTTCTTTTCTTTTCGCTTAACTCTTCTGTGCCGATTTGTCATTTTTGTCTCCTTTTTCTTTGCTTTCTTCAATATTTTTCAGGCTCTCTCTCTGTCCAGATTTAATTCATTCTACTATCCATTCTTTAATTTCCTTCATCTACCTGTGGCTTTTCATCTTTCCTCACCCTTGTTCTCCCCATTGCCCCTTCCTCTTATTCTCCAGTCTTTCTCTATTCCCCTTTTCCATCCAGCAGCTCTGCTTTCTCTCCCCACTTCCAGTGCCTCCCCTATTTCTTTGAATTCCTTCCCTCTCTCTCCCCATCCTTCCATCTGTTTTTCCCTCTCTTCCTCATCTTCCATCTGTTTCCCTCTCTTTCCCCATCCTTCCATCTGTTTTTCCCTCTTCTCCATCTTCCATCTGTTTTTCCCTCTCTCCCCACTTCATCTGTTTTCCCTCTCTCCCAATCCTTCCCTCTGTTGTTTTCCTCTCTCTCTCCCAATCCTCCCTGTTTTCCTCTCTCTCTATCCAATCCTTCATCTGTTTTCCCTCTCCCCAATCCTTCATCTGTGTTTCTCTCTCTTCCCCATCCTTCAATCTGTTTTCCTCTCTCTCCCAATCCTTCCTGTGTTTTCCCTCTTTATCTCTCTCCCCAAGCCTTCCCTCTGTTGTTTTCCTTTCTCTCTCCCCCAATCCTTCCTGTTTTCCTCTCTCTATCCCATCCTTCCATCTGTTTTCCCCCTCTCCACCAATCTTCCATCGGTGTTCCTCTATCTACCATCCTTCAATCTGTTTTTCCCTCTCTCTCCCCAATCCTTCCCTTTGTTTCCCTCTTTCTCTCTCTCCCCAATCCTTCCCTCTGTTGTTTTCCCTCTCCCCCCTCCTTCCCTCTGTTGTTTTCCTCTCTCTCTCTCCCCAATCCTTCTGTTGTTTTCCTCTTTCTTTCTCTTTCTCCCCAATCCTTCCTCTGTGTTTTCCCTCTTTCCTCTTTCCCAATCCTTCCCTCTGTTGGTTTCCTCTCTCCCAATCCTTCCCTCTGTTGGTTTCCCTCTTTCCCCCAATCCTTCCATCTGTTGGTTTCCTCTTTCTCTCTCTCCCCAATCCTTCTGTTGTTTTCCCTCTCTCTCCAAATCCTTCTCTCTGTTGTTTCCCTCTTTCTTCTTTCCCCAATCCCCCTCTGTGGTTTCCTCTTTTCTCTCTCCCCAATCCTTCCCTCTGTTGGTTTCCCTCTTTCTCTCTCTCCCCAATTTCCTCTGTGTTTCCCTCTTTCTCTCATCTCCCAATCCTTCCCTCTGTTGTTTTCCCTATTCTCTCTCCCCAATCCTTCCCTCTATTGTTTTCCCTCTCTCTTCCCCAATCCTTCCCTCTGTTGTTTTCCCTCTCTCTCCTCCCCAATCCTTTCCCTCTGTTGTTTTCCCTCTTTCTCTCTCTCCCTCCAATCCTTCCTCTGTGTTTTCCCTCTTTCTCTCTCCCCCCCAATCCTTCCCTCTGTTGGTTCCCTCTTTCTCTCTTTCCCCAATCCTTCCCTCGGTTGTTTCCCCTCTTTCTCTCTTTTCCCCCAATCCTTCCCTCTGTTGGTTTCCCTCTTTCTCTCTTTCCCCAATCCTTCCCTCTGTTGGTTTCCTCTCTTTCTCTCTCTCCCATCCTTCCCTCTGTTGTTTTCCCTCTTCTTCTCTCTCTCCCCAATCCTTCCCTCTATTGTTTTCCCTCTCTCTCTCCTCAATCCTTCCCTGTTGTTTTCCTCTTTCCTCTCTCTCCCCAATCCTTCCTCTGTTGTTGTCCCTTTCTCTCTCTCCCCAATCCTCCCTGTTTTCCCTCTCTCTCTATCCCCATCCTTCCATCTGTTTTCCCCCTCTCTCCCCAATCCTTCCATCTGTGTTTCCTCTCTCTCTCCCCACCTTCAATCGTTTCCCTCTCTCCCCATCGATTTACCCTGTTGTTTTCCCATCTGTCTCTCTATCCCCAATCCTTCCTCTTGTTGTTTTCCCTCTCTCTCTTCTTCCCCAATCCTTCCCTCTGTTTTACCTCTGTCTTTCTCTCTCTCCCAATCCTTCCCTCTGTTGTTTTCCCTCTTTCTCTACTTTCCCCAATCCTTCCCTCTGTTGGGTTTCCTCTCTCCCAATCCTTCCTCTGTTGGTTTTCCCTCTTTCCACCCAATCCTGTCCCCATCTGTTGGGTTTCCTCTTTCTCTCTCTCCCCAATCACTTCCCTCTGTTGTTTTCCCTCTCTCTACAAACCTTCCCGTCTGTGGTTTTCCATCTTTCTCTCTTTACCCCAATCCTTCCCTCTGTTGGTTTCCCTCTTTCTCCTCTCTCCCCAATCCTTCCCTCTGTTGTTTTCCCTTCTTTCTCTCTCCACCAATCACTTCCCGCTCCTTGGTTTCCACTCTATCTACCACAATCCTTACCCTCTGTTGTTTTCCCCTCTCTCTCCCCAATCACTTCCCTATGTTGTTTTCCCTCTCTCTCCCCAATCCTTCCTCTGTTGTTTCCCTCTCTTCCCCAATCCTTCCCTCTGTTGTTTCCCTCTCTCTCTCTCTCCCAATCCTTCCTCTGTTGTTTTCCCCTTTTTCTCTCTTCCCCAATCCTTCCCTCTGTTGTTTTCCCTTTCTCTCTTCCCCAATCCTTCCCTCTGTTGGTTTCCCTCTCTCCCCAATCCTTCCCTCTGTTGGTTTCCTCCTTCCCCCAATCTTTCCTCGTTGGTTTCCCTCTTTCTCTCTCCCCAATCCTTCCCTCTGTTGTTTTCCCTCTCTCTCCCAATCCTTCCCTCTGTTGTTTTCCCTCTTTCTCTCTTTCCCCAATCCTTCCCTCTGTTGGTTTCCCTCTTTCTCTCTCTCCCCAATCCTTCCTCTATTGTTTCCTCTCTCTCCCAATCCTTCCCTCTGTTGTTTTCCCTCTCTCCCCAATCCTTCCCTCTGTTGTTTTCCCTCTCTCTCCCAATCCTTCCCTCTGTTGGTTTCCTTTCTCTCTCTTCCCCAATCCTTCCTCTGTTGGTTTCCCTCTTTCTCTCTTTCCCCAACCCGTCTGGTTTCCCTCTTCTCTCTCCCCAATCCTTCCCTCTGTTGTTTCACTCTTTCTCTCTCTCCCCAATCCTTCCCTCTATTGTTTCCCTCTCTCTCCCCAATCCCTTCCCTGTGTTTTCCCTCTTTCTCTCTCTCCCCAATCCTTCCCTCTGTTGTTTTCCCTTTCTCCTCTCTCCCCCCAATCCTTCCCTTGTTTTCCCTCTCTCTCTATCCCCATCCTTCCATCTGTTTTCCCCTCTCTCCCCAATCCTTCCATCTCTGTTTCCCTCTCTCTCCCCATCCTTCCATCTGTTTTTCCCTCTCTCCTCTCCCAATCCTTCCCTGTTTTCCCTCTTTCTCTCTCCTCCCCAATCCTTCCCTCTGTTGTTTTCCCTCTCTCCCCAATCCTTCCCTCTGTTGTTTTCCCTCTCTCTCTCTCTCCCCAATCCTTCCCTCTGTTGTTTCCCTCTTTCTTTCTCTCTCTCCCCCAATCCTTCCCTCTGTTGTTTTCCCTCTTTCTCTCTTTCCCCAACCTTCCCTCTGTTGGTTTCCCTCTCTCCCCATCCTTCCCTCTGTTGGTTTCCCTCTTTCTCCCCAATCCTTCCATCTGTTGTTTTCCCTCTTTCTCTCTCTCCCCAATCCTCCCTCTGTTGTTTTCCCTCTCTCTCCCAAATCCTTCCCTCTGTTGTTTCCCTCTTTCTCTCTTTCCCCAATCCTTCCCTCTGTTGGTTTCCCTCTTTCTCTCTCTCCCCAATCCTTCCCTCTGTTGTTTTCCCTCTTTCTCTCTCTCCCCAATCCTTCCCTCTATTGTTTTCCCTCTCTCTCCCCAATCCTTCCCTCTGTTGTTTTCCCTCTCTCTCCCCAATCCTTCCCTCTGTTGTTTTCTCCTCTTTCTCTCTCTCCCCCAATTCTTCCCTCTGTTGTTTTCCCTCTCTCTCCCCAATCCTTCCCTCTGTTGTTTTCCCTCTTTCCCCAATCCTTCCCTCTGTTGGGTTCCCTCTTTCTCTCTCTCCCCAATCCTTCCCTCTTTCTCTCTCTCCCCAATCCTTCCCTCTGTTGGATTCCCTCTCCCTGCCAAGTTTGGAGCAAATGGCGCGAAGACGCGACGCACGCGGCACCAGCCCCTATTTCCGGCAGCTGCTTCTCCTGTTGTTGAGCAGCAGCGGCCGCTACACAAAGAAAAAGAAGATTAAAAAAAAATTGAAACCTGGCTGAAACGCGGCACCCCCGGCACTGTAGACAGCCATTAGGCATTGGCTGTTGCCCCGCAAACCGCTCCTCCTCTTGCCTCTACGTCACTGCCCCTGGAGGAAGACCCCGGAGGAGAGCAGTGACGTAGAGGCAAGAGGAGGAGCGGCTGCGGGGCAACAGCCAATGCCTAATGGCTGTCTACAGTGCTGGGGTGCCGCGTTTCAGCCAGGTTTGAATTTAAAAAAAAATCTTTTTCTTTGTGTAGCGGCCGCTGCTGCTCAACAGGAGAAGCAGCAGCGGCCGGAAATGGGGGCTGGCACTGCGAGCGGGACATGGGCTCACGGGGCGGGGGGAGCAAAAAAAAAAAGGTGCCGGTACGCCGTACCGTTGCATACCGGCACAAAAAAAGCACTGGGTACTCCACATTCTGATGACCATGGGGATGATAGATTTGTAGCTCCTTTGACTTGATAGGATCTGGTAGTAATGAAGTTATTAATCCAGTTGATAATGTTTCCACCGATCTCAAGTTTGTCCAAGAGTTTGGTAAGGATTGAATGGTCAACCATGTCAAAAGCGCTGGATAAGTCAAATTGTAAGAGGATGATGTTGTATCTGTTTGCTATTTCAAGTTTGAATTTAGATATTAAGGTTAGAAGAACCGTTTCAGTGCTGTGGGCAGGTCGGAAGCCCGACTGAGACTCGTGGAGGATGGAAAATTTCTGAATATATTCATTAAGTTGTGAGGTCACTCTGTTTTCCAATAATTTGGTGATTAGAGGTATGGATGCAATTGGATGGTAGTTGGTAACGTCAAAGGTTTCTTTGTATTCTTTGGGATAGGTGTTAGTAATATGTTACCAGTGCTTGGTGAGTAAAAAAGTTAAGTGGGAGGATAGATCGGAGATAAAACATGAAGGGGCGCTTTTCAGAAGGTAGTTGGGGCAGGGGTCAAGGTGGCATTGTGATCTAGAGAGTTTTGATATGGTTATGATGACTTCTTCAGTAGTAAGGGGGGTAAAATTAGTCCAGTAACGGTCAACAGGTGTCCAGTACGTCAAGGAAGGTGTCAATAGTGGAGTTATCTTAGAGATTGAGTTACGAAGATTAGTTACTTTTCTCTGAAGTATTTTGCCAATTGATCTGCAGAAGGACGATTTAAGGTGATGATGTCACTGGATTTGTGTTTAAGAGGTTTTTATAAGTTGGAATTGTTTCTTCATGTCTGTGCCAAACGTTAAGATTTTTTGTGTATAATAGGTTCTTTTAGCATGTTTGATGGCGTATTTATAGTTTTGGCCATCACCACACACTGACAGTTTATCATTATTATTAGTAGAATTCAAATAATAATAAAATGGTCTGCTAGGGGGTAATTCGAGCCACTTAGTTTTAGATGGCAAGAACAAGGCTGGCTCAGCTTATGGACCAGGGAAGGCACTGGCTCAGGGTGCTGGTGATAAAGGGCACCAAAATCCTGGTCTGGCATCCCCTTCTCTCTTTCCCCCTTCCACCTTTGGTCTGGCATTCCCCCTCTCTCTCAGCCGTCCCCCTTCCTCGGTTTACCTTCAGACTTCTAGAAACTGCCGTCAGCAGCAGTGATTCACACATACTGCCTTCACCTAGCCCAGAGCCTTCCATCTGCCACATCTTGCCCCCTCTGATGCAGCTTCTTCTTTCTAATGGGGTGGCACATGGCAGAGATAAGGCCCCAACAGCCTGTGTGAATTGTTACTACTGCCAGTGCCCTCTAGGAGTTAGAAGGTAGAGCAGGGGAGTGTTTGAAAGAGAGTGGGGATGCCAGACTGGGATTTTACTACCCTTTATCACTGATGGAAGGGGGAAGAGAGTGAGGGAGATACCGGATTGTGGGTGAGGGGGAGTGGACAGAGAGATATGGATTGCAGGGGGGAGGGGGGTTGTCGATGCAAATGTGGCTCAGGATGATGCAGCCTCTTGAACTAGCCTTGGGCAAGAAGGTGTGTAAATGGCAGTACTTTATGCATGTGATCACTTCTAGATTACTGACTAGTGGAAAGGCATTTGCCATGTTTGATGGTATGTGCTTTGCTGAAGGGCATACACATGGGCAGGGTTTGGACAGAATGGATGAAGAACACATACAGAAATATTTCCTATCATTTTGGGCATAGGTGCCAACATTTCAAAATGATTGGGAGTGCCAGGCACAATACAAATAAGCCCTCCCTGGACATAATGAAGGAGCTTGCTCAATATTGGGAGTGCTCAGCACCCACTGGATCTACAGATCTGGCTCTTATGGGTGCCATAGGCTTGATCAATAAGAAGTTCTCAGCACACCTGGATAATTTGCGTATACATGTTACATCTTATGTACTCCAGAAAGAAGTTCTCTTTGACACAATGCAAGTACTATGGTGAACGTTACCAGCACATTTGAGCAGTGGCATAGCTACGTGGGGCCAGGGGGGCCTGGGCCCCATAGATTTGGCCCTGGACCCCCCTGCAGATGACCCACCCAACCCACCCTCCCACCGCCAACCCGCCATCGCCGTCGCCTGCCTTTGCTGGCGGGGGACCCCAACCCCCGCCAGCCGAGGTCCTCTTCTTCTCACAAAAGGCTTCCTTCTGTTTCTGACGTCCTGCACGTCCTCTCCCATCCTCCCTCCTATTTCTATCCACAGCATTCCTCCTTTGCTTGCCTTTCCCTTCATCTCCACAGCATCTGCATTACTCTTCATTCCAAGGAGGTTGGATTTCACAAGAGATGGCCTTATGTAACAATGCTGAAGTCAGTTTCCCGATGGCAATGGACAAAAGAGTGAGCACAGCTCAAGGAGGATTTCAGGAAGTCTTTAATATCAACAGCTAAAAAACGACCCAACACGGCCATGATTCGGCACCAAGGCCTGCATCAGGGGTCTATTGAATCTACATAAAAAGCAAAATAAATAACTAATTAAATAAACAAATTAAATAAATGAAAGTGACATGTTTAAAATCAACTTGTACAATAAACACATTCATAAGTATAAAAATATTACATAAATTATACAAAAGGTCATTAAATGCTAAAAGTTAGATAGTGAACAAACATATGAATTTAAAATCAGGAAGTGAAATATGCAAATAAAAGATTGATGGATGAATGATGATCCTAAGAATTGTATTGATATTATTAATAAAGAATAATTACATAGATAAATAAAACCATATATCAATGGTTTATATTGTTTTTTTTTATATAAAAATATGTAAATGTGTGTAAAAGAACTAATGAATAACGTATCATGATTTTCAATAAATATGTATATAAAATGTATATAAAATTTATATACCTCTTGTGTTGTGGCTGATAGCTTAACCAAGAGGAGTATAGCTGTTTGGCTTCCAAAATAAAGAGTAAAGAATAAAACAATAAAATTAAGGCAGTGTGACAAATCAAAGTGCACCTGGTTAAACATGCAGTGAAAGTAGTTGGAAATTGTAAGAACAGTGTGGTTAATCCTATGTTTTGTGATAAATGAAAGACGATAAAACTGATAATAAAAATGTGATGGTGTATCGTTGAAAATGAAAGCCAGTTGCCCACCACAGCCACCATTTGGTACACCCAAGACAAATGAAACAAATTATCAGCTGCTGCATCCACATTGTCATTGTTCATTATTGGTAGCATTTTAATTTGATCTCAGTGGCATTTGTCATAATATCCACTTCATGGAGCCACTAACATGTGCGTGGTAGTGAATCTTCACTGGCCCCCCCCCATCTTCAGCTGCCCCTGGGAGAACAGGGTGAGTATGGTGGGTCTAAGGCTGTGTAGAGTAAGCGGTCGGGCTGACTGGTAGACCAGTGGCGTAGCTAGGTGGGGCCATGGGGGCCTTGGCCCCCCAAATTTCATCTGGGCCCCTGGTTTTGCTGGCGTGGGTCCCCAACCCCCGCCATCTGAAGCCTTGTCCAGCGCCGATCTCCAGTGCCGTTGTGTTCCCTTCCCTGCTCTGTCTTCCTCCTCACACCCTGCACACTTCTTTCAGTGAAATTGAACATGCTCAGTTTCACTTAAAGGACGTGAGGAGGAAAAGAGAGCAGGCGTCAGAGACCTGCGCTGGAGAAGACTTCTTCTGGTGAGGGTTGGGGACTCCCGCAAGCCAAGGTATTTGCTGCTGTGGTGTGTGGCAGGGTGGCGGGAGCAGTGGTGAGGTGGTGGTGGGGGGGCGGCGGTGGTGCAGCAGACTAAAATGTGCCCCCTACCTCGCGGTCTGGTCCCAGCCCCATGCCACTGCGAGGTCTTGGTACGCCCCTGGGGTAGACAGACAGAGAGAGAGAGAGAGAGAGAGAGAGAGAGAGGTGCTGTCCAGGGCTGCTCTGCCAGTCCCCAAGGAGGGAATGGGGAAGGGGAGCAGATTGGGCTGGCGGGCGGCACAGGATCACCACCAAGACTATGGGAAGAGGGGGAAGGCCAATGGTGCAGTGGCCGGGCTGCAGCCACCACTTCCTGGGGAAGCTGGGAGAAGTGTAGCAGTGGCCTCTGTGCCAGAGAGAGGGAGCTGATCCTCTTTCTACAGTCCTGAAACTGGTGAAAATTTTTCCCTTGCTCTGTGTTGGTGATTTCTGGCCCAGGCTCAGGGTGTGTGTGTGTGTCTCCAGGGAGGGGCAGAGGACTATTGAGCTGGATAGCAATTATTCCTCTCTGCAGTGCCTTGGACACAAGTCGCCTTCCTTCTCTTCCTCCCCCTCCCTCTCCTGAAAACGGAGAAGGAGAGGCTGTGGGGAAGGGTTGAAAAAGCGATTAATTTTCCTCCCCAGGCTGAGGCTGGAGGAGGGAATTTTTTTCTTCCCTCAGGTTCTGACTTGTACTGTTTGACCTTGCGCTGAGCTGTGTTGCTGCAACACTCTCCCTCCCCCAAATTATGTTATTTGCAATATGAAGTAAATGCAATAATTAGGGGAGAGATAAGCCAAATGCTCTAGGTCTTTTTCCTCTTCTCTCTCCCAATCCTTGCATTTTAATGTTTGCATATGATAGTGTTTGAATAAATGTCTATATTATGGCTGTGATTTCTGAACAGACTTTTAAATGCTCAGTTGGGTATATATATAATCTCAACTTTATTAAATGTTTCAGACATATCATCCATCTAGGTGCTCCCATGATGCTACTGAGGGTACTGCCTATCCAACTGGAACAGTTTCTCCTTTTGTACAGATGGACCACGCATAGGCAGTCTGTTATTTCTAATATGCATTTCCTATTGTTTTAATAATTGTTTGCTATTGTCTTGGGTCACTCAATATGGCGGCAAGCTCTGCCTACTGGCTTCAGCCCACAGACTGGGTCAAGCACGCTCCTGCCGTCTCCTGTCCTTTTAAACCTCTTTGCCTCTTCCTACTCTCATATGTGGCAGCAACTACTATACCCCTCCCCCACCCTCCCAGTGTCTGACACCTGATACCTTCTGTATAGTAGTAGAAGGAAGGAACCTGCCTCTATGCTCCACATCCCTCTTCAGCTCTTCCTCTTGGATTGCAGTGTCAGCACTGACCTTGGTCAGTGTGAAACACATGCAGACATTTTCTTACCATCAACAAGAAAAATGTCTGTGCATGTGTTTCAAACATGTGCATGCTACCAGCACCATAATGGAAGAGGGTGGGTGATGTGATGAAGGAAAGGCTACCATGGAAGTGCAGAAGAAGAGGCTCCAGCTCCAAAGTGAGTGGAGGAGTGGCCTAGTGGTTAGGGTGGTGGACTTTGGTCTTGAGGAACTGAGTTTGATTCCCACTTCAGGCAGCGCCTTGTGACTCTGGGCAAGTCACTTAACCCTCCATTGCCTGCTGGAGCCTGCCATGAGTGGGAAAGCACGGGGTACAAATGTAATAAAAAGACAGAAGAGGGTGAATATATAATTCTTCTGTCAGCTTTCTTCCCCAGCATCATTTTAATGAGCAGAGGAAGCTTGGCTTCTCAGGTTTGTTTGTTTTTTTTTGGGGGGGGGGGGGGGAGAGCGAGGATAATTAGGACTCCCAAGGGCTATAGCATAAGACATTTGAATTCTGGGGAATTGTGCTGGAGAAAACAGAGCAGATGCAGGAGGGGCTTGAATGCTGCTAGCAAAGGGACAGAGAAAGGGAGCTGATCATTTTGGCCATTCATCAGATCAACAGTATCAGCTATAGAGCTGCATATCTGCATGCTGTCTGTAACAGAGAACAACTGTATATTGCTTAGATTGTTTCAGAAGGCTTGAAGTAGAGCAATTTGCTAAACATACACAGAGCTGGTGAACTGCTACACATACAAGGCATAGAAGTAGTACCTGTTCCTCTGTAGCAAACAGAAGGGAGAGTGATGCACAGAAGCTATAATTAGCAGAGCTGAAATAGGAAGCCTGAAAGCAGAGGCCTGGAGCCAGATGTGAGTGTTTTACACTTGCTGCTGTATCCTAGTGTCCTTTGCTACAGTATATTAAAGGGGAAAGATAAGTATTGTGAAACCTCAGCATTCCTTGCTGATACTGCTTTGAGACTCAGGTTTAGGAGTGGGAGCACACCCCAGCCAGTGAGGAGTAGCCTTATGGTTAGAGCAGTGATCTGGGAACCAGGGAAACCAGGATTCAAATCTCACTGCTATTCCTTGTGATCTTGGACTAATCATTTAACCCTCCAGTGTCTCAGATAGCCCCTGATATGCAGTCCACAGTCCTGGGTTGTAAAGCTGCGTACAGCGGTGGCCTGAATTAAACCCAGCTATTCAATGCCAGGCCTAATCCAGGCTCCGTCATTTAGTATTGCGGTCCTGTGTCGCCAGTAGTTAACCTGGCTCTAACTGATTTTCAAACCGGTGCTCAAATAACTAAGTTGTCCTAACTCTATCCAGGCACTTGGTTAGTGGACTGAAAATCACCGCTAGCTGGGTCAGTCCTTGCTCCACCCTGACTCTGCCTCCACACCACCATGGCACTAACCACATAGTGTAGTTGCCACAGCAGTCACAGTTGAGACTCAGCGGATCTGTGCAGTTACGTGCCGATGAATATTAGAGCCAGACAAGGCAGTTTAAGCGGCCAGGAGACTCTCCTGCCTGGTTAAATCATTTTGAATATCTCTCCCCCTTGTACTGGGAGCCCTCTGGAGACAGGAAAATACCTTGTGTTCCTGACTGCAACTTGCTTCAAACTACTGAGAAAAAGCACGAGTTAAATCCAAATGCCTTTACTCTTTACACCTACACTGCACTATATTAAGTAACAAGTTTCAGAACATTTCTGTATATACCAATGTGACAGAGGCCTTGTCTGTCTGAGTACCTCAGCATTACTTATTCATTTTCCCCCAAACTACTGAATGGTGTAGAATATTAAAGAACTGTGTTTTGCTCATTTAATTAACTATACATTTGATTTGACAGCAGCTTGGAAAATTATCTCTCTTAGTGAGAAGTATGACAGTTAATGTTTAATAATATTATCCAACACTATCTTGAAAATTTAGCACTTTTTTTTAACAATGTTCTATTTTAATGTATTTTTCTTCCTCTTATATCCTCTTTGGGTTATTAGGTGGTCAATAATTAGTGCACATGTTCTTTTTAACAGATGTTTATTATGACCACTTGCGCATTGAAAGATTCTGGTCTATATTCAGTGGCGGCAGTCAGCTTTTTTTCAAATGCTGCCTGTCACTGGCTAAATTAGCCCTAGATATTCAATGTCGGGCCATGTCCGGGCACTGGCATTGAATATCTGGGATTGTCTGGGCATGGGATGGTCATCAGCTGTCATGCGGGTCGCTACTGGATATTGGCTAGAACCCACAAGAGGGGATCTTAGATCCCACCCTGAATCTGATCCTCCCTTTCGTCCCCCAACATGCCCAGACCCTCCCTCCTGGCCTACCAACAACAGAAGCCCCTCAAGATGTCCTGACTCCCACCAAGTTCCAGTGGGCTCCTCCAGGCCTATATTAGCTTCATTGGTGGTCCAGTAGCTATGCAGGGTGGGAGTGTGGGCTTTGCTGCTGCCCGCTTAGCCACTGAACCACCAAAGAAGTTAAGGTAAACCTGGGGGACTTATTGAAACCTGGGGCAAGTCAGGACATCTTGTGTGTATGTGTGTGTGTAGGGGTGGGGGGGGGGGGGGGTTGTTGTTCAAGGAAGGAGCCAGGAAGGAGGTTTTGGCATGTTGGTTGGGATGAGGGGAAGACATGGACAGTGACAGGCCAGGACCCAGGAGCTATGTAGGTACTGGTTGATATTCACTGCCAGCACCCATATAGCTAAGTGGATATAGCTAGAACTGCCTTTTGTGTAATCCTACCTACCCACCTAGTTATGCAGGCATTGGCACTGAATATTGCCAGTACCTGATTAATTCTCTGCTCCTCCATGACTCTGTCTCGGGAATACCCTGCTCCTGCCTGGATTAGAGATGGCGGGTTAATGCCAATTCGGTGAAGTGCCACTGAATATCAGTTCTACCTACTCATTTTTCACAAATCTACTGAAAGTGCAGAATATTAAAGAACTGTGTTTTGCTCATTTAATTAGCTGTACATAGCTTTGATTTGACAATACTGAGCACGATCACTTTGAATATTGATTCAATTGACTTTAAACCTGTCATCATGCATTCATTTCCCAAGATCCCATCCTCTAGGTGTGATTCTACATCATCAGTCTTTTGTCCCATCTTTGACTACCCACAGCCTGGCATTATGCAGCTTGTGCCAGCTCTATGTACAAGGCCTGGATGGATTCAGCAGCAAGAATATCCAATAATGAAGTATCTAATTCTATTCTGTTCTTTTAGGTTGTTTCTATTCTGCCTTTTGCCATATAGTGCAAAGCGGATTAAAATGATGAGACTTCTAAATCAGAAGGAATTTACAAAAATCAATCATACAATACTACAGTAAAAAATAAAAATAAAAACTTAAAACCAGCAAATCAGATTATTATTATTATTATTATTATTATTATTAATTTTATTATATAACAAATAAATTTTCAATACCTTATGAAAGGAGATATAAGGCATGATGACTTGTATTTCAACTGGAAGCTTAGCCCAGATTCTAGCCCCTTGAAGTCCGAACGAGCGTTCCCAATATATCTTCGAGTTCATACCATTTACAGAAGGAAAATCCAATGTCAGTTTTTTCCTACTTCTCAAATGACTGAGATTGTTTGCAAATTGAAGGAGCCCTCCCACTGATTCTGAATTCAGATCATGAAAGCTTTTATATACTAAACATGCAATTTTAAACTGAATTTGAGATTCCAATTTTAGCTAGTGTAGCCTGTTCAAGAGAGGACTAGCTTCATGAAAATGTCCTAAATTAAAAATTAATCTTGCAGAAATATTTAATAATGATTGGAGTCTCTTCTTTAACTGTACATTGATTGAAAAGTACAAAGAATTACAGTAATCTAGATGTGGTAATAGGATTGTTTGGGCTATTGTTTTAAAACTTGACATGCGTTATGTAGGTCGAACTGCTCTTAATCTATGCTGATTAAAAGAAAATTAACCAGCTTTTTCACTTGATTTTCAAATGTCAGTCTGGAATCTAAAATTATCCCCAATACCCTTGATGTAGTGTCAGATTTCAAAGATGTTCCTGATGCTAAATCTATGGTCTTAGCGGAGAACCATTGTTGATCACCAATCCATAAGAATTTCGTCTTCTGGACATTTAATTTGAGAAAATTAGCCATAGTCCAGTTTTTCACAATTGCGATATAACATTTCACAAAATTAAGGGTTTCATCAGTTGAATCTTCTCCAGGACAGAAGACAAATATATTGTCTGCTTATGATAATGAATATATATTCATCTCTCTCAGATAGTCTCCTAATGGACTCATATATGCATGAAATAACTGAGGGGATAAAGGATATCCCAGAGGGACCCCACATTTAGATTGCCAATTTATAAAGCTATTTCACGGATATAGTCCTAGCTCCACAGTCTGTAGCAAAAGGCAGGCATACTGCAAACCCAAACTGGTCAAATCAGCAGGGACCTTGCCATTGTCCCAAAGCTAACAGCAGAATCACATATGTCACTCTGGAAACCTCTTTTGTCACTTCATTCCCTACAGATATCCCTCACCCCACCTAATTCCCTCCTACTTGCAGAAGAAAAGGATTTCTTATCTGTGCTGTGATAGCCTCTTCCAATCTGAAGTGCAAAGCAGGTACAAATTCCAAAGGTAGCGAAATATCCAGGGTGCTGGCCAATCCCATATTTTCAGCGGGAAGCTGAAGTACTTACAGGCCTGCAAGCAGCGTAAGGCTACATGTAGTACAGATTTCATGAATTGGATGCTTTCCATTCATGGAAACTTTCAAAGTGAAAGTAGGCACGTAGTTTATCTCTGGAAATTGGTACAAAGCATGCTGGTGACAACATACCCTGAGATTGTGTCCTAGAGGCAGTTCAAAATTTGCTCACTATCCCCCAGATTCTATAAATGGTGAGCAAATTTCCACATGCAAAATTGTGCACTATCCTGAGATGCGCCCATAGCTAAATTGGCAAACAAGCCAATTAGCACCAATAATTGGGTGCTAACAATTGATTATTGGCATTAATTGTCAACAATTTGGATTTGGGCGCATCTTGCTAGGTGCAATTCTGTAAAGATCTGCAAGCAAATCTTATAGCGTGCCACTCAAAAGGGGGTGTGGCCATGACAGGGGCATGGGCAGGATGAAGCATTCACTAAAGATGTGCACAGTATTACAGAATACTGTGGATCTGCCCCTAATTTATATGCCAGGATTTACACCTGGTTTCAGTTGGTGTAAATCCTTGTGCCCAAAGTTTGATGCTGAAATTGGCTCTAAGCACAATTCTATAAATGACACGCACCTCGGAGTGCTGTTTATAGAATAGTGCTCCACATGAATTTTTTTCGGTGCCATTTTTTGAGCACCATTGTCACAGCCTTGGCCGTGTCTCGAGCCCCTGGATGCCACACTCACCTTGCGGTACGTCAGGGCACTGGACTGCAGCAGTCTTCGGTGGTTCCCATTCAGCAGCGGGCCACTCGCTTCGGTGCTCTGGGGCACATGCAGGCAACGCAGGCCGCACTGCTTCAACCCCACCATGGACGGGGTCACTTAGATGTGCACATGCATGCTCGGCACACACTTGGTCAACATCAGCCCCAGGATCCCATTTAAGGAGGCAGCACAACTCGCTCTTTGCTCTGATGTCCTTTTGAAGCTGTCAGTGGAATTGCTGCTAACATGTCTGTTGGATTAGGCGTGGGACCAAGCTCCGCCTACTTCCCGCATATGTCAGATGCTTGGCTACTCTGCACTGACTTCCCCTCCTTAGGAAGGAAATCATGTGCAAATGAGCTAAGAGTGAGCAACTCATTTGCATGCGATTTCCTTCATGCATGCCCGTTCCTTTCCGAATCTCTAAGGGATCGGTAAGGGCAGGGCTTTTTCCGTTCAGTTAGTGCATCTGGCTGAAGGAAAGGGAGCTATGTACCTGGGAGCAATTTGTGAAGTCCACTGCAGTGCCCCCTAGGGTGCCCGGTTGGTGTCCTGACATGTCAGGGGGACCAGTGCACTACGAATGCTGGTTTCTTCTACAACCAAATGGCTTGGACTTGGTCATTTCTGAGATGGGCGTCCTCGCTTTCCATTATCACTGAAAATCAGAAACGACCAAGTCCTGGGGCTGACCATCTCTAAGGTCGACCTAAATTTGTGATTTGGGAGTCCCCGACTGTATTATCGAAACGAAAGACGCCCATCTTGTTTAGATAATACGGGTTTCCCCGCCCCTTGCTGGAGCCATCCTGCGAGGACGTCCCCAGGAAAACTTGGGTGTCCCTTTTGGATTTTCTTCAGTAATTAGATCTTGGGTGTTTTAGTCAATAGTGCTATACTTTGGAAAATGAAGTTTCCTCTTTAGTCAAGAAATGTTTCTTTTTAATGAGGAAGCTATGTTGTGTGTGTAGCTATAGGATCAATTTAAATTATTGGTTCAGGCACTTTTGATCTCTCAATTAGATTATTGTAATCTTCTATATCTAGGATATAATAAAGGTCTTCTTAGGAGATTGCAGACTATTCAAAATACTGCAGTTCGTTTGATATTTGGTTTATCTAAATATGATTATATTTCTCCTAACTATCTAACCCCCCTGTTTACTAAGTCATGCTAGTGGCTACTACGTGGCAATGCCAACACAGCCCATTCAAAGTGAATGGACTATGTTGGCATTAGCGCACTGCCAGCCACTAGCATGGCTTAGTAAACAGGGGAGTAAAATTGCATTGGTTGCCCATTGAAGCCATAGTATTTTTCAAGTGAGCTTGTTTTCTCTTTAAGGTTTTGTATTGTTTAGTGCCTGATTATTTGTATAATCATTTTTAGTACTTTGCTATGATGAAAAGGTGATGGTTATTCATTCCCCTTGGTCAAGAGGAAGAAGAGATTACATTTATTCAAATTAAGCTTGGGGTTTCAGGCAGCCAGGTTTTGGAAAGATCTTGCTGACAATTTTCATTCCTCTCAATCATATTTTGTTTTTAGAAAAAGAATGAAAACCTTTTTGTTTCAGAAATACGTTCTGCACTCATATTGTTGATTGTGATTAATATTGTTATTTTGTTCCCAGAAAATTGATTATGGTCTCTTGTGATTGTGTAACCCGCTTTGAACTGTGAGGTATTAGCAGGATATAAGACCAGTTTATCATTATCATTTTTCATTATCAGCAATGTTTATCAGCCTTGCCTAGCTGTGTGTTGCCTGGCCTACCTCCAGCTTCTGCCTAGTCTGCCCTGCCTCCAGCTCCTGCCTTCAGTTCCTGCCTACTCCGCCCTGCTTCCAGCTCCTGTCTCTATCTCCTGCCTCCAGTCTGCTCTGCCTCCAGTTCTGTCTCCAGCTCCTGCCTCCAGTCCGCCTTGCCACCAGTTCCTGCCAGGCCACCTTTTCTTCAGTTCTTGTCTCCAGCTCCTGCCTCCAGTCTGCCTTGTCTTTAGCTCCTGCCACCAGTTCCTGTCAAGTCCACCTTGTCTCCAGCTCCTGGCTCCAGTTCCTGCTAAGTCCACCTTGTCTCCAGCTGCTGCCTCCAGTTCTTATCAAGTCCGACTTATCTCCAGCTCCTGCCTCCAGTTCCTGCCTAGTCCGCATTGTCTCCAGTTCAGTCTCCAGTTCCTGCGAAGTCCACCTTTGTCTCCTGTCTATGTTTCCAGTTCTTGTTTTCTACTCTACTTCAGAGTGACTCATCTGCCATATGTCTGGGCCTCCTGGACTTCAGGTTGAGGACCAGCAGTGGTCCAAGGGCTCACCATACAGTCTAATGACAGATTGCAAAAGCCATGAGCTTGACGGAGTCCATGGCCCTTGAAGTTACTTCAGCAGCTGGCTCTCTAGCTCCAACAGCTATCTGGAGCCATCCAGGATTTGACCCAGCAGATGGACCATGTCCAGAATTCTGGTGCATTGCAAGCAATGGCTCCTCCTGGCCCTGTTGCTGCTCCTGGAACCTCAGAATTCTGTGCAGCAGCTCCTCCTAGGTTTGACAGAAACTCGAAGTCCTGCTAGGGGTTCCATAACCAGTGCCAAATAATCTTCGAGCTTCAGGTGAGGGACTTAATTTCCAACAGAGCCAGAATGGCATACAGTGGTGGAAATAAGTATTTGATCCCTTGCTGATTTTGTAAGTTTGCCCACTGACAAAGACATGAGCAGCCCATAATTGAAGGGTAGGTTATTGGTAACAGTGAGAGATAGCACATCACAAATTAAATCCGGAAAATCACATTGTGGAAAGTATATGAATTTATTTGCATTCTGCAGAGGGAAATAAGTATTTGATCCCCCACCAACCAGTAAGAGGTCTGGCCCCTACAGACCAGGTAGATGCTCCAAATCAACTCGTTACCTGCATGACAGACAGCTGTCGGCAATGGTCACCTGTATGAAAGACACCTGTCCACAGACTCAGTGAATCAGTCAGACTCTAACCTCTACAAAATGGCCAAGAGCAAGGAGCTGTCTAAGGATGTCAGGGACAAGATCATACACCTGCACAAGGCTGGAATGGGCTACAAAACCATCAGTAAGACGCTGGGCGAGAAGGAGACAACTGTTGGTGCCATAGTAAGAAAATGGAAGAAGTACAAAATGACTGTCAATCGACAAAGATCTGGGGCTCCACGCAAAATCTCACCTCGTGGGGTATCCTTGATCATGAGGAAGGTTAGAAATCAGCCTACAACTACAAGGGGGGAACTTGTCAATGATCTCAAGGCAGCTGGGACCACTGTCACCACGAAAACCATTGGTAACACATTACGACATAACGGATTGCAATCCTGCAGTGCCCGCAAGGTCCCCCTGCTCCGGAAGGCACATGTGACGGCCCGTCTGAAGTTTGCCAGTGAACACCTGGATGATGCCGAGAGTGATTGGGAGAAGGTGCTGTGGTCAGATGAGACAAAAATTGAGCTCTTTGGCATGAACTCAACTCGCCGTGTTTGGAGGAAGAGAAATGCTGCCTATGACCCAAAGAACACCGTCCCCACTGTCAAGCATGGAGGTGGAAATGTTATGTTTTGGGGGTGTTTCTCTGCTAAGGGCACAGGACTACTTCACCGCATCAATGGGAGAATGGATGGGGCCATGTACCGTACAATTCTGAGTGACAACCTCCTTCCCTCCGCCAGGGCCTTAAAAATGGGTCGTGGCTGGGTCTTCCAGCACGACAATGACCCAAAACATACAGCCAAGGCAACAAAGGAGTGGCTCAGGAAGAAGCACATTAGGGTCATGGAGTGGCCTAGCCAGTCACCAGACCTTAATCCCATTGAAAACTTATGGAGGGAGCTGAAGCTGCGAGTTGCCAAGCGACAGCCCAGAACTCTTAATGATTTAGAGATGATCTGCAAAGAGGAGTGGACCAAAATTCCTCCTGACATGTGTGCAAACCTCATCATCAACTACAGAAGACGTCTGACCGCTGTGCTTGCCAACAAGGGTTTTGCCACCAAGTATTAGGTCTTGTTTGCCAGAGGGATTAAATACTTATTTCCCTCTGCAGAATGCAAATAAATTCATATACTTTCCACAATGTGATTTTCCGGATTTAATTTGTGATGTGCTATCTCTCACTGTTACCAATAACCTACCCTTCAATTATGGGCTGCTCATGTCTTTGTCAGTGGGCAAACTTACAAAATCAGCAAGGGATCAAATACTTATTTCCACCACTGTACATCATCTCCCTCCTCACTGGTCCTGCCCTCACTTGGGCCTCACCTATGTGAGAGTGGGACAACCCAATATTGAATAACCTGAATGAGTTTCTGGGTCAGTTTTGAAGAAACTTCGATGAACCAGGGAAGGCCTTTTCAGCAACCTCAGAGTTGTTTAACCTGTGGCAAGGGTCACAGTCACTGGGTAATTACGCTATCCAGTTTTGGATCCTGGCCTTTGAGCTGGAGTGGAATAATGAGAGCTTAGTTGCCGTATTCTGACAAGGATTGTCCTCCCAGATCAAAGATGAATTAGTGGGATGAGACCCTCTGATGACCCTAGATGACCTCATCTTTTTCTGCACCTGAGTGGATATCCGCTTCTGTGACTGAGCACAGGAGCATCAAGCCAGCTGTAGGCTATTTTGGCTGGGCCCCAGTTTCCATCACAGTCCTTCTACAAACTGGATCTTAGGGGAGCTTATAATTTAATCTGCATCCATGAAGGCGATGAGTGGAAGGCAGCATTCAACACCAGGGACGGACCTTATAAACATCTAGTCATGCCATTTGGGTTTGCCAGTGCCCTCGCTGTCTTCTAAAACTTCATCAACGATATCTTACTTGACTTTTTGTACAAATAAGTGTTCTGGTATGTATAGACAACATCCTGATATTCTCCCGCACACTGGAGCAACATTGAGAAAAGTCAAGCTGGTACTACAACACCTTGCTAGAACCAACTGTATTCCAAGTAGGAAAAATGTGCTTTCGAGCATACAGAATTACCCTTTTTGGGGTATATCATCTCAGATCGAGGTCTACAGATGGATCCAGCCAAGCTCTCCACTATTCAAGCCTAGCCACACCCCCATGAGCATCAGGAGCTTCAGAGATTTGGGGGGTTCGCAAACTGTACTGGCAGTTTATTCAGAACTATTCCTCTATCACAGCACCCTTGACAGCTCTAACTTGGAAAGAGGCCAACCCTCAAGTCTGGCTGTCAGAAGCTGTTGTGGCATTTGATTATTTAATAAATTACAAAATATCAGGAAGAACAAATCCAACAAACCAAGTTAAACCATAAACTCACTATAATAAACTTGGGTTCAAAATAATTTATCTTTTTTTATATATGCACTTTAAAATGCTATAAATATTATAAAGTGTTTTAAATGTGCTCAGACCATACTGTTTACACCCATTATATCCCCAAGAGGAATATATGGTGGTGTCACAGTGGAACCATCATTGCACATACGATGTTCCACCTCCTAATATTTGTGTATGTACATACAGCTGAGCCCAAGTAGATCTTTATCACCAGTGTACGCATATATCTATAATAAATATGTATAGGTCATAAACTACTCACATTAAATACTACATAGTAACATAGTAGATGACAGCAGAAAAAGACCTGCACGGTCCATCCAGTCTGCCCAATAAGATAACTCATATGTGCTAATTTTGTGTATACCCTACTTTGATTTGTACCTGTGTTCTTCAGGGCCCAGACCGTATAAGTCTGCCCAGCACTATCCCCGCCTCCAACCACTGGCTCTGGCACAGACCGTATAAGTCTGCCCAGCACTATCCCCGCCTCCAACCACCGGCTCTGGCACAGATCGTATAAGTCTGCCCAGCACTATCCCCGCCTCCCAACCACCGGCTCTGGCACAGACCATATAAGTCTGCCCAGCACTATCCCCACCTCCAACCACCGGCTCTGGCACAGACCGTATAAGTCTGCCCAGCACTATCCCTGCCTCCCAACCACCAGTTCCGCTTCCCACCACCGGCTCTGGCACAGACCGTATAAGTCTGCCCAGCACTATCCCCGCCTCCCAACCACCAGCCCCGCCTCCCGATCTTGACTAAGCTCCTGAAGATCCATTCCTTCTGCACAGGATTCCTTTATGCTTATCCCATGCATGTTTGAATTCTGTTACCGTTTTCATTTCCACCACCTCCCACGGGAGAGCATTCCAAGCATCCACTACTCTCTCCGTGAAAAAATACTTCCTAACATTTTTCTTGAGTCTGCCCCCCTTCAATCTCATTTCATGTCCTCTTGTTCTACCACCTTCCCATCTCCGGAAAAGGTTCGTTTGCAGATTAATACCTTTCAAATATTTGAACGTCTGTATCATATCAACCCTGTTTCTCCTTTCCTCCAGGGTATACATGTTCAGTTCAGCAAGTCTCTCCTCATACGTCTTGTAACGCAAATCTAATACCATTCTCGTAGCTTTTCTTTGCACCGCTTCAATTCTTTTTACATCCTTAACAAGATACGGCCTCCAAAACTGAACACAATACTCCAGGTGGGGCCTCACCAACAACTTATACAGGGGCATCAACACCCCCTTTTTTCTGCTGGTCACACCTCTCTCTATACAGCCTAACAACCTTCTAGCTACGGCCACCGCCTTGTCACACTGTTTCGTCGCCTTCAAATCCTCAGATACTATCACCCCAAGATCCCTCTCTCCGTCTGTACCTATCAGACTCTTCCCGCCTAACACATACGTCTCCCGTGGATTTCTATTCCCTAAGTGCATCACTTTGCATTTCTTCGCATTGAATTTTAATTGCCAGACCTTAGACCATTCTTCTAGCTTCCTCAGATCCTTTTTCATGTTTTCCACTCCCTCCCGGGTGTCCACTCCGTTACAGATCTTAGTATCATCCGCAAATAGGCAAACTTTACCTTCTAACTCTTCGGCAATGTCACTCACAAATATATTGAACAGAATCGGCCCCAGCACTGATCCCTGAGGCACTCCACTACTCACCTTCCCTCCTCCGAGCGAATTCCATTCACCACCACCCTCTGGCGTCTGTCTGTCAACCAGTTCCTAATCCAGTTCACCACTTCGGGTCCTATCTTCAGCCCATCCAGTTTATTTAAGAGCCTCCTGTGGGGAACTGTGTCAAAAGCTATGCTGAAATCTAAGTAGATTGCGTCTATAGCTCGTCCCTGATTCAATTCTCCAGTCACCCAATCAAAGAACTCAATGAGATTCGTTTGGCACGATTTCCCTTTGATAAAACCATGTTGTCTCGGATCTTGCAACTTATTGGCTTCCAGGAAATTCACTATCCTTTCCTTCAGCATCGCTTCCATTACTTTTCCAATAACCGAAGTGAGGCTTACTGGCCTGTAGTTTCCAGCTTCTTCCCTATCACCACTTTTGTGAAGAGGGACCACCTCCGCCATTCTCCAATCCCTCGGAACCTCTCCCGTCTGCAAGGATATATTAAACAAATCTTTAAGAGGACCCGCCAGAACCTCTCTGAGCTCCCTCAATATCCTGGGGTGGATCCCATCCGGTCCCATGGCTTTGTCCACCTTTAGCTTTTCAAGTTGTTGATACACACTTTCTTCCATGAACGGTGCTCTATCCACTTCATTCTCATTTGTACTATTTCCAGTCTATCGCGGTCCTTCTCCAGGATTTTCTTCTGTGAAAACAGAACAAAAGTATCTATTTAGCAAATTTGCTTTTTCTTCATCATTATCCACATAGCGGTTCACAGTATCTTTTAGTCTCACAATTCCCTTTTTAGTCATTCTCCTTTCACTAATATACCTGAAGAAATTTTTGTCACCCCTCCTTACATTTCTAGCTATTTGTTCTTCCGCTTGTATCTCTCTCTTGGCTTCTTTCAGTTTCATCCGGTATTCCTCCATGTGTTCCTTTTCTTGAGTTTTTCTGTATTTCTGGAACGCCAACTCTTTAGCCTTTATATTCTCAACCACTTGCTTGGAGAACCATATTGGTTTCCTTTTTCTCTTGCTTTTATTTACTTTCCTTACATAAAGGTTCGGGGCCCTATTTATAGCCTCTTTCAGCCTGGACCACTGTCCTTCCACTTCTCGTTCTTCCTCCCAGCCCATCATCTCCTTCCTCAGGTATTCTCCCACTTTACTAAAGTCAGCACGCTTGAAATCCAGGACTTTGAGTTTTGAGTGGCCGCTCTCCACTTTAGCTGTTATATCAAACCAAACCGTTTGATGGTCACTGCTGCACAGGTGGGCACCCACTCGGATATTTGACACGCTATCCCCATTTGTGAGCCCCAGATCCAGTGTCGCTCCCTCCCTCATGGGTCCCATCACCATTTGTCTGAGCAAAACACTTTGGAAAGCATCCACGATCCCTCTACTTTTTTCCAATTCTGCAGACGGAACCTTCCAATCTACATCCGGCAGATTGAAATCTCCCAGCAACAGCACCTCTCTCTTGCTTCTCAACTTTTGAATATCTGCGATCAGGTCTTTATCTAATTCCTCCAATACTGTTAGGCTTGAGCTCAAACCTTCGCCCATACATTATGGTGCATTCCGTATTACCATCCAATACATATATAATAGAACATACAATACAACATTTGTTTGAACCTAAAGGAGGTATATGTTAGTTCATGACACCCTGATCTCACTTCCCCCACATATCTTCAATAAACAAATCCACAATGCGATATACACATATATTCACACAGTTATTTCACTTCCCTTGGGGTATATTGTGCTCGTGCTTGTGCTTCATTAAAATCACATATCATTCATCCATTCCAATCTTGCCATCACAATAACTGCTCCCTCTGGCCGAATTTCAAAAGTCTTCATCAGAAAGGGAAAAATGCTAATCCTTTAAACCATTTTACAGGCATCATAAATCCCCCGGATTGGATCGCCTCTGTAACATATACCTCAATGCAGCTCCTTGTGACTCCAAGCAAGTCACTTAACCCTCCATTGCCCCTGGTACAAAATAAGTACCTGAATATATGTAAACTGCTTTGAATGTAGTTGCAAAAACCTCAGAAAGGCAGTTTATCAAGTCCCATTTCCCTTTATTCTTTGAGTGAAAAAAAATATTTCCTCTTAATTTTTTAAGTATTTCCAAGTAATTTCAGTGAGTGTCCCTTGGTTTTTGTACTTTTTGAATGAGTTAAAAATCAATTCACCTCCACCTGCTCCACATCACTCAAGATTTTGTAAGCCTCAGTCATATCCCCTTCAGCCATCTCTTTTCCAAGCTGAAGCACCCTAACCTCTCTAGCCTTTCCTCATATGGGAATAGTTCCATCCCCTCTATCATTTTGATCGCTCTTTTTCTAATTCTGCTATATCTTTTTTGAGATATGGCAACCAGAATTGAATGTAATACCCCTGTGCCAGCCCTGAAAACAAGGACATAAAAATCAAGGGTGATGGGGAAATTTCTAGTCATACAGGCAATCAAATGCTTGGGATTTGCCAAGTCTTGAGGTAAGACAATCCTGGAAAAGTTTTCCTGCTTAAATAATTTTAACAACTATGCTGTTAGTTATGGGAAGTTAGTTTCAAAAGAAAGTTGTATTGTACCTGCAGCCAGAGACTGTGACTATATTACTGACTTATTTATAATAGCAATTAGGTTTCTCTGATTTTTCAAGTGCAGATATCAACTGCAATGAGCAATGAATTTGTGAGCAGGCCTCTAGAATTATATGGAATGTTAATTTGTAACAAACTGAACATGACAGTAATCTTTATTAGAACCAAAATGTTCTCATTAAGTAATCAAATGCAAAATAATGTTTAAAAGTGAGAATACTGAATGCTAAATAGGGAACACAATATTCAAATACTGCTTAGGCATGCTGTCAAGGTCCAACACCCAAGCAAGATTCAAGTGTGTCTGTAGTGCTGTACACAGCTGTTCCCAATTCAAAAATAGTTCAACTTTTTTATGGAATTCATGTATTCTCAGCTACTGATTAGATCGCAATTTCCATGTTTCAATGATCACTAAAGCCTATTTTCAGCAATAAAATCATTAAAAATAAATTTGGCTGTGACATAAATTGTATCATATGCATCTCCATGACTGTAACATAAACTGTTGACTTTTAAAAATTTATTTTAAATGAAACAATTAAAATGCTTAATAACGTTCATTACTGTAGCTCAGATCATCAGCTTCAGTTAGGGCACAGCAGACTATGGAAGTGGTACATTCAGTCCTGGGGAGGGAAGAAAATTAGCTGCTGCTGTCGGGATGGAGCTGGCAAGGTAAAAAGTGCAATAGGTGGCAGGGGTCTGTGCTGGGACCGCTGTTTTTTAATATATTTATAAATGATATAGAGGTGGGAGTAATTAGTGAAGTCATTAAGGGGTCCTTTTCTTAAGGCACGTTGAAAAATAGCTTGCGGTAGTGTAGGTGTGGGTTTTGGGCATGCACCGATCCATTTTTTAGTGCACCTGTAAAAATGGCCTTTTTTTGCCAAAAATGTACGTGCGGCAAAATGAAAATTGCCATGCGTCCATTTTGGGTTTGAGACCTTTCCGCCAGCCATTGACCTAGCAGTAGAGACTCATGCGGTAACCGGTTGGTAATGACCTATGCGCGCCAAATGCCACTTGGCGCCGTCTGTTATGCGAGCCTGAACCCCCCCCCCCCGATATTTTCAGACACATGTATCGGACACTTGCCAAAAATGAAATTACCGCAAGAGCCACGCGTTAGTCAGGTGGTAACTTCATTTTGGTGCGCGTAGACGCTTATGCGGCTTAGTAAAAGGGCCCCTTTATTTGCTGATGACACAAAGATATTCAAAGTTGTTAAATTGCAAGAAGATTGTGAAAAATTACAAGAGAACCTTACGAGACTGGGAAGCTGGGCGTGAGAGATGATGTTTAAAGTAAGCAAATGCAAAGTGATGCATGTGGGAAAGAGATTATAGTTACGTGATGCAAAGTTCCACATTACATAGTAAATGACGTGGAGGGGCATAATCGAAAGGAGCGCCTAAGTTTTCCTGATGACTTCCTCGCAGGACGTCCCGGCGAAGGGGCGGGGAAACCTGTATTATCAAAACAAGATGGGCATCCATCTTTCATTTCGATAATACGGTTGGGGACGCCCAAATCTTGACATTTAGGTCATCCCTAGAGATGGTCGTCCTTAGACTTGGTCATTTCTGATTTTCGTCGATAATGGAAACTAAAGATGCCCATCTCAGAAATGACCAAATCCAAGCCCTTTGGTCGTGGGAGGAGCCAGCATTCGTAGTGCACTGGTCCCCCTGACATGCCAGGACACCAACTGGTCACCCTAGGGGGCACTGCAGTGGACTTCAGAAAAAGCTCCCAGGTACATATCTACCTTACCTTGTGTACTGAGCCCCCCAAAACCCACTTCCCACAACTATACACCACTACCATAGCCCTTAAGGGTGAAGGGGGGCACCTACATGTGGGTACAGTGGGTTTCTGGTGGGTTTTGAAGGCATCACATTTACCACCACAAGTGCAACAGGTAGGGGAGGGGATGGGCCTGGGTCCACCTGCCTGAAGTGCACTGCACCCACTAAAACTGCATACTACTGTCATGGAGCTGGGTATGATATTTGAGGCTGGCATAGAGGTTGGCAAAAAGTATTTTTAAAAAATTTTTTGAGGGTGGGAGGGGGTTTGTGACCACTGTGGGAGTAAGGGGAGGTCATCCATGATTCCCTCCGGTAGTCATCTGGTCAGTTCGAGCACCTTTTTGTGGCTTGGCCGTAAGAAAAAAAGGACCAGGTAAAGTCGTCCAAGTGTTCATCAGGGACGCCCTTTTTTTTCCATTATGGGTCGAGGATGCCCATGTGTTAGGCACGCCAAAGTCCCGCCTTCGCTTTGCCTCTGACACGCCCCCAGGAACTTTGGTCGTCCCCGTGACGGAAAGCAGTTGGGGACGCCCAAAATTGGCTTTCCATTATACCGATTTGGGCGACCCTGTGAGGATGCCCATCTTGCGATTTGTGTCGAAAGATGGGTGTCCTTTTCTTTTGAAAATAAGCCTGATAGTAACATAGTAAATGACAGCAGATAAAGACCTGTACGGTCCATCCAGTCTGCCCAAGATAAACTCATTTTTTGAGCCTGCAAATAGGTGGGAAAATGTGGGATACAAATATAACAAATAAATAAATAAAAATACATGATATGTGATACTTTATATGTATACCCAAGTTTGATTTGTCCTTGCCTTTTTCAGGGCACAGACCATAGATGTCTGTCCAGTACTGTTCTTGTACTAAGTTCTGAAGCTAACGTCGAAGTCCCTTAAAATTTACACTTCAGCCCATCCCTATCTATTCAGTCACGATTAGGGCATAGACCATAGAAGTCTGGTCAGCTCCCGTTTTGTTTCCCAATTTCCGGCGTCACCACCCATTCTCCACTAAGATTCCGTGGAACCATTCCTTCTAAACTGGATTCCTTTGTGTTTATCCCACACATGTTTGAATTCCATTACCGTTTTCATCTCCACCACCTCCTGAAGGAGGGCATTCCACATGTCCACCACCCTCTCCGTGAAAAAATACTTCCTGATATTAGTCCTGAATCTGCCCCCCTTCAACCTCAATTCATGTCCTCTAGTTCTACCACCTTCCCTTCTCTGAAAAAGGTTCATTTGCGGTTTAATGCCTTTCAAATATTTGAACGTCTGTATCATGTCACCTTTGTTTCTCCTTTCCTCCAAGGTATACATGTTCAGGTCAGCAAGTCTTTCCTCATACGGTTTGCAACACAAATCCAATACTATTTTTGTAGCTTTTCCTTGCACCACTTCCAGTCTTTTTACATCTTTAGCAAGATACAGCCTCCAAAACTGAACATAATACTCCAGGTGGGTCCTCACTAACGACTTGTAGAGGGGCATCAACACCTCCTTTCTTCTTCTGGTTATGCCCCTCTCTATGCAGCCTAGCATCCTTCTGGCCATGGCAGTTGCCTTGTTGCATTGTTTCTTCACCTTTAGATCCTCAGACACCAACACCCCAAGGTCTCTCTCCTGAGTCGAATTTACTAATCTCTCCCCTCCTTTCTGGTATCTCTCTTTTGGGTTTCTGCACCCCAAGTGCATCACTCTACACTTCTTGGCATTAAATCTTAACATTCTAACAGAAACCGTTATTTTTTTTTTTGCTGTGAAATTCACTCTTACTATGTAATTTGAATTATACTTTTATAAAATGTTGTGATAACAGTGCTCAGTACTTGCATATTACTCCAGATGAAATTGCTCTTAGTAATATGTCATCACCCACATCACTGCACTGCGACACTGCCTACCTACCATCTCATTGGCTCTTATTTATTTATATATATTTATATATTAGAGGAATTTCTGGAGTATATGAACAATTGTGATGAAAATATCAGATTTGAATCCATAGTGGGCGAAAAATGTATCAATTATTTGAATATAACTATCACCTATAAGTGGGATAAATTTGAGATAATGATATTCTGAAAACCAACAGATACCAACACATTGTTGCACTTTAAACGTTTTCATCCACACATGGCAAAAACTGATATTCCAACAGGACAATTTTTGAGAATAAGAAAATTGTGTAGCACTGAGGACGATTTCAAAACACAAGCAGAGAAACTATCCAAACGCTTCAAAACCAGAGGATGTCCTACAAGAATAATTAGAAAAGCACAAAAAGAGCTGCCAATACACACCAGCAATGGTTAGTACAACCGACCAAAAAAGAACAATGGAATAGGTTCACCTGTGTGTTACCACACTCAATCCAAACGGGGCGAGTGAAAAGTATAGTATGGCCAATACTATCTTTACTTAACTTCAAAGAAAGTCCGATGTTTGCATATACAAGAGCTAGAAATGTGGGGGAGTTATTAAAGCACCGCATAGGGTGGAGAGGAGACCAAATAAAAAAAGGAGAAAGAGGACATACACCTTGCTCGGGATGTGTATATTGTAAATATATTTGGCAAACGACTCCAGTAATACACCCGAGAACAGGGAAAACACTGGCTCACCACAAATACTGATTGTGACTCTACTCATTGTGAAGGATCCCTCCGCTCCTCTCAGGAAAACTCTGGCCTCCAGCCCAAGTTTTCTATATGATAATCCTCCAGGTGTACCCTCTGACCTGAGGTACGTCAGCAGTACTATTCCAGCACAACTCCCAAGATATCCGCCAGGGAAATTATCCCAGCGGTTTCAAGAATGCAATCCCAAAAACAAACAGTTTGGAAAAAGTAGTTTTTAATAATGCAGTTCCAAAAGCAAAGCAGTTCAGGAATCACCACAGCTTCAAAAATGCAGTTCATAAACAACAGGAGATGAATCTCAGCAGTCAAAATAAGTAATGCCAAAAGCAAAAAATGTTCCACAAAGAAAAACAAGCAGTTCATAGAAAACAAGCACTTCCAAACAGGCAGTTCAAACAAGCAGTTTAGAAATCCCATCAGCAGTTCAGAGGCAGAAAGCTCCCAGGGGTCCCCTCCCTCCTCTGGCCAGCTCTATCTCCTGGCTTCTTCCCACTTGACCCCATCGCTCCCTGGCTCCTCCACGATAGCCACTGCCTTCCCTTGTTTACCAAGACCCCACACCTGCTGTCTGAACCTTTTACTTGTGGATCTTGCCAGAGCTGCAATCTCCATCAGCTCCTCTTGCCTCATTTCTTCCTCCTTTTCTTCCCCCTTCCATTCCATGGGCTCCTCGCCCCACCCATTCCCCAACTGATCCTCCTCCCCCTGATTAGCTCTGCTTACAGGCTCCCTCTCCATTCCTGGCCTCCCCTTCGTGTCTTGGGTTTCACCTTTACCTGCCTTTCCCTTGGGATCCACTGGGGGTTGCTGGGATAGGAAGTCTTTGATTCTGTTGTAAGACTTCCTCAAGGGCTGCTGAGAATCATAGTTTTTACCCTGCCTCCAGCCCTCTGGGGAAAATGATCTATGCTTTCTCCTGACATGTGGAACTCCCTGAGCTACGAACCTGGGTTGTCCCCTCCTCTGAGCCATATCTTCTCCTCCACCGGTACCCCCCTCTCTGTTCCCTTATCCCCTTCTTCACATCATGTAGTGTATGGCGTTATATGCCCATGTAAAAAAATGGTATATAGGATTCACTACCAGAAAAGTCAAACAAAGAATAGCGGAGCACATCAGCAACCTTCGTGTGAAAAAGAAGGAAGCCCCGCTAATAGAACATTGGGATGTTATGAGGCTTTTAGGCTTATTTTTGAAAGAGAAGGGAACATTGGGATGTTATGAGGCTGGAATAGTCCCTATCAGTGGTAAGAAAAATGGAATATCATCTGCATAAATACAGAATGAAACCCTTTCAGTTGTATTTATATTAAAAACCTGCAACCTTGATATTGTTTCTGTTGCACATCATATTGAAATATTTATAAAGTGTATAAACCTCTTTCACATATTCTTTTTAAAATAAATTTGTATCATTGTACCCTAATAATAATAAAAATTAATAAAGGGTTATAGAGTAAACAAATATTTCCTATATTTCAATATCATTCACATTATTCAAACAATTCATATTATTTCAAGAACTTCTGAAATGTTCATCAATTTCTTAATATTCTTATTTATGATTCAGTTTATTCTAGTTATTAAAAACTTTCTGACATTCAAAAAATCATAATATATTTCTCCACATCTATTGTTCCAAATACATATTTTTGTTTATATTGAAAAGGGAGCTCATTTAAAAGGACCCATGCCACACTACAGCCTTAAGTTGAAATTCATGACAGACGACAGGCTTTTTTCACCTTTGTTTAATTTTCAATTTTCATCACAAAGAATTCAAATGAATAAACAAAGGCATAATTAATTGTACTTTATCTTCAATAGACGTGGAGGGGCATAATCGAACGAAAACGTCTATCTCCATGGGCGTTTATCTCCGAGAACGGGTCCGTGAAGGGGCGGACCGAACCGTATTTTGCAAAAAATAGACGTCCATGTTTTATTTGACAATTTGTGAGATGGGCGTTTTTGTTTTTCAGTGATAATGGAAAATGAAAGCGCCCAGCTCAAAAACAAATAAATCCAAGGCATTTGTTCGTGGGAGGGGCCAGGATTCGTAGTGCACTGGTCCCCCTCACATGCCAGGACACCAACCGGGCACCCTAGGGCGCACTTTTACAAAAAAAAAAAAAAAAGGTTAAAGAGCTCCCAGGTGCATAGCACCCTTCCCTTGTGTGTTGAGCCCCCCAAATCCCCCTCAAAACCCACTGCCCACAAGTCTACACCATTACTATAGCCCTAAGGGGTGAAGGGGGCACCTACATGTGGGTACAGTGGGTTTGGGGGGGGGTTGGGCGACTAAGCATTAGCAGCACAATTGTAACAGGTAGGGGGGGGATGGGCCTGGGTCCACCTGCCTGAAGTCCACTGCACCCCCTAACAACTGCTCCAGGGACCTGCATACTGCTGCCAGGGAGCTGGGTATGACATTTGAGGGTGAAAATAAAAAGTTGTGAAACATCATTTTTTGTGGTGGGAGGGAGTTAGTGACCACTGGGGGAGTCAGGGGAGGTCATCCCTGATTCCCTCTGGGGGTAATCTGGTAATTTAGGGCACTTTTTGGGGCCTTATTCGTGAAAAAAGAGGGTCCAGGAAAAGTGCCCTAAATTCTAGCTACAAACGCATACTTTTTTTCCATTATTGTCGAAAGGCGCCCATCTCTGTTCGGGTGATAACCATGCCCCACTCCCGCCTTCACCACGCCTCTGACACGCCCCCGTCAACTTTGTACGCTTCTGCGATGGAGTGCAGTTGAAAACGTCCAAGTTTGGCTTTCGATTATACCGCATTATTCGTTTTTGTGAGATAAACGTCCATCTCCCGATTTAGGTCGGAACTTGGGCGTTTCTCTCGTTCGATTATAAGCAGGATAGCATTTCAAGAATCCCAATGCCTGTTCCATATGCGTTAATAGTTATCTTGCCAACCACTGTAAAACACAGCATCATACAACTTTGTAAATGTAATTGAATCAATGTAATCTCTAACAACTGTTAAATGTAAGACACATGGAACCGAAACTCGTTTTTGGATAATTGTGGGATTCAAGAATGAATAAATAAATAAATAAAATAAATAAATTCCAGAAAAAGAGAATCAATGTCTTCAATGATGTTCCCTCCTAGAAATAATGGGGCCTATTTTCTAAGCCACACAAAAATCTTTCTAGTCTTGTTTGTTCTTGCCCCATGTTTTATACCAAGTCAGAGCAGAGAGAAGGTGCATACCATCTGGTTACATCATACTCCTTCCAGGGATGGCTACAATGGTACTGCCCACTCCTTTATAACCCAAAGACCTTAGTGACCATGTGTGGTGTGGTGTAATGGTATGAGCTGTGAGGAGTTAGACTTCTACTTGGAGTCTTCTATGTCTTAGGACCCAGCCCTTGGGCCTTATTTTCTTTTATGTTATATGTGAAGACACCCTTCACTTCTTTAGTTTGTCTCCAGTGTGAAGTGAATGTGATAGGTCAGAGGTTTGTACTCATTCTTCCGCCTACTGTTTGATTGAGGAGTAGAGCTGTAGATTGAACCTCAATCCAAAGGGACAAGGACTGAGAAGCTCCACTCTGGTTTAGTCTACAAAGTAGGCATTATATATACGATTGTTCCTAACTGAAAATAGATTCCAGGAAGGAGAGACTATATGTGGACCAAGAAGGGAATGGGTTAACCCCTGACTCATGGAGACCTTTTATCTTTACCTGGATAGAGTAGATTGCCCTGGAACCCAGAAAGCCAATTATCCTATTTACTGATAAAACTAAGAGTTCACGGGCACAGATATAGAGAAAGTGTGGAGTTTATAGTGTTACCCAGTGCTATATTACCTCAGGACTGAAAGACTACTGAATTTTAACTGTTTTGCACTTGTGTTTAGTAAAGCGAGTTGAAGCATCCCACTTCAGTCTCTGAGTTATTTTTTGAGGCACTTCTGTGCCAGGGCCTTGAAGGGAAATCCCTTCCCTCTGTGGAGAACCTGCTTCCTTGGACAGTAGTGTGTATGGTGAGAGCTATTAATGGAGAAGACCAGGAAGAAATAAATATTCTCTGGGGGTCCTGGGGCTCAAATCCAGTGATGAGCCACCCTGAAACTGGAACACCACCTCCCTCTTATACTAATAAAAATACTTTTACTCAAATTCTATTAAGTGCACTTTTTTAAAATATGACTTTCAAAATATTATAGTTGAAAAAAAATTTGGATACATCCTTTTGTATATCACACTGGTACAATTATAAATATCAAAAAGTAAATTTGCAAGTGAAACAGCAGAGCCATAGCTATCCAGTCTGAATTTGAAAACAGATATTTGTTGTTATCCAAAATAGGTCAATTGATATGGAAAATGTCACTATTATTATTAATTTGGACTTTGCTCACACCTTTTTCATTAGTTGCTCAAGGTGAGTTACATTCAGGTACACTGGATATTTCTCTGTCCCAGGAGGGCTCACAATCTAATTTTGTACCTGAGGCAATGGAGGATTAAGTAACTTGCCCAAGATCACAAGGAGCAGCAGTGAGATTTGAATCAGCCACCTCTGGATTTCAAGACCGGTGCTCTAACCACTAGGCACTATGCTTGCGACACTCTTACATGGAACAATGTTTCATCCGAGAATACTTCAACCAAATTCCAAATAATGTAAATGAAGTACATGAAGAAATACTTATCACAGCTGGGGGTTGAAGAAAAAACAAAAACAAAAATATTTTGCACCTGTCTTGGAATAGGTGTTAGATTTGTACTGTTCACAATAACTAGCCCATTATAAACCATAAAATTGTTCTGCTTTGTCATCCTCCTGTCTCCATGCATATCTCCCTATCCCTTATCCACTCGACTCTTCCTGTCTCTCACCTATCCATCCTCCATCCTGTTAGACTGTCAATGAAATGCTTTGATGTTTCACTTATATATACTGTCATCTACCAACATTTGCTTATTTCCGGTCTGACAAAGAAGGGCAACCTTCGAAAGCTAATCAAGAAATGTATTATGTCCAATAAAAAAGGTATCATCTTATTTTCTTTTCCATGTTTTATTTTGTTTTATTTCTATTAATTACCTTTAAAAGTGGACTAACACAGTTACCACACCTCTCTACTGTTCACAATGAAACCCCAAATCTACAGTAATGCGCTTGATGGTCTTTTCACTAAGGGCCTGATATCATGGGAGGGATTTCTTCTCCTCCCCTGAACCCATGAACAGAGAAAGAGGCATATTTTCAAAGCACTTAGCCTTACAAAGTTCCATAGGTTTCTATGGAACTTTGGAAGGCTAAGTGCTTTGAAAATATGCCTCTTTTTTAAAATGTCCTACTGCAAATACCTCCAAGTAACGTCTCTCCCCCCCCCCCCCCCAATGAAAATAGAAAACATTGCCTCCTCCCAAGAAGCATGCACAGTGCATATAAAGAATCTCATCTTCCCACCCTGAAAGATATCCTTTCCACAACAGCGATACCTGGCATCCAAGAGGAACTCCCAAAAGGAGCATCCCCAATATCAGGGCTCTCAATCTCCCTACATTTACCTTTTATTAAACTAATGTAATTCAAAAGGTTAATTAAAAACAAAACCCGGGCTAGTGCTTGGTTCAAGTGGAGTTGTTCTGGTTGGCCGGGAGGAGCTGGTTCCAAGTTGGACTGGGTCGGGCCAATTCCAAGCCAGCCCAGGCGTGTGGAATTTAAATTGAACCCTTTCAGGCCCATAATGGGTTCAAGGCAGCGAGTAGATAGTTGGCAGCAGACATGCCTGTGTATGCTGTCATGCTTCCTGGAAATCTTGGTCGAGTAAGGTGAATTGCAACAGGAAAGTGGCAGGCTGTTGGCACTTCTCCTTTCACAGCTATATTTAGAATGCCTTCAATTAAATCTCTGTCTATTTCTTCTGTCTGTGAAGGAGGCCATTCCTATTTGCCATTCCCTCTTTTCAGAATGATCCACAGTGCCTCTTCCTTACCCTGTAAGTCCTGCAATTGTGTGGCTTTAATATTATCTTTAACATATAATGCCACTCCCCCTCTTTTTCTTCCTACCTTGTCTTTCCTGAACAGATTATAGCCCGGTATAGCTATATCCCAGTCACGGTTCTCTGTGAAGCATGTCTATGTGACTGTCATTAAATCCAAATCAGCCTCTTCTATCACAGCTTCTAGATCCAAAATTTTATTTCCCATTCTTCAGGCATTAGTATATACTGCTTTCCAGATGTTACCCCTTTTTCTCATTTGTGTAGAGATAGTCAATGCTTCATTCACCTGAGGGTTTCTACTTACCTGGGGGCTTTGATCACCCAGGCCCAATGAGTCTAAAGCCCTATTCAGTAGTTTAACCAGTCTGCTGATGAAGACACTTCTTCTCTTCTTTGATAGATGGATATCATCTACTACTACTACTACTATTTAACATTTCTAAAGCACTACCAGGGTTGCGCAGCGCTGTACAATTAACAAAGAAGGACAGTCCCTGCTCAAAGGAGCTTACAATCTCTGCTCACTAGTCATTGGAAAAGCATCCTATGCTTCAGAAAGTCTTGTTTGTTGTTTAATTATTACACCATATTTATTGGGATCCATGCAATTGCCAACATCTTGTATTTTAATTCAGTAAATTTAAATTACATCTGAATTCATTGTATCACCTGTTTTATTGAATCAAAAGTTTCATCTTTATTAATATCATACTGTTTCTGAACAGTTTATCCTAAATTAGTTTAATATTTCCTCTGACCTGTCTGGGACTAGTCAGGTGTAGTTAATATTTTTGCACAGCTCCTTCTGAGTACTGTAGACAATCCGAGATACTCGAGCCATGACTACAACTATTGTTAAGTAGTAGGATAGTCACCAAACTGAGAAAGAGGGTTGGTAACACTAGGTTTTATCAATGGCAAGGAGCAAGATCTTTTGGTCAAGAAGAATATCAGAGCCTTCCCTGGCCATACTGCACCAATCGCATGGAGGGTAATTCTGTAACAAGGTGCCTACTTTAAGAAAGTAAGCAGGCATCTATTTCAAGCCTGTTCTATAAGGAAAAGTAAGTGCTTACTTTTCATGGTAGAATATCAGCATAAGTGGCAGAAAACATGTTTACATTTAAGGTGCAATCACTTACACTGGCCCTATAGCTGGCATAAATGTCTAAATCTAGATATTAGCTCAAAAAGTAAAATACAATAGGCAAATAGACTTACTCAAAAAGTGTCAACCACACAACTACTCCATAAGTCTGTATTCTATGTCTTTTTGTCTTTATATATTTTCTTTCGTTTTTAAAATATATTTTGACTGACTTCTCTTAATAGCTGAATTAACTTTTTTCCAAATTTTTTCAAGGAGGAGGAAAAGACTTCAGAAGTTCAGTAAATGTGTTCAAACACTCATGAAACTGAGTACTACTATTACTAGTCATAAAAACCTCCTCTACTTATTCTTTTGTTGTCTCATTTAAAAAAAATATTAAGGGGCTCGTTTGCAAAAGAGAAAAATGTTTAAAACGTGGTACAAATTGGCATTTGGATGTTTTGCTTGCCAAAACGTTCAAATCGCTATTTTTGAAAACCATTTTTTAAACGTTTTGGTATGCAGTTCATCAGCAGTGCATTCAGATCACAAGGGGCCATGTTGAGGGTGTGTTGGGGTGGGATTTTGGGTGTTCCTAAGAACTTGGATGTTTTTTTGCCATATTGGAACAAAACAAAAATGTTTGGGGCTACAATTTAGACATTTGGTCTAGTCCTGTTTTTATCATGACTAAAAACAACACTTCCTCTTCTTATTAATGATACTGTTCTATATTCTTAATAAAAAAGTAAATACTGTTATATCTCAAAAAAAAGGAGGAAAAAGCCTCAACAGACTCCAATTTAAGCAGGCATAAATCTGCAATTTTCAAGGAGTGCTAGCTGTCATCACTGGCAAAATACCTCCATTAACAAGGTATTTATTTACTGAAATTTCAAGAAACTTTTTAAAGAGACATCTCAAAAAGATGCCGAACTATTATGACTAAGTCAGAAAAAGGACCATAAATGACCAGTAGAGGGATTAAGGCATGGCCCTCCCTTACTCCCCCAATGCTCACTGACCCCATCTCACCCCCCCAAGGATGTGAAAGAAACAGTACATACCAGCCTCTATGACAGATTCAGATGTTATAGCCATTCCTCTTATAGCAGCAAGCAGGTCCCTGGAGTAGCTTAGTGGTTGGTGCAGTGTACTGTAGAGAAGGAAACCCAAGCCCATATCCTACTCTACCTGTTACACTTGTGGTGGAAAGTGTGAGCCCTCCAAAACTCACCAAAAACTCATTGTACCCACATATATAGGTGATTCCTACAGGCATAAGGGCTGTTGTTCTGGTGTACGGTTGAGTACGCTGGGTTTTACGTGGGTTTTGGAGAGCTCACCATAGAAGATAAATGGGTAACAGTGAGATGTGTATCTGGGACCTTTTATGTGAAGTCCATTGCAGTGCCCCCTAGGGTACCCCACAGCTCTGCTGGGATGTCTGTGTGGACAGTTTTCTACAAAAACTGGTTCCTCCTACATCCCAACGGCTTGTGGATTTTGTGCATTTTTTGCTTGGATGTTTTTTGTTTTGAAAATGGTTTGAAAAGATGAGAAGAAAAGAACAATCCTCCACAAGCAATGATGAGTACAAAGCACAGCAATGGCATTTACCTCAAAGTATACCACGTGTATTGTAATAAGTGACGGTCTAGTAAATGAATAAATGAATAAACGATGTGTCTGGTGCTACTCAAATGTTATTGGTTGGCTAGTAAAGACTCAACACAAATCATGTTTTAGCCACAAGACCTTCATCAGGAGGCTGAATGAGTGGAGGAGTAGCCTAGTGGTTATTGCAGCAGACCTTGATTCTGGGGAACTGTGTCTGATTCCCATTGCAGCTCCTTCTGACTCTGGGTAAAGTCACTTAACCCTCCATTGCCCCAGGCACAAATAAGTACGTATATACTATGTAGTTGCAAAACCACAGAAAGGTAGTATATCATGTCCCATTCCCCTTCCCCCCTTAATGTCTCTAAAAGACAGCAACTCTGTAGATAAACGTGTCTAAAATCAGCAGCTTCCACATCAAGCAGTAGCTGATCTGCAGTCAAATAACAAATGTATTGTCTCTTACACTCTGCATCATGAACTGCTAGATGCAACTGAAGCAAAAGGATAAACACACTGAGTACAGCCATGCTTAGGAAAAGGCCATTTTCAAAACTAAAAAATGTTTTTTGGTTTCGAAAATCGATATATTCACCACGTTTTGAGCAGTCGGATTTAAATGTCGTATCGAAAATGCCCCTCCATATCTCTTGAATTGATTAAGCAGTTTTAAGATAACCAACAGCGACCACTTAACTGAAATAGTACCAGCTCAATTGAGCTTCTCGTTTCAATTCCAAGCTTCCTCAGGAGCTGTCATTCAATATTTTTTAACTGCCATGTGCACTGTTGCTCTACATCACCTTTCTCCATTGTTTCTTCTAAATGGCAGAACATGCCAGAACATGCATAAATTATAGTATTTAAATGTATATTTGTGCATTCCATCCATGCTTCATCCAAACTCTGGCAATGCACTTGCCCACCAGCAAAGTACATGCCATCAAAACATGCTGTGTAGTTTTCCATTAGTTGGTATTGTAAAAGAGGGCATTTATGGTGAGTAAATGACTAGAATACCGCCATTTATATGTGTTCCTCTAACCTAAACTAGGCAGCTTTATATAGAATTACCCCTAAATGACACCACTAGGTTTTGTAATCCTTATGCAAGAGGGTATATTGAAATTATAAATAAAAATAACTGAAATTTATAAATGAGCAACCAGACTGAAATTATGCTGCAAGGACAGAAACCTTCTTTAGATGCATATAAATAATCTCTACAGAAATGTCTTTGGCGAGTGTGACATTCCCTGTCCCTGAAAGTGTTGAAAATGTTCTAATCCTTAGACTGTGATTTCATGGTTGCTATAGCTGCCAGTTTACATAGGGCTTTATTAGAGATTTTTCCCATAGGTGCCAAATAGGAGAAAACCTTTAGTAAATCGATTCCATAATAAGTTAGTTGACATTTTGTAACAAAGGTATATAAAACTAGATGAGTGAAAGAGGAGACATGGCTGTTAGTTTAGACTGTGGGAAGCTTGGTTAATGGTAAAGCAAGCAAAACAGCTAATTAATTTATGGAATTTCACCTTAGGGGACTGTACGAGATGGAGATGTGAAAACAGTGGAAGAAAAGTTTCCTTAATGATGACAGAAGAGCTTGGTAGCAGTGATAGACAATTATATAGGGATGTGCCTTTGTTTGCCTACATTCATTCATTACATGCCTTAAAAATGTACCTGTCAATATTCAGCTAGCGGTGGTTAATGTTTTTTTAAAGCACTGACTATCACCGACTAAATTAGATATCGATATTCAATGCCAATGCTATTATGCAGGTCCTGGCTCAATATTGATCAGAACTCACGTAAAGGGATGTGTCATGTCTGTATGTGTCAGGCCTCCCTTTTCAGGCCTGACTCCCCCCTCCCCCTGCCAAGATCTGTGGTCCCTTCCCCCAATAACCAACAGGTAGAATGGCAAAAGCTAGAAGGATGCTTTGGTGCATAGGGAAAGAAATGGCCAGCGGGTTAAAGGAGGCAATATTACCTCTGAATAAAACTTTATTTAGACTCTATTTAGAGTACTGTGTACAATTACAGAGACTGCACCTTCTAAAAGATATAAACAGGATGGTCCAGAGGGCATCTATTAAAATGGCCAGTGGTCTTTGTCATGAAGCATATGGGGACAAATTAAAAATCAATATGTATACTTTAGAAGAAAGACGGGAGAGAGGGGAATATGATAGAAACATTTAAATATCTCCTTGGCATAAGTACACAGGAGGCAAGTATTTTTCAACTGAAAGGAAGCCCTGGAATGAGGGGTCATATGATAAAGGTGAAAGAGTGTAAGGGGCATAGGATGAAGGTGAAAGGGTGTAGACTCAGGAGTAACGTAAGGAAATACTTCTTCGAGGAAAGGATATGGTGGAGATGAAGACCGTATCTGAATTCAAGAAAGGAGGGGACAAAAACGTAGGATCTGAAAGGGAGAGGAAGGGATAGTAGTCTATTTGGATGGACAGACTAAGTAGACCTTATAGTCTTCATCTGCCTTTATTTTCCCTGATTCCATGTAATCACTAGGTAGGACAACATAATGGGGGGGGGGGGGGGGGGCAGCACCAGCATAGCAGTCAGCATTGCTAAACTATATTCAGTGTAAGCAGTGCAGGGACCAGCTCTGCTGATTTTTGTTTAGAGATGCTTACTGCTGTGGTAATGTCACTCATTAAACTGTGGAACAATGGAGGAGATCTGGGCCTCACAGGTGTCCAACAGTAAGAAAGAAAGCAGTGAGGCATAAAAGACAATACCACGTGTTGAGAGGACTCAACACGGCCATGTTTTGGAGATAATTACTGCGTCAGGAGTTTTTCAACCTTTCCAGTGAAACAGGTTCTTAAAACAAATTCTAGTAAATGTCAGTGTTGGAGATAAAAACTCAAACTGACACCACAAAACTTGAACAACTACATAGTGTGGTGGTGGCCACAAAAACAAACTGTGTCTCTTGTGTGTATGAGATGTTGGACACCTCAGGCAGGACGTAGGGAAGATACTAGACACCTTCAGAGGTGGAGGTAGGGGAGATGTAATTTGAGGGGTACTATGGGAAAGGCTGAAGATGCTAGTCACTTGGGGGGGTGATAGGGAAGAGGCTGGAGCTGCTGGACACCTCTGGGAAGGGGCAAGTAGAGGCTGGACCTCTTGGAAAGGAAGCAAGGAAGGGGAGAAGCTGGACACACAGAGAGGGGCAGGGAATGGAAGAGGCTGGATGCTTAAATAGGGAAAGGGAAGGGGAGAGGCTGACAGGGAGTAGGGAAGGGGAGAAGCTGGACACTTGGAGGAATAGAAAAGGAGTGATGGGGAAGGAATTTGAGCTTCCTAAGTGTGTGTGTTGGAGGCGGGGTTAAATGGTTTCACCTAGGACATCAGATACCCCAGGTCAATTCAGTGTAATCTGAAAGACTGACAGCTAGAATTCAACAGTCACTTGATAACATAACTACCAACTGAGTTCTAACTATAGCTGTGCTATATTAAGAACTCACCTCTACAACTCAGCTACATAAGGAAGTGATTGATTAAGCAGTCAGAATGTACAATACAGCATTAAAAAGAGGAAATAAAGAATCCAGATTTTCCCTAATCTACTTTATGCCACCTGCTACTGTTCTGCACTGGTGACCATGGCAACATCCACTAACAAAAAAAGTCAATTACCACCGGAATCTTGCCAGTGTCAGACTGCAGGGTAGAATTCTTGAAGGCTTTCCATCTTTCTCTCTCTGAATTCCAGATCCTTGACAACTTTTTTGGGTATCTTAATTCCTGCCTTTGACAATAGGAATGGGCAGCCAGAAAAGTTTTGTTTCATGTTATCTCCCATGTTATTTGTGGGAGTTTTCATTTTAGAATTTTTATTTATAAACTGCCAAGACGGGATTACAGAGGATTTTTCTGGCCATTTTGTCAGTTTCTGATAGTAGTGCACACTCATTGGAATATTATATTATGTATTTCAGAAAGAGGGCATAATTTTTTTCACTAGTTTGTGCATGCACAATGATTTATGCATGTGCAGTGGTTTCACGGTTGGGAAAGAATATACTTGCTTTTGTTTGGAAACAGCATAAGATATGTTGTTGACATTTCCTGTTGTTGCAAAAGAGGTTTGATTCTTAAAAGGTCATACAGGCATAAACATCCCTGAGTTACCCAAAGTTTCAGGCGAGAGCTGTCCATTTCTGGTAAGAAAGCAGGGCTATTGGTAAGAGCCAAAAAATGTCAAGACGTTTGGAGACGATGTCCAAAACTTGAGCCACCACTGCCAAGCTTTCTGAAGTGGGCGCACAAAAAGAGACATTCCCACTCGCCATTTTGAAAAGCCAGAGTGGTGAAGCATGGTTAGGGGATTATAACTCATTAATAAGGTCCCCATTTCTGTGGGCAAAAGCTTGTCTTATTGACTAGAGTTCATGAACCCATTGCATGAGCGCTGCCACACTATATGTAAGGGGCCCTAATCTCTCCATGCTCTGGGTCACGGTAAAGTTTAGAGAGACTAATATAGGCACTTTTCTCCCTCCATAGAAATTTCCACAATTTAGTTTTAAAGACGTTCATTGGCAATTTTAATCCAAAGTAGTGCCATTTGTAGCGGATATGACAATTTAGGCCGTACCATCATCTTAAATAATGTATTGCTGCCTTGTAAATTTAAGGGTAAGTTATTCCATCTTTCACAAAGAAACCATATGTTTTCTATCGGATTACCAATATTGAGCTGCTAAAATAATTGCAAATTACCACACAAGTATATGCCCGAATAGTTTAGGCTACTACTTGCCCATCTAATTAGGAAATATTAGTCTGTGATTGGATAAAATGAGAAACTGCATCAGGGACATTATTTTTTCTTTTGTGTTATGGCATAGCTAGGTTTTGTTGTTGATTTAGGAATCAGTTACTGTTTAAATAAACCAGAATGAATACTATGAGAAACCAAGATTGAAAAGTGATAAAACGGATGAGAAACTTTTTGTAGCAAACTGTAAATTCTATATACAATGAGATCAGTGGCAATATCACTTCAAGTACCAACTTCAGCAAGCATCTTAAGGTGAGCATTGTAGGCTACTGATGTACTGATTATCTGCTTGTTAGTGTCTCATTTTCATATAATTTTCATTTATATGGTGCTAGTTTGGCAGTTTAAAATGTGGTGGCGGAACATATTTTATCAATTGCTACAATTTGTTAAAATGCTATTGTGATTTATAACTATCATATTATACAAGGAATGTCTTTTATGTTGAACAGAGCACATTTTTGTATATTTCTTTTATTAATGTATCATATGTTTTGCTGAATAACTTGGACGATCGCATAATAGCAATGATCGCTTCATAGACATTTTAGTATACATATGATAATATTATTAAAGGACGATACCACTATTCATACTCTGAACCATAAATATGAACTGTACAGACCAAATTTCTTTACCGACTGTCGATATTTCTCTGGTGTTCCAATGCATTGTTTACAGACATAGTGTTTAATTTACTAGGGTATTCATTTACTTAGTTGTTTTTATTTCTATTTTTAGAGATTTAACCTCTGAAGTAGGCACAAGTCTGTGCCAAAACACAGCTGTGTTGGGTTTTCCCATGTTTACATAAAGAATCATCTGGTTCCAACTTTTATTTATCTACTCCACTTTTTTGACTTGCCTTTGGTTTGTTCCATTCTTAGAGGTTCGTTTCCTTCTTCTTTCTCTTGTTATGAAGCACAGCACTGTGTTTCTGGATGATGCAGTTCTTCTTAATAATTATGTAGTCACCTATTGAAAATGGTGTTTCCTCCCTCTCATAGTAGAGAGGTGTGGTAGTCGTGTTAGTCCACTCTTAAAGGTTATCAATAGAAATCAAACAAAATAAAACATGGAAAAGAAAATAAGATGATACCTTTTTTATTGGACATAACTTAATACATTTCTTGATTAGCTTTCAAAGGTTGCCCTTCTTCCTCAGATCGGAAATAAGCAAATGTGGTAGCAGATAGTATATATGAGCAGATAGTATATATTGATATTCTAACAGAATGGGTGTTGGTAGGTGAGAGGAGGATAATAAACAGAGAAATACAGCTTTATGTTTTATAGTGAGTTAGAAAACCCAGATCCTTATTAAGTCCTGTTTGTTGGGTGTCAAAATATTCAATCATTCTTATTTCAAAGGTCTTACGTTCCTGTATTGTTTTAAAATTACCTTTCAGTATTCTTACGGCACCACCACCCATTCTGTTAGAATATCAATGAAATGCTTTGATGTCCCCATGCATACCCTCACCCTCATGTATACTATCTGCTACCACATTTGCTTATTTCCGATCTGAGGAAGAAGGGCAACCTTCGAAAGCTAATCAAGAAATGTATTAAGTTATGTCCAATAAAAAAGGTATCATCTTATTTTCTTTTCCATGTTTTATTTTGTTTGATTTCTATTGATAACCCCCTCTCATAGAAACCTGAGATTGGTGATTTTAGCATGGGAATGGGTGGTTGCTGGCTCGAGTGCAAGAGTGTATGAGAGAAATCGGGCAATAGATGAGTATGAATGGGTTGACACTGAATGTGGATAAAACTGAGATTATACTTGTGGGGAATACTGTAGAAGAGTTATGGCCTACTGTTGTTGATGTGGAAGGAGTGGTGTTGCCGGTGAAGAAAGAGATGTCTATGAGGCCCTCATGATCAAAAGCCCTGCGCTGTTCCAAACAGCGCCCTAAAAATAGCGCCAGGACAGCGCAGGGCTTTTCTGCATCGATTGGGTGGCAAAGCCGGTGGTGGGAGGCGGGGCTGGTGGTTGGGAGGCGGGGATAGTGCTGGGCAGACTTATACGGTCTGTGCCAGAGCCAGTGGTGGGAGGTGGGGCTGGTGGTCGGGAGGTGGGGATACTGCTGGGCAGACTTATACGGTCTGTGCCAGAGCCGGTGGTGGGAGGCGGGGTTAGTGCTGGGCAGACTTGTACGGTCTGTGCCCTGAAAATTACAGTTATAAATCAAGGTAAGATATACACAAAAAATAGCACATATGAGTTTGTCTTGTTGGGCAGACTAGATGGACCGTGCAGGTCTTTTTCTGCCGTCATCTACTATGTTACTATGTTACTATGATGATCAAAGATAATGCATGCAAATCTAAGCAGAGCTATTATCTTTGATTATCATGTTGAAGTGCGGGAGAATTGCGCCTGAGCATGTGCTCAGCACAATCCTCCCGCACTTGTTTGACCCGAGGCCCGAACAACGAGGCCCCCCCCCAAATCCCCAGAAAACGTTGTGGCCGCCGCCGGCCAAACCCTCTCCCACCCTCCCACCCAGCTACGGAGGGGGGGGGGGGCTGGAGGTCCGGTGGGTCTCCAGCCCCCGAAACCCCCAGAAATCGTTGCTGCATCGGCGTTGTCCTTAAATTCCCTGGTGGTCCCTTACATGGTCCCTTACATGATCTGTAGCCCCGCCCAGTGCATCCCAGGATGCAGTGGGCGGTGCTGGGCGCCGCCATTTTGGGCGTCGACTGACTGGAAGAGGAGGGATGCAGGCAGGCTGCGTCCCTCCTCCAACACAAGGTAGGGGGGCCGGGAGGGGGCCGGGACGGGGCCAGGGGGGTGTCACGACACCACGGACCACCAGGGAATTGAGGGACAACGCCGATGGAGCAACGATTTCTGAGGGTTTCGGGGGCTGGAGACCCACCGGACCTCCAGCCCCCCCACCCCCCTGTTGATGGATCGACGATTTCTGGGGGTTTCGGGGGCTGGAGACCCACCGGAACTCCAGCCCCCGTTCGCGTTTGCCTTGGGGGGGAAGGGGGGGGCCTGCCAGCATGCAACTGCATGCAATCTTTGGCGCGCTGGTCGCTGATCATTGGGGATGAATGTGTTAAGCGCCAATTAGCATGCATTTGTAAGCTAATTGCACTAGAAGCCCTGTTTAGCATGCATTTGTATGCTACTTGCGCTGAGAGCCCTCGAGTGCGCTGTTTCAGGCGCTCGAGGGCTCTGATCATGGGTCGGCTGCAAACTCTGGCGCTAGTATGGTGTTAACAGCCTCTAGCACCAGAGTTTGCTTTGATCATGAGGGCCAGAGTGAGCAAATTTTGAAGGTTGTGCAGTCAGCATTCCAGGAATTGCAGTTATTGTATAAGCTTAAGACAATGTTGGAGGAAGGGGATTTTCGCAGCATGATGCAAAGTTTAGTCTTAACGAAAATTGATTATTGTAATGTGCTGTATTTAGGGCTTTTGAAAGTTCAGCTGAAAACCCTGCAAATTATTCAGAATGCCACTGCGAGGATGATTGCTGGAGTGTCAAGGTCTGATCATATAACTCCTATATTGAAAAGTCTTCACTGGTTGCCAGTGGAATATTGAATAGAGTATAAGGTTTTGACTATGATTCATCAGGGAAAATGCTTTGTTATTTTTCTGATGTATTGACTATTTATTGACCTGGGAGAACTTTGAGATTACAATCTGCTATGTGATTAAATGTGGAAGCAATGACTAAAGTGCATTATGCAAGAACAAGAGCCTTGGTGTTCTCAGTGGCTGGCCCTTTGTTGTGCAATGTGTTGCCAGGGCAATTATGGCTCTGTACAAATAAGACCCCTTTAAAATCTGTTAAAGACTCCCTTTTTTGTGCAAGCCTTTTGGTAAGATCCAAAGGATCTGAGTGAGGAATAAGGCACAATAGTTAGTTATAGGGTAGAGACAGACTATGAAGGATATCCTACGAGCAGTATTCATGATGTGAAATGGTTATTGGGTGAGCAGTTTAATTGATGTGATTTTTTTAAAATGTATTTGTATGTAACCCGGGCCTTACAGCCCAGCCACTAGCTCAGTTCCCAAGACCGACCTGGGTCACAGCAAAAATTCTATTTCACCACACTCTCACTCACTCTACACTTCCCATCCAGTACAATCCCTCCTGTTTGAGTTTAGGTATGGGTCAAGGTCTGGAATAGAGACCCGGGGTATTGAGGAATTCAAATTGGGCTTTTCAGTAGTACTTTATCAATTAAGGGAGAATGAGTCCTTGCTCTCACACCAAAGACCACTCTGCACGTTAAGGATTCTTTTTTTTTAATTCAAAATCAACTTTACTGGAACTTCTGCAACAGGCAAACACTTGACATTTTCAAGAAGTCAGTCAGATTTTGATGACTTCAAACTCCAACCACATCCAACAAATCAGTTATCCCTTCAGGAGGAATCCCTACCAAATTCTTCCACCAGCTCATATTTGCATCTACAGCTAAAGTCACTTGGTATTTACATATGTACAGCTTCTCCTGTCAATTTCCTATCCCTTTGGGCCATTAATAATCCATGGCTGCTCCTCCATCACTTTGATTGCAATCCACTTCCCTCAGGCACAGACTCTTTAGGCTGTCCTTCTTCCAGCAATACACTTCTCAGATCTACACCCTGGCCTTGAACAGGTTTCCCCTGTCCTGGCTCTGACTCCTGGGCTAGGTTCCCCTTACCAACCCAGAGCTCCTTACGCCTTCTCAGTTGCTACTGTTAGGGCAACTGCTCCTTTATTCAACCTTGGTTTATTCTGCCTTTCCAGGACCCTACTCTCCTCCAAGGTTCCTGGCGGAGGAACAGGTAACCAAAGCCCCTGTGCATAGCATATCACTTACATTTATTACCTCCCTAGTACCTCCCCCATGCAGTGGCGTTCCTGGGGGGGGCTGGCACCCGGGGTGGATCGCCGATGCACCCCGCCCCCCGGGTGCAGTGCCCCCCCCCCGATGCAGCGCGGACCTCCCCCCGGCGAAAGGAACCCCCGTGAAGGAACCCCCCCCCCGCCGGGTGCACGCCACTGGGGGGGTGCCGCATGCGCCTGTCCTCCGTTGTTCCATGTTTCTTCTCTGCCCCGGAACAGGAAGTAACCTGTTCCGGGGCAGAGAAAAAGCATGGAACAATGGAGGACAGGTGTGCGCGGCACCCCCCCAGCAGCGTGCACCCGGGGCAGACCACACCCACCGCCCCCCCCCCCCCTAGGAACGCCACTGCCTCCATGTCATTTACCAACTCAGAACAGTTTCTTTCTGCAGCTTATTCCTTAAACACGCCCCCCTCCCCCTGGGCTGGACCTCTGTCCATCCTTCATATCACTCCCTCCCTCCAGAAACTCTGGAGAGTTTCACACACCAATCTTTAGTAATCCCCATTATAATGGGGAATTAGATGTATATGATTGTTTTAAGCCAAGTGTAAGACACTTAGGTATAAGCGGTTTAGGAATTGAAAGAAAGAAAGAAAGAAAGAAAGAAAGAAAGAAAGAAAGAAAGAAAGAAGTATGTGAAGTGTTATAATTGAATCATTATCATTGTTTCCTATTTTTATTCCAGCAACCCATTTTTGTTGTTGTTTTTTTTTTTTTTTGATATTTAGCATAATCTTATTTTCTCTTCATTATATATGTAGAAAGTAAGATAGGCTTTGTTTTGATTTTGTATTCTTTTCTCCTTCTTATATTGTAGGCATGTGATTGAATGCAAATGACCATCATTATGTACCAATTGTACCTGTAGCCCAAACAAGAAAGGTGCAATAACAGATCACGAACCAAAGAACAGAAAAGAGACTTTGCTTGTGTGGTGGAAATGATGAGAAGCAGTTGCTGTTCTGCTGTTTGGAAATAATTTGGCTACTAGGGAGAGTTTGGTATTAGTTCCCTTAGAAAAAAGGTGCCCACAGTCTTTCTCATTGTATTTAGTCCACTAAAAAAGGTATCATCTTATTTTCTTTTCTATGTTTCATTTTATTTCTAGTTATTATCTTTGAAAGTGGACTGACATAGCTACCTCGCCACTTTAGTTAAAATCTATGGAACAGTCCCAAAATCAGTATTTATAGAACAGTTACCACATATAGCTAAAATTTAAGCAAGATACCACAGAAATTATACCTAAATTCTTTAATATTACTTCATGTTGACTTAATAATACAACCACCCTTTTGCGGCACACCTGCAATGTATGTGTTTTTACTCTTAAAAATGCTAAAACACAAAAAAATAAAACTTCTAAATCCAAAACCACCTAAACCTTCACCTTAAGACCCCCTCAGATTCCAACCACCACTAGACATTAATTAAAATAATTTCAAATTTAAAGTTCTCTTCTCCAGAACCCCTTATATTTAGATTTCCTTATGTCTTCCAGATTAATCCTGACCTCTTGACAACTCTCAGCAAGGTCCTCTTCATTGCCAGGTCCAGCCATGACTCTCTTGCAGCAGGCCCACTGAGTGCCTAAAGCATCTAGGCTTTTGCTTCAATTTAGGCCTACCATGGAGCTCTGGAGTGCTACTGAGCATGTATGGAAGTTCATATATGATCAGTATGCTCCCGGCCTGGCTCCAGCTCATAGCTTGCCCTTGCCTGCCCTTGTGGGCCACATTGGCTGCATCTTCAATGGCACCCCATCTTGCTGAACAACCCCCAGAAGCCCTAACAAACACTAGACCTGTGAAGGCAACATCCACCAGAACAGCGTCCAACGATCCTCACATACCAAATTCCGTTCGGCTTTGGGATCAGGAACTCACTCCAGCCCCCCTCCTAGGCAGGTACCAAAATTGTACAATCCATTGGGTTACATTAATTACAAACATAAGTAAATAATTACATTGTAATAAGTTTATTGCATAACATTTCCTTTATATGAATTTTAATTTTTAACACTGGTTTCACATGCCTTCTCAATACCTTTTGTAGTATATTATTTTTAGGATTTTTGAGATTTCTCTAAAAGTTTGGCCAGAAATGAAAGACAATCATCATTTTACTGAATTTTTTGCATTGGTCAGGTGCTTAGGTTGCCTTTTCTTTTTCCCTCTGAAATTCCTTCTCTTAGCTGTTCTGAATTCTCTCAGAAGCTATCTACTCTCCCTCCTGCAAAAAATCCCAAAGGAGGGGGAACAAAGGATGGCTCTTCACAAACAGACCATGAACCACAAATCATTGTAATACAGATTTTATTTCTCACAAATCGATATAATATCCTCTACTACTCTTCTCCTGCCCATCTTCTGCTATGCTAGGTCACAGTAATGTCCTGTTTTGTTTTTTTGAACACTGTACTAGCTAAGACAATACAATTAGAAGGAATTGTATCCCATACTACCACCCTCATCAATCTGTCCCTATTTTTTTTTATATCATTAATCATTCCTGCAGTCTGCAACCAATGTTCAAAATGTTTTCTGGCATAACAATCCGGAGCCCAAATTAGATCTTCCCAGTTTTCATCACTCTGTTGATCTCTCTTATGTGAATAGTGTTAGGCCACTTCTAAATCTTGTCGACACATCCATATTCAGTCTACCCCTTCTGTAATTTACTATGGGAACCCATAGTTTGTCTGGGTCTTTGCTTGTGTTCTTCTTTCAATTAAAATAGGAAAGTAACACACAACACATTTAACCACAAAAGAAGACAATACAACATACAATACAACAGACTCACATAACAATATTTATCAAATAACATCCTTGCAGTCTACCTGACTGGGAGATGAACCAACTCAGTCTGAAACAAATTTAGCAAAAAAAAAAGATTTCAACTGGACCGTTAATAGTTGACAAGACTGCTTCTCTTGAATACTTGCGGGAGTTGGTTCCACAGACAAAAAACCCCACCCTCCTGTGTAGAGGAGGTACCACTATCCCTTGAATCAGCCCCTGAAACTACCAGGGTGTGACCTAGAGATTTAGGGGCCCCTCTCTTAAAGTTTGGTAGGTTTTGCAGTAACCATCCCCTAGACTCGATACAGAGTGCCTAGAGATGTGTGCTGAAATTGGCATGGATTCTATAACAATGAACGCAATTTAATCAGCAAGTTTAATCAGCATTGATAACAGCTCTTAACAAGTAATAATGAGCATTAGTTGACACTGAATTTATGCCCCAACCTCGCTAGCGTATTCTGTAACAAAATTTGCCGAACTTCTATGTGTGCAGGCAAAAAGGGCGTGGTTACAGGTGGGGAAATGGGTGTTTCATGGGTGTTCTGATAATTACACACATAGTTATAGAATATGGCCCACTGAACATAAATCTACATGCCGGAATTTGTGCCACATTTTCATTGGTGTAAATGGATGCATGTAGATTTAGGTGCTGAAATATCAACTGTGTGTGTTCTATAATCGGCGCCTAAATCTCGGCACCGATTATAGACTACTGACAATTTTTTTAGACACCATATATAGAATCTGCTCCTATATGTTTAACACAAAAATTAAAGTGCAGTAACTGCAAAGCCCTTTGGGGGCATGTTCAACATCTGCCCTGCATTTACCAAATAGGGCAGATGCTTACCATACCACATGGGCACTATGTTACATGCAGTTGTAGACAGCACGAGGAGCAACCGCACTACCTGCTCCTGCATGTAAAGCAGTGAAGGGCCTGCTGTAATATACAAGATTTATGTCATGGTGCCAAACTCCCTCCTCATACATCCCTCCCCTCAAACCCCTAGTCACACATGTAACCCTCCCCCAACCCCAAGGGAAAGCAACTCCCACAAACAACCCAGACTCCTGACATATTAACTCAACCTCTGCCAGCAAAACTCTTTCCCTCCTCCAGGTTACCCTTCTTCACCCCCCTTGCACCCACCAAGGACTCACCTTGGGGGGGGGGGGGGGGTCTACATTAGTAGGCAGTGTACCAGTTGGAAGTGATTCCCCCTTTGCTGCCACCCAGGTTGCACCAGAATCCAAATGGCAAACATGACTCCTGAAGGTAGTCTCAGGGGACTGCCACATTGCAAGACTACTACTAGGGTTATTGGTACCATTCTGGATTCTGGCGCTGATCCAGGCAGCAGTGAAGGAGGATCACTGTCATCTGGGCACAACTGACCACTGACGTGGACCCCTAGGTGAACATGATTAAAAATATTGGTGGATTGTCCCACTGGTGGTAATGCTAGAGCATGGTATGGTGCAGCTGTATTAAGCTGAAAGTTTGAAGCTCCTAAGTCTGAGGGTCATCCACTTTAATTATTCCAGTAGTCATTTTGAAGTAATGTCACAGAGGCTTTTTTTTTCATAAAAGTATTTGACTTTCTCTGGGACTAGATATATGAAGGGCAAGATTGTTCTGGTATCTTTAAAATTTTCAACATGAAGTATACTGTAGTAACTGGTGTAGCAGAGGAATGTTTCACAAAATTCATAAAATGCAAGGTCATATCATCTAACCATATTCCTTAATTCTCAAATTTTCATAGCAAATTTGAAATTATCCAACATGTGGAAGGAGGAGCCTAGAACCTGTCTATTTGGAGCCTATTCTATAAAGGAATTCAGGCACATACTAATGTAACCAGGTATATATATACACATACGGACTGGAGTGGCCTAGTGACTAGTGCACCCGTCTCAACATCTAGAGGTGCCCAGTTCAAATCCCCCTGCTGCTCCTTGTGATCTTGGCAAGTCACTTAAATCTCCATTACCTCAGGTATAAAATTATAAGTCCAACAGGAGAAATACCCAGTATACCTGAAACTCACCTTGAGCTTCTACTGAGAAAGGTGTGAGCAAAATCCAAAGAAATAAATATATATGAGCATTTACCATAGAGCTGGTGCCTAGATTTTGGGAGATATGCACATAAATTGTATTCTAAAATTACAAATGCAAGTATGCGCCCAGACTTTGCCCATGTGAATGCTCACCTGCAAAGTACATGTTATTGAGGATACAAGTGTACTTACAGAATAACATGTAATCAGATTATTATTATTTACATGCTTTTATGTGTATACTTGCTGCCTAACTAAGCAGCTACTTACAGAATTGTAACCAGCCTTGAGTGAATTCCTTCAAAAGGCAGTAAATAAATCCTAGTAAATAAAATAAATAACCCATAGGGTTAAAAGTCATTATAATTTAAATTTTACCTTGTCAGGGCTGATTTGGGGTCTGGGGCAGGTGGGCAGGTTCCAGGCAGTGCTGGAATTGCAGTAGTCCAGGGAATAGTTGAAGAGAAACTCTAGGGGAAGTCTCGGGTTTCTTGTTTAGGAGGCCTAAGGCGGCTGTGCACACTTCAGGCATGCTGAGAGGAGTGTGGTTGCAGCAGCCACAGTGCAGGAATGGCCAAGGGATTTGTGCTTGTGCAGGGACAGGGCATTTTTCTGCATTTACAGACTTTTGCACATATGTGGGCATGCCTTGGGCTCTTGGGTAGGCCCAACATGAAACCAGGGCCTCCTGCAAGAGCTCATGCCTTGACCTGGCATTGAAGGAAGTGCTGCTGGACAAGATTGGGAAACAGGAGAGATCAGGGCCACATCTCAGGAGGCATGTATATGAAGATATGAGGTCAGAAATGTAATATTAATTAATTATTATTTTTTTTTTATTTGGGGCAGTGCAGCTCCAAAGTGGTTAAAAGTTGTTTAAATTAATGTTTAGTGATTGTTGGGACTGAGGAGGTGTAGAATGGGTAGAAGTGAATCGATTTTTTCACTCTTTCAAAAAGTACAAAGACAATTTCCCATTGCATTATGACTCACACGGGCTATTGTTTCACTTGGGGGAAAGGGGCTGAAAATAGCCAGCCACTACTCATGATGCAAGGAGAAATGTCTGATTATGTCTGATGACCTTAAAGCTTCCAAACTGGTAGAAAAAGCGATGGTCAAACATCAGAAGGATGCTTGGATGCATAAAGAGAGGGATGACCAGCAGGAAAAAGGGAGGTGATAGTGCCCTTGCATAAGTCTTTGGTGAGGCCCCATTTAGAGTACTGTGTGCATTGTCTGGAGGACCGTACCTATGGACAGATATAAACAGGATGGAGTCAGTACAGAGGGCAGCTACAAAATTAGTAAGCGGTCTTGAAACACAAAAACATATAGGGACAGGCTTATGAACCTCAAAATGTGTATGCTGGAAGAAAGGAGGGGAAGAGGAGATATGATAGAGATGTTTAAATATTCAAACGCATTTATGTAAAGGAAGTGAGCCTTTTTCAATGAAGGAAAACTCTGGAACAAGGGGCATACCATGAAGTTAAGAGGGAATAGGCTTAGGAGTAATCTAAGAAAGTATTATTTCACGGAAAGGGTGGTAGAAGCGTGGAATGGCCTCCCCGGTAGAGGTTGTGTAGGGTTACCATATTTAGTCCCCTAAAAAGAAGGACACATGCCCCACCCCTGTCCCACCCCGTTCCCCACCACACCCCCTCCCCGCCCCCCTGTCACATACCCCCACACCCCCTTAAGGGTGTCCTATCCCCTCCCCTTATCTTTCTCTACTGCCCTGGTGGTCTAGTGACGTCTTTGGGTCAGGAAAGAGCCCCCTCTTCCTGCCCAGAGTGCTGCCCTGCATTCTCTTTCTTCCCCTTGCAATGCTGATGGTCCCCTCCCAGAACTGATTCAAAATGCCCGAGTTGAAGTCTGGGGGCTGGAGGAGAAGTCTGGAGCGGGTCCCATAGGAGGATGTGCGCCTTGGGAGAGGAAGTGATGGCATCTCCTGGGCTTGAGACAACGCTGAGCCTGACTATAGAGCTCCTCCCCCGCAACCACAAGGCTCAAGCTCTCCCCTTTTTGAATCGACGGGGCCGACTCTGTGAAGCAGGCATGGCACCAGTCCAAGTGAGGCTCATTTGCAATGGGGGAGATTGGAGGAGAAGGAGAGGAAGTATCCTTCAGAGAAAACAAACTTGTTGCAATTGAGACAGGGGACCGAAGTGCTCCAGAGCTTGAGATGACAAGTGACTCTTTTCAACCTACATTGATACTGTTTCCTGATTTTTTGAGTAAAAAGCCTGAAGAGAGGTAACCTTGGACTCTTTATGGTCATTAATTTCCGATTTAGGTACGACGTCTTACACATCTACTACTCTTACACAGAAGCTCTCTCATGTAGAACAGAGAGTTGGGAAAATTGAAACAGAAGTTAAGATATGTATGTTTGTATGGAACAAGTTGATAAGGATTTCTTAAACATTCAAAAGTGTACAGACTTCAATGATCAAAGACTTGTCTATCTGAGGAACAAATCTGAAACTTTTGAAAATTATTTAAGGAGCAATAATCTTCGTTCTTCTACATTTTCCAAGGGTTACTTTGGTGAGACCCTTGAAAATGTTGAAAAGTTATATGAAAGAAGTTTTGAGAATTCCAGAAGATAAATTTCCACCTTTTACACAAGTTTATTATTTACCGAAGAAACTAATGGAACAACAGCAAAATTCTTTGGATGTTTCTGCTTTATTGGATACTTCAGATTCAGATTTAGCCACTGCAGAGACTTTGGTTGCCTCAGTGGCATTATTACCTGATAAACAATGGTTATTTCGAATGTTCTTTAAAAACAGAGAGACATTTTAGACTTTAAGATTCAATTATTTCCTGGTGTATCAAGGGAAGCTCAACGTAGATGTAAGCAGTTCCTATTATTGAAATCTGGAGTTCTGCAAATAGGTGGAACTTTTTCTTAAGATACCTGTGTAAATGTATTATTAGATGTAATGCTGTTAAATATGTATTTACTGAATCTTCTCACCTGTCAGCTTTTACAGGAACTAAAAGAGCTTCAGGAGGTTAAGTAAGTTCTTTATATAATTAATTGATAGCCCATATTCCTCAGGTATAACATTGCCTATGGAGGTTTTTAATGATGAAGCAAAACAACTCTTGTGGCTTTTAAGCCTTGAGCTTCTTTAAGCCTGGTGGCTTCTTGAGGTTTTTTCTTTTTTCATTCAATGTTCACTTTTCTTAGAACCCACATTTGTAACTGTAAGGTTTTACACTTAAATAACTGTAAAACCTTACCACATTTTATTAAACAGGACCCTATGTGTTTTGGGAGGAGGATATAAAATCAGGGGAAAAATCCACAGGTAGTTATGAATGAAGACTCATTGCACCAGATCCCAGCCCTAGTTCTAACTGAGCTAGAAGCATAAAGGAGCAGAAGAAAACAGCAGGAAAAAACCCCAAATTCAACACCTCAGTAGATAGGTCCTTTTGCGTGTCAGCAAAAAAAATCTCTTTTCCATGCAATAGAATCACAAGGCAATGAGTATAAAAAATGCAGATTAAATTTCCAATGAATGACAACTTCAATTATCCATAATCTGTTAGCAATCCAATTCTTTCACACCTGTTCAGTTGAGCTGCTGCAGCCTGGTTTCTCCCTTTGCCAAATAAGAACTATTGGGAGCTACCTACTGCATCTACCCAGAGTGAATGGGGAAAAATACATACCAGGCAAACATGCAATTAAGTTCCACGACTTTATATAGATTCTTCCTACAGACTGCTATTATAAACATCTGCAGTCATGCATTTGTGCACATCAAGGCAGGAATTACATAAAGTTCTTTCAGCACAGAAAGGGAGAATTCCATAAATGGTGCCTAAAAAATCAGCACTGAAAAAAGCATTAGCGATATTCTATAAACTGTGCCTAATGTTAGGTGTGGTTTATAGAATAATGCTTAAGTCCAGGGATTGCACCTACATTAGGTGTGGCCATTGTACCAATGAAAACATGGTGCAAATACCCACACCTACATTTAGGTATGAAGCCCCTTTATTCTATAATTATGTGCATAACTAAAACTCACACCCCCTGATCCGCCCATAGCCCTCCCATTTAAGCTCCCCCTTTTCTGACTTGTGTGGAATATTTAGACGTGGATCCCATGCTTAAATTTACATGTGTACATGTTAAACATGTTAATTGAATCTAATTAGTGCCAATAATTGCCTGTTAAAAAGCCAATTATTCCAGCTCAACTTCATAGAAAGACCTCCCTGCGACTAAAGCCTAAGGGGCCCTTTTACAAAGGCGCGTAAGGCCCTATGCACATCCAATGCATGCCAAATCATCATTACCACCCAGCTACTGTGTGCCCCAGGTGGTAATTCTGAATTTGGCATGCATCAAAAACATACAGTAGAAAATATTTTCTATTATCTACCGCTTGGCTCTTACCCGTGGGTAAATGTCAGTAGGCGTGCGCTGCATGCCTACCACCCGGGTAGCGCATGAGACCTTACCACTAAGTCAACGGTTGGTGGTAAGATCTCAGGCCAAAAATGGACACGTGCTGGTTTTTATTTTGCGGACCTTAAATGCATTAGATTTTTCACAACTTATATGAACATTTAATGCAGTCTATCAGTTGACCTCAGCGATGTTTATTACCACCTATAAATATCTTATGTGGCAATATAAATAACATCCATCATCTTCATAAGTCAGCTCCAGCATATTTAGCTTTTAAAGATTTTTTCAAAATTTTTTAAATAGGCTTTAAACTTTTTAACTTATCTGAATTTATCATCAGACCCAGGGGTAAAGTTGTCCGACATATGTTTCGCTCAAACCTGAGCTGCCTCAAGGACAGTCCCCTAAAGAAACAAAACAATATTTATTACCTTCATTGCTCAGCACCCATATCTTTTAACCAACATAAGCAATGAAAGACTCACCCTAAGCATTAATTCTAGCGCCAGCTCTGCTCAAACTTTTGTAAACAAAGATGTCGCCATTTAAGGTGCACTATATATATATGATTTTGGACACTTGAAGAAGTATCATCTGATAATATTGGTGTCTCAATAAGTTGTTGCCACTTTATCTGGGGTTTTTATTTTGCTGCACATCCATTTTCCAGCCCCCTTAAAAACATCCCTTTTTCCAGGATGTGGCAAAAACTGGCCCGATGCACACCCAAAAAATGCACTCACACTGCCGCAGGCCTCTTTTTGCTGCAGCTTAATGAAAGGGTCCCTGATGTTTTGGCCATAGGAGGCTCTTTTTTCCTAAAATTTCCCTGTAAGTTCCTGATAGACTTCGAGAACAACCATTATTTATTTATTTATTACATTTGTACCCCACATTTTCCCACCTATTTGCAGGCTCAATGTGGCTTACATCAAACCGTAGAGGCAATCGCCAATCCGGTAAATATAGAAATACAATATAGTGTAGTGATCAGGAGCATCGAAGAACAGGGTATACAGGGAAAAAGGAGGGAAGGTTAAGAATGCCCAAAATGGTCCATTAATTTGCTGTGTTGCAAGATGTAAGACGTATGTTGAATCCTTCGGATAGGCCTTTCCGAATAAGCTGGTCTTGAGTGATTTCCTGAACTTAAGATGATTGTGAATAGTTTTTACAACTTTTGGCAGTGCATTCCATAGTTGAGTACTAATAAAGGAAAAGGGTGGAAGCATAAGTGATTTATATTTGAGGCCTTTGCAGCTAGGGGTAATGAAGGTTTAAGTATGAACGGGATGACCTGGATGTATTCCTGGAAGGTAGGTTAATTAAGTTGGTCATGTATCCTGGAGCTTCTCTGTAAAGAATTTTGTGGACTAGGGTTCAGATTTTGAAGGTGATCCACTCCTTAATTGGAAGCCAATGCTGTTTCTCTTGAAGAGGTTTAGCACTATTGAATTTGGATTTACCATAAATTAATCTGGCTGCAGTGTTTTGGGCAGTCTGAAGTTTCTTTGTAAGTTGTTCTTTACAACCTGCGTAAATTCCATTGCCGTAGTCTAAGTGGCATAATACCATTGATTATGTTTTCTTGGATCTGGTTCAGCTGGAGGCCTTTTTAGTTGACAAAGTGGTTGTTCAAGATCAAGTTAAGGCTGGAGTACAGATCGGTTCTTTGTGGCCTTATTTAGATATAGTTAATTTTTTGACCTGCAATGTGTCAGGTGCTTAGGTTCGGAGCATGTGGGCGTGGACTCTGGAGCAATCGTGAGCCCTTAGGCTGCTGACGAGGAGCGGCAGCAGCAGGCAAAATCCACCAACCAACACTGGGCTAGCACACCAGCAAGGCAAGGACTGCAGATGCAGACAAGCGAGCCGGAACATACGGACAGGAATCCACTGGACTGGAACCCACTGGACTGGTACGCATTGGACTGGAACACACCGGACTGGTACGCACTGGACCGGAACACACAGGACTGGACCTGGGCTTCACCTACACTTAGCCGCCGTTCCACAGTGGTTGAGCTCCTGGGTGCAGGCAGCTGGCAGGACTTGGAGGAAAACTGGTACTGGAACTAGCAGGCAGGAACACCAGAGAACTCACACTAGGAGGGACACTAAACAAGCCAGACCACAACAGGTTCAGGATAGGAATCAGGATACAGGATTTCCAAACAGACCGGACTGGAAGGAAACTGAAAGCAAGCAGGGCAGACACAATGCAGAACAGGTACTGAAGCTGAAGCCAACCAGCCCCAACAGAGTAATACAGATAGGGAGTAAGATAAAGGAAATCATTAGAGCCAAAAAAACAATACCTTCAGAAAGTGGAGAAGAGAACCAACTGAAAGTAACAGGATAGATCATAAGGAATGCCCAGCCAAATGCAAAGCGGAGATAAGGAGGGCAAAAAAAGGACTTTGAGAAGAAATTAGCGTTGGAAGCAAAAATACATAGTACAAATTTTTTAGATACATTAAAAGCAGGAAACCGGCCAAAGAGTCGGTTGGGCCGCTGGACGAAAATGGTGTTAAAGGGGCGATCAAGGAGGACAAAGCCGTAGCGGAGAAATTAAATTAATTCTTTGCTTCGGTCTTCCACCGAGGAGGATTTGGGGGGACACCGGTGCCGGAAAGAATATTGAAGCGGGGGAGTCGGAGAAACTAAACAAATTCTCTGTAACCTTGGAGGATGTAATGGGTCAGTTCAGCAAGCTGAAGAGTAGTAAATCATCGGGACCTGATGGTATTCATCCCAGAGTATTAATAGAACTAAAAAATGAACTTGCGGAGCTACTGTTAGAAATATTCAATCTGTCCCTAAAATCGAGTGTAATACCGGAAGACTGGAGGGTAGCCAATGTTACTCCGATTTTTAAGAAGGGTTCCAGAGGAGATCCGGGAAATTATAGACCGGTGAGTCTGATGTCGGTGCCGGGCAAGATGGTGGAGGCTATTATTAAGAATAAAATTGCAGAGCATATACAAAAACATGGACTGATGAGACAAAGTCAGCACGGATTTAGTGAAGGGAAGTCTTGCCTCACCATCTAATGCATTTTTTTGAGGGGGTAAGCAAACATGTGGACAATGGGGAGCCGGTTGATATTGTATATCTGGATTTTCAGAAGGCGTTTGACAAAGTGCCACACGAAAGACTCCTGAAGAAATTGTAGAGTCATGGAATCGGAGGTAGGGTATTATTATGGATTAAGAACTGGTTGAAAGATAGGAAGCAGAGAGTAGGATTGCGTGGCCAGTATTCTCAGTGGAGGAGGGTAGTTAGTGGGGTCCCGCAGGGGTCTGTGCTGGGGTCCGTTGCTTTTTAATGTATTTATAAATGACCTAGAGATGGGAATAACTAGTGAGGTAATTAAATTCGCCGATGACACAAAATTATTCAGGGTCGTCAAGTCGCAGGAGGAATGTGAACGATTACAGGAGGACCTTGCGAGACTGGGAGAATGGGCGTGCAAGTGGCAGATGAAGTTCAATGTTGACAAGTGCAAAGTGATGCATGTGGGTAAGAGGAACCCGAATTATAGCTACGTCTTGCAAGGTTCCACGTTAGGAGTTACGGATCAAGAAAGGGATCTGGGTGTCGTCGTCGATGATACGCTGAAACCTTCTGCTCAGTGTGCTGCTGCGGCTAGGAAAGCGAATAGAATGTTGGGTGTTATTAGGAAGGGTATGGAGTCCAGGTGTGCGGATGTTATAATGCCGTTGTATCGCTCCATGGTGCGACCGCACCTGGAGTATTGTGTTCAGTACTGGTCTCCGTATCTCAAAAAGATATAGTAGAATTGGAAAGGTACAGCGAAGGGCGACGAAAATGATAGTGGGGATGGGACGACTTTCCTATGAAGAGAGGCTGAGAAGGCTAGGTGCTTTTCAGCTTGGAGAAGAGACGGCTGAGGGGAGATACAGTATGATAGAAGTGTATAAAATAATGAGTGGAATGGATCGGGTGGATGTGAAAGCGACTGTTCACACTATCCAAAAATACTAGGACTAGAGGGCATGAGTTGAAGCTACAGTGTGGTAAATTTAAAACGAATCGGAGAAAAGTTTTCTTCACCCAACGTGTAATTAGACTCTGGAATTCATTGCCGGAGAACGTGGTACGGGCGGTTAGGCTTGACGGAGTTTAAAAGGGGTTAGATAGATTCCTAAAGGACAAGTCCATAGACCGCTATTAAATTGGGACTTGGAAAATTCCGCATTTTTAGGTATAACTTGTTCTGGAATGTTTTTACGTTTGGGGAGCGTGCCAGGTGCCCTTGACCTGGATTGGCCACTGTCGGTGACAGGATGCTGGGGCTAGATGGACCTTGGTCTTTCCCAGTATGGCACTACTTATGTACTTATGTACTTATGTACTTATGACTTTAAGACAAGCTTGACTAACCAGGGTGGGTCAGAAGCCCAAGGAAACAGGGAACCAGGATACAGCAGTGCCCACAGGCACCCAGACAAAAAGCAAGGTAGAAGTGCTAACTGCACAAGGGGTTCAAGGTTCTCAGACAGGAGGGAAAGGAAACCAACAGCAGCCAGGATTCAGAAGTGCCCACAGGCACCTAGACTAAAACAGGGCTGCAGCGCTAACTGCACAAGGGGTTCAGGGTTACACAGACGGAAAGGAAAGGAAACCAACAGCAGCCAGGATTCAGAAATGCCCACAGGCACCTAGACAAAAACAGAGCTGCAGTGCTAACTGCACAAGGGGTTCAGGGTTACACAGACAGGAAGGAAAAGGAGCCAACAGAATAGGATTCCAGATACAAACAAACAAGGAATACAAACTAGGAACATAACCTATGAAGCAAGACAAAGCAGAGGTGCTCACTGCACCAACACTGACCTGGACCTTTGGTGTTTGCAAAGGCCCTGAATAGAAGAACACCACTTCCTTATCAAGGGCCTGACTGATGATGTCACAGCTACAGGACTCAGGCAGAAAGCATACTGAAGCACAGAGAGGCTCAACACACACGGGTGCAGTATAGTGGAGTATGGAGTATATGGAGCCATGCTGGAAGCAGCCAGCACACAAGAGATAGAGGCAGAGCTAACTCAGGCAATACACACAGATGCAGTATAGTGAAGCAAGTAGAACCATGCTGGGAGCAGCCAGCATACAGAGACAGAGCTAACTCAGGAAGGACAGACAGAAGCCAGCTTAGAAGCTGACCCCCAGAAATAAGGTAAGTCTGAGAGGGGTCACGACCACAATCGTGACACAATGTAAGTGAAGATGTTTTCATGTTTTTCTTTTTCTTGATTATTCTCTCAAATGTGTAATCATGTTTTCTTCTTGATGCAGACTTGAAGATTATTTTATTTGATTTGTAATATTTCTACTTTGATTGCAAGTTCCTTTCTTTTTATGTATTGTTTGCAATACAGTATTAAAATTTTCAATAAAAAAGCCAATTATTAGTGCTAATTAGCTAATTATTCAATTAAAATGCACGCACAAATTGGGCACATGATCAAGTTTGCAAGCACATTTTTAATGCTTTTTATAGAATTAGGGGAAAAACTGTTTTACATGTAGAAAAGGGCTTTTTATAAAATTCTGTGACTTCATCCCCTGGATTCTATATATGGTGTCCAGAACTGGGCACCCAAATTTGTGCGTGCACCCAATATGTGCAAGAAAATTAATTAAATGAGTCAATTAACATCAATAATTGGGTGGTAACAACCAATTGTTGATGCTAATTGTCATTCTTTAAAATCTGCATGTGCCTCTGACTGCACTCTTCTATAAGGATTGGCGCCTTACTCTGCTAGCATGTAACTCAAAAAGGGGCAGGGCCTTCCAAAAAGTTACACGTAGAATTATAGAATATGGCCTCAATGTCTTTACTTGGGTGCCAGCATTTACAGAGGTGTAAGTCTGGCGCCTAAAGTTAAGTGAGATCAGCACTAAGCGGGATTCCATAAAGGTTGCATGACCTTTGCAGAATTGCAATTAGCACCAATTTTGTTAGCACCAAACTGAATGCCACTTACTGAATCCAGCCTCATTTGTGCATAAAAGTACAGCCATGGAAAGTATGCCTCTTCTTTATGTCATCTAGGTGTAGATTTTTTTTTTTTTGGGGGGGGGGGGGGTAGTTTGGAAGGAGAAGTTGCAATACATGTGTTTCTTTCATGAAATGCAGTGACGTGTGCAGAGTACATACACACATTTGTTTGTTATGGCTGGTCCTGGGAGCTTATTTTATACAAGCACATAACCACCTACATTGCCTTTATAATATATGCTTAAAATAGGCACCTTTTTAGACTTCTCACATAGGCATCCTGTTACAAAATCAAGACCTGCATGGAACAAACATGCTATACATTTTACCCAACAGTGAGAAAATGTCCTACAAAGTTTAAAGTTTATTTAGGGCTTACTATCGCACCCAACAGAGCAGTCTATCTAGGCGGCTTACAATCTTAAAAGAAAATGGATAGAAAGAACATAAAATATTAAAACCAGACAAATGAGAAGAAAAGGGTAAAAATGGGGAGAACTACATTTTTGATAGGAAAGAGGGGAAAGGAAAATACAATATGGTCAGGGGTACTCTGATTCCAGGTAACAGTAGTGTATCAGGGAAGCTGGCTGGAAGTCCAGCAGCCATCAGTCCAAGAAGTCTCCAGTGGAGGGGTGTGATCTTAATGGTAGAATTTATAGGCACACTTTATAGAATATGCTTAGCAAGTAGTGTACATAAATTCTACTTATTGCCAATTAGTGCTGATAATTGCTTGTTAGTGGCCAATTATTGATGCTGATTGGCTCGTTACTCAATTAAATTATGCATAGAATTTGGTCATATGGCCATAATTGCCCATGTAACTTTAGTCGCCATATATAGAATCCAGGGGTAATTGCTTTTCCAATTATACCAAAACAATGAACAACATTTTAAAAGTAAAAGGATCAATAAAACAAATCTCATAAATAGAAAATACAGTAAATGTATGCAAGCATATACATAAGTTATACATCATGCACAATAAAAGCAGTAACTAATTCCCACTGCAGCTTCTTGTGACTCTGGGCAAGTCACTTAACTCTCCATTGCCCCAGGTATAAAAACTTAGGGCGTCTTTTACTAAGGCACGCTCATGTTTTTAGCGCGCGCTAAAATAGTGGATGTGCTACACGTTAGAGACGCCCATAGGAATGCATTGGCGTCTCCAACTTTTAGTGCGCCCACAATTTTAGTGTTCGCCAGAAACATGAGCGCACCTTAGTAATACACCCTCTTAGATTGTGAGCCCACTAGCGACAGAGGGAGTAAATACATACAATAAACAGATTTGATTGTACCACAGAAAGGAAGTATATAAATACCTTGCCAACATAGCCTCCTATGCATCCAGTTTCTCCTTTTTGGGCAGCCAGTTTTGCAACAGTCTACCAAGATCCATCCGAATAATCAATGACCATCTACCCTTCAGAAAAATGCTGAAGACCCATCTCTTCAAGAAAGCTTACCCCAATGACCCAACTTAACTTTTTAGCCCACTCACATGATTCTTGTCCTGATGACTATTATACCTTAGACCAGTGGCGTAGCCACAGGTGGGCTTGGGTGGGCCAGGGCCCACCCATTTATGGCTCAGGTCCACCCAACAGTAGCACATGTTTAGTGGTAACTGGTGGGAATCCCAAGCTCTGCCAGCTGAAGATTTTTCCCCCTGATGGTAACAAAAATGCTACTCTCTACGACACCAGCACCTACGCATGCTCAGTTTTCAGTGCAATACTGCTGCCAAGGTGGAAAGAAGCGTTTTCCCACCAGCTGAGATTGTTTTTTTTTGCAGGGGGGAGAACACTTGGTGCCCACCCAATTCTTGCCTAGGCCCACCCAAAATCTGTTGTCTGGCTACGCCCCTGCCTTAGACCATGTCTCCCAATCTCCTTACGCTCATCCCCCAATCCTGTCTTCTCCATTCTTTCTACTCCTTACCTGTCCCAATCTCCTTTCCTTTTGCACATCTTTGTTTACCTCTCCAAGTTCCATTTACATATCCTTAAAACCCTACTATTACTATGTTTACTACAATTTGCAATATTCTCATTCAAAACTTGTAATTCTATTTACTACGTAAGCCGCATTGAACCTGCTATGTGTGGGAAAGCGCGGGGTACAAATGTAATAAGTAAATAATAAATAAATAAACCTGCAAATTAAAGATCCTTAGCTAAACTTTTGTATAACATATATCATATTCAAGCGGACTGAAGCACTCAGTAAATGAGATGCAAGTTCTTGAAGAGTGTAAGTGAGAAAAAAATGTGCTATAAAGAGAGGTTTTCAATTTCCTGTGAGAATCCATTTGGTATTTCACTTGCTTTTGAGTAAGAGAGAAAGAATCCAATCCTCCTCCACAGGAAACATAACATTTGAGCTACTGCCACTGTTTCTATCCCTGACTCTGAGTCACTCAGTTTGTGCAACCTTCTCCATAAATGAAATGCAGATTGGTAATACTCTGCACATTAGAATGGAATCATTTTAAGGTGTTTTCTCTTTTATTGGACGATACTTATTGTGTACACATACACCCCTGCCAGCTAGAAGGGAGCCAGAAAGCCCATAGCTGTAGAGTGGAGGAATAGCTAGAGTAGTGGGCTGAGGACCTGGGAAACTGGGCTCAATTCTCACTGTAGCTCCTTGTGATCCTGGACAGGTCACTTAGCCTTCCCATTGCCCCAGGTACAAAACTTAGATTGCGAGTCCACTAGGGACAGGGAGAATATCTTTGCTTGTCAGTCTATGACCTTTACTTTCATCTGGAGATGAAAACTTACAGGACAGATAAATATTCAGTAGTGTACTTTACTGCAGATTTATGCAAGCTACTCCAAATATGCTTAGAAGCAATCTGATTTCCAAAGACAAGATACACACACAAATGGGATGAAATGTATTTTCAAAGTACTTAGATTTACAAAGTTCCATAGGTCACTAGGGAACTTTGTAAGTCTAAGTGCTTTGAAAATGAGCCTCACGTACAGGTAAAGAGAATGCCATTTATTCACATAACTTTTTCAGACTTCGAGTTTGGCACATAAATCTTTCACACACAGAGAACACTCTATTTTTATCTGCACATACTTATCGGTAATAAAATTCTGTACTTAAAGAAGACAGTTTTCAAAGAGATCTATCCAGCTAACTAGAGTTAACACGCAGGATCCCTTGTTTGAAAATCGCCTCATTGCCGAACAGCTTAATGTATCGCTCTTAATGTAAGTGTTCCTGGGGACATGGTTAGATTGTGTCAGGTTACTGCCTTTAAAGTACTTACAGAGCTCGAAATGTGATAAGTCCTGAGCATAGGTACCAAAGCTTGACCAGGTATGGCCTGAAAAACATAGAACTGAAACTCACAGGTAGCTAAAGTGAAATTAAAGTAACTAGCTAGTCATTAGGCTACAACAAAGGTTGTAAATAAAGCAGAACTGCAGGCCAGGAACAGGAGTCAGAAAGCAGGACAAGGGAACTAGAATAGAAGGCCTGGAGCAGGTAAATATTGCAATAAAAATTCTGTGAGTAGAAGGCTCAATAGCAAGAAGGTTGGTAAGACTTTAGGTTGATCCAAATAGCTTCCTGCTTTCCAGCAATCCCTTCTAACAGAAGACCTGCCAGACACTGATGCCTACAATACTGTATGACCTTGGCTGCTATCTAATATGGTGCTAGTTTTGACTTCTGTCCTAATCTCCCAGACCAATTCCTTTCAAGGCTATGTTGTGATTTTGACTTGTTAAGTTGGATGAAAATTACCTATAAAAGTCTGAGTTTAAAACTCATGCAGCTCTGGCAGGTGTAAGTCACTATCACCCAGCATATGAACCCATTCTTGGCATGTTACACTGGCATTCTCTAAAGTAGACATCCACTTTTCTTTACAGGCTAGGCTCCAAGAGGTGTGTTTAAGTGCTCCCTTGTATGATTTCTCTTAAAATGCCTGTAAATGCACACAAATACCAATGTTCAAACATTTTGTGCTATCTTTTGTACAAAGTGCATTTTTGTGCAGTAAACTTTGCAGTAGTAAATTTTTAGGTAATGTCTTCTTTGCATGGAAGTTAATATAAATGTATCATTAATTAACTGCTGTAATGCAAATTCATTCAAAGCAGCTCTTTTATTTTAGTTACATTTGTACCCTGCGCTTTCCCACTCATGGCAGGCTCAATGTGGCTTACATGGGGCAATGGAGGGTTAAGTGACTTGCCCAGAGTCACAAGTAGCTGCCTGTGCCTGAAGTGGGAATTGAACTCAGTTCCTCAGGACCAAAGTCCACCACCCTAACCACTAGGCCACTCTTCCACTCTAATGCACAAACATATGAAAATGACTGGAGAAACCAGGCACCCAGTATCTAGTGAGTAAGGGACCGATGGAGGCAACTTTCAGGAGGCTCCAGCTAGGTTGGGCCCCAGATCCAGGGGGTGCTATAGAAATATAGTGAAACATTGCTAATTATGGATCACTGAGAACAAAAATGATGCTTAAAACTGTTAATTTAATTGGCTCTAGCTTTCAAGTTATGATACTGGGTCAGAATATACGACCCTGGACTTGCAAATGGTAGCAGATAAGTGTGTTAGAAAGGGAAGGGATCTCAGTTTAAACTGGAAATGACTATAACACATCTGTATCTATGAATAAATCTATGAGTTGGTTTGGGGCAGTACGTGCTTTTTAAGTAAAACAATGAATGTTGCAATCTGAATGTGATATTGCATCATACGTGATATAAAATGCATTGTTATTCACAGAAGTGATGGATAACGAAGCTACAGGGTGAAGAAAAAAAAAAAGTAACCCCTTAGAGTTTTTTGCTGTTTGCTCAGCAAATGTTTGGAATTTCAATGTGAAATTTTACAGCTTTATTTCTTGTTACTATCTATGTTTATGTGACAAGTGGAATGTTTAAAGATAAGCATGGTAAAGTTACAGACTTTTTAGTGTGACCACCCAATGCTTTTCACACGTTCAAAAATATTTGCACTCTAAAACTACTGTTATTTGGGAAAAAAGGGGTACCAGCTTACTGTAATGATGTCACAGTGAGGTAGACTTTTGAAAACATATTTGATAATATGATCATTTACAAATATTTCCATAGTTAGAAAACAAGAAATTAATTACAAAGATCGAACATATAACAAGGAAATATCATCTACATAATTCACCCACAAATCATGATTTGGAGAGAGCTGACACAGCATATCAGCAATTGTTACTTCTACATGGTGCCTCCAGTTGGAAAAAGTTTGTCAAAGAAGAAAAAGTGGCTGTGCAGTTTCCAAACATTTCATCAGCTATATAACCATTACCTCACTGAGAAGGATTGCTGGTCTCTGATGCACCAAAATCATTCTCACTCGATTCCTAATTTGAACCACAACTCATAGCACAAGGTGAACTGAATGATCTTGTTAGGAATTTAGAACTACCTAAGGTAGAGCTGTTGGGCTCCATACTACAGTAGTAGAATCCTCTGGCAGGTGATGTTAGGGTTTCTAATTTCCATGACTGTCAAAATATCTTCTGCTATACTTCTTCATGGAAGGTGATCTTGTAGCCTGCAGCAACATCAATGGTCTAACGGCAGCCGTCAACATTGTTCATCATCCAGATGAGTGGAGACTGTTTATTGATTCATCAAAGGCTGTTTTGCTGCATATTGACAATGTTTTACCATCATTTCCAGTTGGTCATGTACTTCATACGAAGGAAACCTATGACAACATGAAACTACTTTGAGGCGCATAAACTATGATCAGCATCAGTGGCAACTTGAAGGTTATTGCTCTCTTGCTTGATGTGCAGACTGAGTACATAAAGTACTGCCATTTTCTCTGTGACTAGGATAGTTAGGCAAGATATTTTCACTACATCGAGAGACAAACATTGAAGCTTGGGAGGAAGTGTTCAGCCTCCACCTTTGTTGAATCAAAGATTTTGTTACCATCTTTACACATCAAAATGGGTCTAATGAAGAACTTTGTCAAGGCCAAGGAGAAGACAGAAGCAGCTTTCATGTACCTCCATTGAAAATTTCCAAGGTTAAATGAAGCTAAGATAAGGGAAGGTGTCTTTGAGGTCCTTAGATTTGCCAACTTCTTCGAGATGATGCATTTGCTCATGTACAAAATGGCAAGGAAAAGGCTGCATAAAAAACCTTCCAGTTAGTGGTAACTAATTTTCTTGGAAATAACAAGGCAGACAACTACAAGCAGTTAGTAGAAAATCTCATCAAAGAATACAAAAGCCTTGGTTGCAGCATGTCACTAAAGCTACATTTTATTTTAACTCACATCTAGATTTTTTTCCACCCAACTGATGAGTAATGAGTGTCACGTATGGTGAACAATTTCACCAGGGCACTGCAGAACTGAAGCAATGTTATCGGAGCAAATGAAACACATCAATGCTTGCAGACTGTTGCTGGACATTGACAAGAGATATTCCATTTCACGAATACAAGAGACAAGCACAGAAGCGCTGAGCAGACACTGAATAAGGATTAAATTGTAATGTACATATATTTATATAACAGATTTTTTTATTTTTCTTTCATATTAAATTTTATTTATATAAGCCTTTTGCTGATGTTTAGTGTTTTACAAAAAGAAGACAGGTGAAATATTATCAACTAAAGCAACCATACACGGATGAAAAAAACCTAGGTTTACATTTTATAAAACTGAAATTAAACAGTATACATATAAGTAAAATGTAAAAACTTAAATATCTTGGAAACAGTAGTCAATCAGTTGTTTTAATTATAATATTTTAATTCAGCACATCAAAATCCATAATAAATTGCATATTATTATCTCAGAAGCAGATGACTTCTACAAAACTGTAGATTAATGGGGTTGGTTTGCCATTGTCTTCCCCTCACTTTTATCCCCTGGCTAAGGCTGGGTACTCATTTACTGACTGACTGAATGGATGCCTGAATTGTCCAGAGGCTGGCTACCTGTCAGAAATCCCATTGTGGGATTTGAACTTAGGATGTAGGTAAAGTAGGCAAGTGATCAACCAATCGCACCATGAGGCTTTTTAGTTATAAGGTATCTGCACATTTTTCTCTGTGTGTACCTTGTAGCTAATTTTCAAAGGGGCTATGTTCTTTTGGGAAATTATCTATTGATAGATACATACAGTACATACTGCTTGTGTACATTTCCTTTTCATCTGCTGTCTGTATGAATCAGTTAAAACAGAAAGCCTCCCTATGAAAATACTAATGTGTAGGTGCCCTTTATCCTCCCAACCTAAGCACATCCCTAGAGCTGAACCCCACATGTACCTTTAGCCATTTTGAGAAGGACAATTTTCATCTAGGCCAATTTACTTGAGTAAATATTTGTTCAGCTAAGTCATTCTGGAAATTGTTTTCTTTATGCGGAGGAGGGATGTGCAAGAAAAAAATATCTTGTTCATTTTTGGAATTTCTTGCTGATATGTGAATATATATATATTTTTTAGTTCATATCAACATTCTTTTGTTAATTACTTTATTTTAACATGCATTAAGGGCTAGATTCTACATATGGCACCTGAAAAATCTGTACGGAATAAATTTCTGGCTAAGCATATTCTATAAGTGACATCTATATTTAGGCAGGGTATATAGAATACACTTAGTTGATATCCCAGTTCTTAGAGCTACACATGTCCATTTATACCAAGGAAAATATAGTGTAAATACCAGTGCATAGATTTAGGCACAGAGGGGTATATTCTATAACAATGTATGTAAATTTTGGAATGCCCATGAAATGCCCATTTCTCCACCCATAACCACACCCCAATTTGGCTCTGTACATTAGAATTTAGGCACTGTGCGTTACAGAATACGCTTAACAATTTATGTATGTAAATTCTAATTATTGCCAATCAGTATTCATTATTGCTTGTTAAGTGCTGTTAAAACACTGATTGGCTTGTTCAGACCCATTTAATTAAGTTACACACGTTGTTATAGAATATGCTTGGATTTCAGAACGGAACGCTAGGCGCTATATAGAATCCGGTGTAAGTGACTGTTACGTCCCTCACCTGTTCGACGCTCCTCCCGGCAAAGTCATTCCTCAGCTCCATCCAAAAGGGACAAGGTTCAGTCTTAGGAGGGTCTGTTTCAGTTTCCTAAGTCTGGCAGCCATCATCCGGCTTGGAGCAAGGGCAGCGGCCATCTTGGCTAGCTCAGGAGGGGGCAGCCATCTTGTATAAACGAGAACAGGAAGGAACTCCATATTTGGTCTTGGGAGGATCTCCTATGGGGGCAGCCATGTTGGATTCACCTGAGTTTGGTTTGCTCAGATTGCTTCACTATTTAAAGCACTGCCTCCAGGCCTTCATTGCTTCTGCCTCAATTGTTCTGAGGAGTTGCTGTGGGAGTGCTGTTCACTGACTATTCTTCTGTTCACCTGTGCACCGGACCTTGGCTAGTTTTCTCGGATTACGCTTGTTTGCTGCCTGCCTTGACCCTGGACTGATTGCCTGTCGGAGTACTGGTTCTGGACTGTGTCTGTTTCCTGCCATCCTGGTCAGTGGCTGTGCAACCCCACTGGTTCCAGAAGTCCTGGTGGCTGCCTGCAGCTGGGAGCTCAACTCCCGGTGAATGGTGGTCACTTTCCAGGTGAAGCTAGGGATTGTCTGGCTGCCTGACTGAGTGCGGTAGCACTCCATCTCTGCCGTGCTCTGTCGGGGCACAAGGGCTCACTACTACCGGGTCATAACAGTGACTGAATTTACATTCATTCACAAGTTAACATGCTAAATCAATTTGGCATGCATTAAGAACCACTATTTTTAGAAGTCGTAATAATACATGCTTACAGCTGTGTTCAGTGAGTCCAGAAGAATAGTGCTGCACAGTCATTTAAAAGGGCTATATCCATTATAGTAAAGTTCACACAGTATGAACACATCTTCCCTAAATAGCTTTCCAATAAAGAGCTGTCTTTCAAAAACAGCCAAGGAGAGTGACTGGCAGCATCTCAATTACGCACAGAATTCCACACAAAGGAGCCCAGAGATAGGACGAGTTCTGGAGTTCAATGCATGGATAAGATGATAGAGCAGGGAGAAAAGCTTTGGAACTGGGTTACATTATGGGGAAGGGGGAACCTTTCCTGAAAAAAAAAAACCTGAAGGTTCCACCTTCTTCAGAGTGGAAGCAGGCTGCTGGCACTAACGTGTAACAAGAAGATAGAGCAGCTTTGAAACTAGAACTTAGGAGAAAGCTGACAGTTGCTAAGCAGCACATGATTCTGCGAAGGAATCTTTGGAGGAGGCTAACAAAACATGGAATAAAGAGAATCATGATAGAGAGGTTGTAGTAAATGCAAAGGTAGCTCAGATACCTTCAGGGCTTAATTTATAGACAAAAAAAGAAGGGGAACTGTGCAAGAGAAGAGGGGGTGGATTAGGGAGCAGAGTGGACTGCTCTCTGTTCTGCTCCAGGCCCACCCCTTTTTACCTCTTTCTTGAAGCTGCCTGGAAGAGAGGGCCTGGTCCAGGAGAGGAACACCCTGCTAACGAGTCTGAAACAACATGGTGGAACTACATTACAGGTTGGTTCCTCAGGACTTAAGCACTGGGTAACTTTAAATAAATTAAAAATAAAGCTGAAAGATTCCAAGTTACATACCTGTCATCTGCTAGGCAAATTATAAATAGAAACAACATACTTGAAAAGTCCTGTAGGTAAGTGGTAGAAGTCTAAAAAGAGTCAGAATATGTAGCACTGAATGAAGAGATAGATAAATTTTGCATCTCAGAGATCAGATGGAAGGAGGATAACCGACGGCTCAATGTAATTCCTATCACAATGATACAGGTGGATTGGCGCAAAGATGGCAATCCTATAACAGTGCCTAGAGGGTGCCTATGTAGCACCTATTTTATAAAACAAAGTAGGCATCTACTATTCTCTATAGATACCAGTATACCAGCTTAATATAGGTGTGTATGCAGTTAGGGATTATGAAGTGCTCAAGCCTAACTGCTAGAGATGCTGCTTATGTTACAGTATTCTGTAAGTTAGACATGCAAATGTGAGACCCAGCCTTGCTCCACCCAGACTGTACTTATGTGTATTTATTACATGCTGTGTAAGAAATGTGCATATTTATACAATAGAACTTAGGTAGAAATTTTGGCATTTGCAGGCATGTGTGCACACATTTTTCTAATCATTTACACTCATAATTGGTATGTAAATGTTAGCACCCATTTCATAGGACATTGGGGGGGGGGGGGGGGCTAGTTATTAAGGTGTGGTAAAAGATCACCTTTTATACCACCTTGTTATACCACAAGATTCAGCAACCTGTGATATCTCAGTCCTGCAGGTGGCTGAATCCTGTTTTAAAAGAATAATGCTGCTTGTTGCCACTGTGCAAGCAACATTATTCCAGCGGCCTAGGAGCAATGAGGCCACAAACCCACAGCCCGATGCTCTGGGGCTGGCACAGCAGAGGCCTCCCTGGCTTATGTCCCCCAAAAGGTCATATACAGCCTGTCCTGGGCTCAAGACCCTCCAGCTGAAGCCCTGCCTAAACCCCACCCCCCAAAATAGGTTAAAAGCCCCCCCAACCCAACACTTCCCAGATAGTTCTCAATCACTTAAAAGGGCTACTTTGTAAGCACTGGTGATCCGGAGGATGCCCAGTCACTCCTGCCCAGTCTGATGCCTGCTGCAAAATGACACCTCTAGCAGTAGTCTTGTGGATTAACATTAGTGGTCATGTTTCCATATACAGGATCTCAACCCACTGTACTAGGCATTAGGCTGCAGTGGGATTTGAACCTAGTTCCCCAAGTTCTTAACCCACTGCATTAACTCTTCCACTCCAGGGTTAAGTGACTTGCCTAGGGTTACAAGGAGCTTCAGTGGGAACTAAACCTGTTGACAAATTTCTCTTGTCTGCCCCCTTCTCCTCTACTGCTAATTCCAGACTCCATTCCTTCCATCTTGCTGCACCACACGCCTGGAATAGACTTCCCGAGCATGTACGTCTAGCCCCATCTTTGGCCGTTTTTAAAGTCCAAGCTAAAAGCCCACCTCTTTGACGCTGCTTTTCAGTCCTAACCACTGCTCATTTGCCTGTACCTTTATCCCCTCCTCTTTAATTCCCCTGCCTCTTAGTTGTTCTGTCTGTTACGTGTCTTATTTCGATTGTAAGCTCTTTGAGCAGGGAATGTCTTTAATGTGTATGGTGTACAGCACTGCGTATGCCTTGTAGCACTATAAAGTGATTAGTAGTAGTAGTAGTTCCCTAGGATCTGAACCCACTGTACTAACCATTAGGGCACTAATCCACTCCACCACTCTATATATTAGCAAAGTAAAACTACCTTCTTCCCCAATCCCATCCCAAGAGCCTACCAAAAGTATATAGATCAGTTCACAAATACTTAAAAGTAAGTACCATATAGATATATTGCATAGATTAACAGAACAATTCTAATAAAAAATCTAACTACATTCTCTCTCAAAGTGTTTAAAATAGTGAGAGGAAAGTTTTTGTTTTACAAACATGGGAAAAATTTCAGCTTTAATTTTTAGAAAGGGATTACACATGTCATGAAACTTATGAATCTTTCCTCTTAAGGTCCAAGGGGCCCTTTTAGTAAGTTGCGGTAGGCATTGAGGTAGTGTGCTCATCGGTGTGCACTAATCCCGTGCTGAGAAATATTTTTTCTTTTTCAGAACGGCTATGGGCAGAGAGTAGGCATGCCCTGTGCTAATCGAGTAGCGCAGGCACATTGCCTTATGCTGCCCAATTAAAGTGGGGTCAGAGTAGGAGCCCTTAGCTCTTGCAGTAATGGCCATGCACTAATTGGGAAATTAGCACATGGCCATTAAAGAAATATATATGGAAATGTGGCAATTTACCGCTGTGCTAAAAGTGTCTGCAGCACGCAAAAAACCCATGCGTTGACATGTAACTTTCTTGAGGTTCCCCTAGTCTTTGTACTTTTTGAATGAGTAAACAATTGATTTACTTCTACTCGTTCTACACCACTCAGGGTTTTGTAGACCTCAATCATATCGCCTCTCATTCGTCTCTTTTCCAAGCTGAAGAGCCCTAACTTCATTGACAAAGCTGAAGAGCCCTAACTTCATTGACTTCTTTAGCCTTTCCTTTTATGAGAGGACTTTCATCCTTCCATCCCCTTTGTCATTTTGGTCGCTCTTCTTTGAACCTTTTCTAATTCTGCTATCTTTTTTGGGAGTCACAATAGTGCTATTTTGCAGTAAAAGCAGGTCCCGGGTCTGAAACAAATTGTCTTAGGTGTGAAACTTCCCTGTGTGCTATGCTGGAAAATGGAAAGAGGCACAATGATATCACCCCGGGGTGGGGGGTGTCCGTCGGATATGCTGGATGGTCGGATTAGTGAAAGTCGGATAATCGAGACTGTACTGTATATCAAAAGATGTCAAACAGACAAACAAAGAAACATGAATATTGGCACTTAATGGCATAAGTGTTAACTCCGCCCATGAACCACCCACAAAATAGTTGGCTATGGCTTTAGCAGTTATTGCTGACATTCAGCAGCACTGACTGGTTACTTGCCATTGAATATCAGTGGATAACCCAGAACAAGGGTCCAGTACCCTGTCCTGGCCAGTTAAATCACAATAAATATTGACTCCAAAATTATATTTTGTGTGCATATCTTTTCAATATTCTCAATATTACTATGTTCTATAGCATATATAAGGCCCTTTGGGGTCCTTAAGTACCTACGCGCACCCAACATGCACCAATTCAGAACTACCGCCCGGCTACCACGTAGCCCGTGCAGTAATTTCATTTTTTCATGCACGTCAGAAAATATATTTTATTTTCTGGCCCATGACAAAGATCAGGCGGTAACTTCGACTTGACGCATGTAGAAGATTACCACACAGTTAACGTGAGAGACCTTACCGCTAAGGGCTGGCGGTAAGATCTCAGACCCAAAATGTACGTGTGCCAATTTTTATATTGCCACATCCATTTTTGGCAAAAATAAAAAAAGGCTTTTTTTTTTGCAGGCGTGCTGAAAAATGGATCTGCGCACGCCCAAAACCCGTGCCTCCACTACTGAAGGCCATTTTTCAGCGCACCTTAGTAAAAGGACCCCTTAGAGACAAGTCAATAATCCTATTCCCGAAAAAAAACTTTATGAGCAGCCGAGTAAAAGGAATAATCCCGCTCACTTATATGGTTCTCTCCATATATCATATACATTTATTTTTATTTATTTTATTTTTCCACATTTATACTCCACTTTAACCAAAGCGGGTTACAATCAAACATACATAATTAAAAATTCAAATACTTAAGACCATAACAGTCACCATCTGATTCTTCAAATTTGGGTAAAATTAAAGAGAGTATCATCCCTCGAGAAAGGCTTTCACAACACAGTGAGTTTTTAAATACCTTTTAAACTGCTGAATATTTGCACAAAAATCTTAAAATGCTCTGGGAGTTTATTCAACATAATGGGCCCTGCAATAGAAAACGCACACGTGCAAGTCTCAGCTGTTACTGATGGAAGGGATAATTGTTTTGCAGTCTCTAATTGTAAAGAACATTTACAAAAGACAAAATACATACTCAAATTATTTAAAAAATACATTGGTACATTAGCATATGTTCACTGATGAATCAATGGTAAAACTTTAAAAGCCACTCTTTGCATCACTATCAACCAATGAAGCTCTGCACAACCGACGACATCACCTGATCAATCTGTTTCTCCATAATGACTGGAGTCCAACAGGACCCCAAGGTTTCAAAGACAGGATTTAACCACAAGAGTTAACCCTTGATATTTGAATACAATTTCTTCACCCAAGGCATAATTAAACTCTGGAATTCGTTGCCGGAGAACGTGGTGAAGGCGGTTAGCTTGACAGAGTTTAAAAAGGGGTTAGACGGTTTCCTAAAGGACAAGCCCATAAACCACTACTAAATGGACTTGGGAAAAATCTACAATTCCAGGAATAACATCTAATATAATAATTTGCTCCTCCAACATTCCAATGTGTGTCGCTGGGATCATAACCACCTGCTGACATCACTCCTCCAACATTCTCCTCCAACGTTCTCTTCCAACGTTCCAATGTGTGTCACTGGGATTGTAACCACCTGCTGATGTCACTCTTCCAACGATCTCCGTCCCCCCTCCCTCCCAGTTCCATGGGACCCTGGAACTGGGAGGGAGAGACGGAGGGACAGAGGGAGGGGGGACCCTGGAAATGGGAGGGAGGGAGGGAGACACTGGAACTCGGAGGGGGGAGGGAGTGAGGGAGGAAGGGAGGGGGGCCTGGAACTCGGAGGGAGGTGGAGGGGCAGGGGAGAGATTCTGCAAATGGATGGATGGAGGGGGCAGGACACAGAGGACGTTGCCTGCATATGGATGAATGCAGGGGAGACAGCATAATGCAGGAGAGGGAGGGGACCCTGAAACTCGGAGGGAGGCAGGGAAGGGACAATCCTGGAACTCGGATGGAGGGAGGGAGGGGACGACCCTGGAACTGGGAGGGAGGGGGTGGCCTGGCACACACTCTCATGCTCACACACACTCTCTCTCTCTCACAGACACACTCACACCCAGTCTCACTCTCTCTCTCTGTCACACACACACTCGCACATTCACTGTCTCTCTCTCTCTCTCTCTCTCTCTCTCTCTCACACAGTCACTCTCAACACACACTCTCTCAAACATACACACTCCGAGGAAAACCTTACTAGGCCCGTTTCATTTGTGTCAGAAACGGGCCTTTTTTACTAGTGTATAGAATGTTTGTACGTTTGGGAAGCTTGCCAGGTGCCCTTGGCCTGGACTGGCCGCTGTCATGGACAGGATGCTGGGCTCGATGGACCCTTGGTCTTTCCCAGTGTGGCATTACTTATGTACTTACGTTGAGTAAAGTAGAAACCAAAGATTTCCCAATATACATACATTTAGTTCTTTCATATATTGTGATTGCTTTCACTACCACAGCGCAGCTAAACTGTCCCCATGATTTGTCTTGTTCAGTAGGCACACAATATCTCCTCCTACACACATAGAATCAATAATATGCAGCTTTAGGGATTTAAAGAGCCTATGAAAAAAAAAAAACTCTGATGAGCCATCATTAAGAGCATATATATTAACTTCCGGTAAAATAAATGGCGAACTGCAACAATAACAAATCTTTCTTCTGAATCACAGATTATTTTCTGTGGCACAAATGAATATTGTTGGGAAACTAATATAGCAACTCCTCTTTTGTCCTTTGTATAGGAAGTGGAGAATACCTGGCCTACCCACCCCATTTTCACTTTAAAATGTTCTAAAGGAGTGAAGTGGGTTTCGCGTAGAAAAACAATAGAAAGCTTCAGTTTCTGAAGCTCAGCCAGAACTCTTTTCCATTGATTGGCTGGTTCAAGTCATTTACATTCCAAGAAATAAAATGTAATGACATTATCGATATTTATAGAAGCCAGGCTATATATATTGCTTCCAATATGTACTGTAACTATGAACTGACCCCAAAATACCACTTCCCCGTCTATCTACACCAAAAAGTAGCCGTAAAAGAACACTTCAAATTGCAGCACTACCATTGCAATATATATTGTGAAATAGCAACAAAAATACGCATTTCATACCCCCAAAATGGATAACATCCTGATTCTATATTATCTGAACAAGAATCTATGGTAGTAGTGAAAACAGACTGCAATAGGATGACATTTGGACAAGAACTTTTATTGTTTGATTGTAGATTTCTATGAGCTCATTCCAGATGTCACTGTAGGCCTTCAAATTCAGGAATACAGTGAACATAAAGATCAGATATGTGGATATTACATCGTCTTTATTTTCTCCGTTGTCTTGTTTTTTAATTGCGTTCCTTTGTTGCATTCTCTAAATGAGGGCTTTTAGACTGGAATTAAGGCCCCCCCCCCCCAACGATATTTAGCGCTATTTCCTGGCTGGTTAAATAGCACTTAACCAGCTATCTGCGAATATTCAGCGAGAGCAGTTATCTTCTGATGAATATTCGCAGTCAGCATTTAGGCCTAGATTCTACATATGGCGCCTGAAAATTCCATGCGGAAAAAAAATACACCTAGGCTTATTCTCTAAAGTACACCTAAATTTTATAGAATTGGCTTAAATTTCCATGCAGTATATAGAATTATGCCGAGCACCTCTCCACGTGACTAAATGTAGTCATGGCCATTTACAGTGGTGGAAATAAGTATTTGATCCCTTGCTGATTTTGTAAGTTTGCCCACTGACAAAGACATGAGCGGCCCATAATTGAAGGGTAGGTTATTGGTAACAGTGAGAGATAGCACATCACAAATTAAATCCGGAAAATCACATTGTGGAAAGTATATGAATTTATTTGCATTCTGCAGAGGGAAATAAGTATTTAATCCCTCTGGCAAACAAGACCTAATACTTGGTGGCAAAACCCTTGTTGGCAAGCACAGCGGTCAGACGTCTTCTGTAGTTGATGATGAGGTTTGCACACATGTCAGGAGGAATTTTGGTCCACTCCTCTTTGCAGATCATCTCTAAATCATTAAGAGTTCTGGGCTGTCGCTTGGCAACTCGCAGCTTCAGCTCCCTCCATAAGTTTTCAATGGGATTAAGATCTGGTGACTGGCTAGGCCACTCCATGACCCTAATGTGCTTCTTCCTGAGCCACTCCTTTGTTGCCTTGGCTGTATGTTTTGGGTCATTGTCGTGCTGGAAGACCCAGCCACGACCCATTTTTAAGGCCCTGGCGGAGGGAAGGAGGTTGTCACTCAGAATTGTACGGTACATGGCCCCATCCATTCTCCCATTGATGCGGTGAAGTAGTCCTGTGCCCTTAGCAGAGAAACACCCCCAAAACATAACATTTCCACCTCCATGCTTGACAGTGGGGACGGTGTTCTTTGGGTCATAGGCAGCATTTCTCTTCCTCCAAACACGGCGAGTTGAGTTCATGCCAAAGAGCTCAATTTCTGTCTCATCTGACCACAGCACCTTCTCCCAATCACTCTCGGCATCATCCAGGTGTTCACTGGCAAACTTCAGACGGGCCGTCACATGTGCCTTCCGGAGCAGGGGGACCTTGCGGGCACTGCAGGATTGCAATCCGTTATGTCGTAATGTGTTACCAATGGTTTTCGTGGTGACAGTGGTCCCAGCTGCCTTGAGATCATTGACAAGTTCCCCCCTTGTAGTTGTAGGCTGATTTCTAACCTTCCTCATGATCAAGGATACCCCACGAGGTGAGATTTTGCGTGGAGCCCCAGATCTTTGTCGATTGACAGTCATTTTGTACTTCTTCCATTTTCTTACTATGGCACCAACAGTTGTCTCCTTCTCGCCCAGCGTCTTACTGATGGTTTTGTAGCCCATTCCAGCCTTGTGCAGGTGTATGATCTTGTCCCTGACATCCTTAGACAGCTCCTTGCTCTTGGCCATTTTGTAGAGGTTAGAGTCTGACTGATTCACTGAGTCTGTGGACAGGTGTCTTTCATACAGGTGACCATTGCCGACAGCTGTCTGTCATGCAGGTAACGAGTTGATTTGGAGCATCTACCTGGTCTGTAGGGGCCAGATCTCTTACTGGTTGGTGGGGGATCAAATACTTATTTCCCTCTGCAGAATGCAAATAAATTCATATACTTTCCACAATGTGATTTTCCGGATTTAATTTGTGATGTGCTATCTCTCACTGTTACCAATAACCTACCCTTCAATTATGGGCTGCTCATGTCTTTGTCAGTGGGCAAACTTACAAAATCAGCAAGGGATCAAATACTTATTTCCACCACTGTACGTCACGTTTTACTTGGTGTAAATCCCACCACCTAAATTAGAATCAGAGCAGGTGTATTCTATAACATGAATAGATTTTAGAAATGCCTATGCCCCACCATATGACCATTCCCCTTTTTCAACTATTGGACTCATTTTCAAAACAGAAAAAAATCTAAAAAGTGGCATAAAGCAGCATTTGGACGTTTTTCTATGATGTCTGTCAGAAGTGCATCCAAATCTGAAGGGAGCGTGCAAGGGCATGTTCAGGCCGGGACTTGGGCGTTCCTAAGACTTAAACGTTTTTCAGCCATAACAGAATAAAACAAAACCATTCAGGACTAAAACTAAGAAATTTTGAACTAGACCTGTTTTTATAATGAATAAGGCACAAAAATGTGCCCTAAATAACCAGATGACCACTGGAAGGAATCAGGGATGACCTCCCCTTATTCCCCCAGTGGTCACTAATCCCCTCCCACCCCCCAAAAATGTGATGAAAACATTACTTGCTAGCCTCAGATGTTATACTCAGCTCCGTTAGAACAGCATGCAGGTCCCTGGAGTAGTCTAATGGTGGGTGCAGTGAACTGCAGACAGGTGGACTCAGGCTCCTACCTCCCCCCACTTGTGGAAGAAACTGTGAGCCCTCCAAAACTCACCAGAAACCCACTGTACCCACATATAGGTGCCCCCTTCACACGTAAGGGCTATGGTAGTGGTGTGCAGTTGGGGGTAGTGGGTTTTGGGGGGCTCAGCCGACAAGGTAAGGGTGCAATGGTGAGATGTGCCCTATTGCTTCCCTGCGATGTCAGAGGGACCAGTCTACTAAAAATGCTGGCTCCTCCTACATCCCAATGGCTTGATTTTGTGCATTTTGAACGTGGGCATTTTTTTTTTCAAAATGGACCAAAAAACACAAAATCACAAAACCTTATTCAAAACAGCCTTAAAAAAAAAAAAAAGACGTTTTTCTTTTTTGAAAATGACCTTCTTTCCTATTCAGATTTTGGACATTTTTTTTTACAAAACATCCAAAGTCAGACTTAGACATCATAATGAAAATGCCCCTTCAGGTGACTTAGAATTTATGTGCACATTGTTATAGAATACGCTTAGCGAGTTTGAAACATAAATATTAATTAATGACAATTAGTGCTGATAACTGCTTGTTAAAATCCAATTGACCGCGCTGATTAGCTAGTTAGCCAATTAAGTGACATACGTTCTTATAGAATATGCTTTGATTTCTGTGCAGAAATGAAGGTGCGATGTAGAATCCGACAGTTAGTGGCAAACTGGTTATATCATGCGATACGACTGGCTATCTGTAAATATTCAGCATATCGCCAGCTAAGTTTGGCAGCCAAATTAGGCCACCTAATTAGCAAGCCTATCTTTGGCTATTATATAGTTAACTGGTCACCAATGAATATTGGCTAGGTTGGTTAAATTTAAACCGGCCGAAAATACATCGGATATTCAGTGCCAGCCACCGGAAATGGCCCAGCATTGAATATCTGGTCTAACTGCCAACTGTGGGAAATAGCAGAGCTGCCTCCCACAGTCTGAAGATAGGCCCCACTGAATCTGTTTGTTCACCTATGTAAATTAAATTTTGGGTGACTGTCAGGCTTATTTTCGAAAGAGCTGGACGTCCATCTTTTGACATAAATCGGAACACAGACGCCCATCTCCTAGGGATCTCCAAATTGGTATAATGGAAACCAGATTTTGGATGTCTCCAACTGCAGTCTGTCAGAAGGACATCCAAACCTCAAGGGGACGTGGCAGGGGTGTGTTCAAGGCGGGACTTGGGCGTTCCTAAGACATGGACGTTTTTCAGCAATAATGGAACAAAATTAAGACGTTCAAGACTAAAATTTAGATGTTTTGAGCTAGACCTGTTTTTATAATAACTAGCTCCAGTGGGAATTGAACCCACTTCCCCAGGAGCAAGGTCTGCTACACTAACCACTAAGCTACTCCTCCACTCCACACAAGAGTTGCCCCAAATAACCAGATGACCACTGTAGGGACTTGGCGATCCCCTCCCCTTACTCCCCCAAATCACAAAACATTTTTCCAAACAGTACTTTCAAAAGGAAAAGATAGACTTTTTTTTTGTAGAAAATGACCTTTCCTGTTCCGATTTTGGATGTTGTACAAAAAACGTCCACATTCAGACTTAGATGTCATATCCAAAAATGCCCTTTTTGTATTTGACTTGCCCAAAGTCTCAAGGAGCAGCAGTGGGAATTGAACCCATGTTACCAGGATCAAAGCCCACTGCACTAACCATTAAGCCACTCCTCCTCTGTTTTAGACATCTTACATTTGGATGTTTTTTGTTCGAAAATGGACCAAAAACAAGGCCGTCCAAATCACAGGACGTCCTTGATATTTTAAAAACGAAAGATGGACGTCCATCTTTTTTCGAAAATGACCTTCTCCCCACCTCTGAATTTGGACGTCTTTCAAAAATACCCTTCCACGTCATCCAGAGACTTTAAGGGGCTCATTTTCAAAAGAGAAAAACATCTCAAAAATGGCATAATGTGGTATTTGGACATATTTCTCCAAAAAACATCCAAATCACAATTTTCAAAACTCTTGATTTGAGACTTTTACTCTACAGTGCAGGGGCATAGCCACGGGCGGGCCTGGATGGGCACAGGCCCAGCCACTTTCCCTCCAGGCCCACCCACCCAACACAGACCTGCCAAGTCTCCCGCGAAACACGCGGGGCCAGCTGCCATTTCCGGCCACTGCTGCTTCTCCTGTTGAACAGCAGCGGCCACTACAAAAACAAAAAGAGCTAATTAAACAACCAAAAATGTTTTTAAAAAGCAAGCGCGGCCCCCGCAGGCAGCCATCAGGCATTGGCTGTCGGCTCTGCAGCCGCTCCTCTCACCTCTCACGTCGCTGCGCTCCTCCGGGTTCCTGCACCAGGGGCAGTGACGTGAGAGGCGAGAGGAGCGACTGCAGAGCCGACAGCCAATGCCTGATGGCTGCCTGCAGTGCCGCGCTTGCTTTTTAAAAACATTTTTGGTTGGAGCTGGGTATGACATTTGAGGCTGGCAAAAAAAAATTTTTACTTTTTTTTTAGAGTGGGAGGAGGTTGGTGACCACTGGAGGAGTAAGGGGAGGTCATCCCCGATTCCCTCCGGTGGTCATGTAGTCAGTTTGGGCACTTTTTTGAGGCTTGGTCATGAAAAAAAATGGACCAAGTATAGTCGACCAAATGTTCGTCAGGGACGCCCTTCTTTTTTCCATTATCGGCCGAGGACGCCCAGCTCTTAAGCATGCCCCAGTCTCACCTTTGCTACACCTCCGACATCACGCCCCCGTGAACTTTGGTCGTCCCCTCGACAGACTGCAGTTGAGGACGCTCAAAATCGGCTTTCGATTATGCCGATTTGGGCGACCCTGAGAGAAGGACGCCCATCTTCCGATTTGTGTCAGAAGATGGGCGCCCTTCTCTTTCGAAAATGCCCCTGCAAGTGTCACAAAATAAAATTCTTCTTAGCATATTTAGCTCCTTCATTCTTAACAGTCAAACACTGCCAATTTTAGAGATTGGAATATTTCTACAGTTAAATATCACCCTGGGATATCATTAGAAAGTGTTATGATGTAAAAAGCAATCTTCAAGAAATTGTTTTAATTATGCTATGGTATCTCCATGGATCTCATATTCCTGTTATTATCTCAAGCTACTAAGCTACTAATAGATGAACAGAGCCTTCAAACTCCCTGATTACAGCAATACACAAGCTGCAGGAGGAAGTGTGGTGAGACTGTAGAGATCTCAGATATCTGGTGTCCAAAGGTTAAGAGAAGTTAAGGTGGGTAAGCAGATGTTGAAGAAACACAGTCCCCCCCCCCCCCCCCCCGATATTAAAAGCATTTAACTGGCCAGCATCGGTACCTGGATGGTTAAATGACTCATAATTGGCTATCTGGCGATATTCAGCAGGGTATAGTTTGTTATCTCCTGCTGAATACTGCTGGTTAGCGGCTGGTGGATAGTCGGTTGTATCGGGCAATATAACTGGCTATTCACTGATTTTCAGCCCCACTTTAGCAGCTAGGGAGCCCTTTTACTAAGGAACGCCGAAAAATGGCCTGCACTGGTGTAGGTACGTGTATTGGATGTGCACAGGTCCATTTTTCAGCGCGCCTGCAAAAAAGACCTTTTTTTGCCGAAAATGGACAAGCGGCAAAATAAAAATCAGCACACATCCATTTTGGGCCTGAGACCTTACTGCCACCCATTGACTTGGTGGTAAGGTCTCACGCGTTAACCAGGCAGTTAGCACCACATGCTAGAAAATAGAAATTATTTTCTGCCGCGCGTTTTGGATGAACGTCAAAATTAGAATTACTGCCCGGGGCACACAGTAGTCAGGCGGTAGTTCTAATTTGACGGACGTTGTACATGTGTAGGCACCTATGCATCTTAGTAAAAGGGTCCCTAGAGCTGGCTATATGAATACATGAGATATCTTTGGCTGGTTTGAACATAACCGGCTATGTTTATAAGTCTAGCAACATGGCACACATTTGGAGCTGCCTGTGGAAAACACAACAGTCAGCACAATGGTGATTCACAAACATTAAGCACTCTGATTAATACGCAGAAACTTCAAAAACACTTACACGATGCTAAATAAGTCTTGTAAAGGAGAGATTCCCACTTACCCCCGGATTCTATATAGGTCTCCGAAATTTGAGTATACAGGGCAGATGTGCACAAAAATGAATTAGTTAATGAGCCAATTTATGCCAATTATTGGCATTGACACTAATTTGGACTTATATGCACATCTGCCTACACACTATTCTATAATGCTGCATGCTCAAAGTGCCTCACCTCCAACCCAAAAGGGGGCATGGCCATGGGACAGGAACAGGCGGTTCAGGGGCATTGGAAAACTTTAGGCACAGTGTTATAGAATTCCAGAGTTGTGCACTCAACTTGTGAGCCAGGATTTATACATAGAAAAATGAAGGCAGTTAAAGACCATACGGTTCATCCAGTCTGCCCATCCATGTAATCTACTCTCCATTTCACTTCCTTAGAGATACTATGCACTTGTCTCAAGTTCTCTTGAATTCAGATATTGTTTTTGTCTCCACCACCTTCTCTGGGAGACCATTCCAACAATTCACCACCCTTTCCTGAAGAAGTATTTCTTCAGGTTACTTCCGAGTCTATCACCTTCATCCTATAACCTCTCATTCCAGAGCTTCCTTTCAACTGAAAGAGACTCGCCTTAAGTGCATTAATGTCACATTGATATTTAAATATCTCTATCATATCTCCCCTCTCCCACCTTTCTTCCAAAGTATACATATTGAGATCTTTAAGTCTGTCTACATATACTTTCCCCTGGATTCTATATAGCACGACTTAAGTTGTGCGCGCAAATATGTGTGGTCATATTCTGGATTTGCACGTGCAACTTAATTATTTAACAAGTTAATCAGTGCTAACTGCCAATTGATAAGACAATGACACTAATTGGCATTATTTAGAATTTATGCACACAACTGTCTAAGCGTATTCTAAGTTGCATATTTGGAAAGGGGCATGGATATGGGCATGGAATGGGCAGGTTGTGGGCATTTCTAAAATCTATGCGCGTTGTTATAGAATACACCCAGTCCACACCTAATTTAGTTTTACTTGGCGTAACTGCCCACAACGGACACTTGATGTATTCTGTAAACTGTGCTGAAATTTAGGTGTATTTCATAAAGTATGCCTAAATTTAGATGTACTTTATAGAATATGCTTAGGCACTGCGCTGATTTTTTAGGCGTGATATATAGAATCTAGCCCATTATGACCAAGACCACTGACCATATTAGTAGCCATTTTCTGAACTGACTCCATCCTGTTTATATCTTTTCAAACGTGCAGTGTCAAGAATTGTACAAAATGTTCTAAGTGAGGTCTCACCAGAGTCTTATACAGTGGCATCATCACCTCTTTTTCCCTACTGGCCATTCCATAAGTACATAAGTATTGCCATACTGGGAAAGACCAAAGGTCCATCAAGCCCAGCATCCTGTTTCCAACAGTGGCCAATCCAGGTCACAAATACCTGGCAAGATCCCCAAAAAGTACAAAATATTTTATACTGCTTATCCCAGAAATAGTGGATTTTCCCCAAGTCCATTTAATAATAGTCTATGGACTTTTCCTTTAGGAAGTCGTCCAAACCTTTTTTAAACTCCGCTAAGCTAACGGCCTTTACCACATTCTCTGGCAACAAATTCCAGAGTTTAATTACACGTTGAGTGAAGAAACATTTTCTCCGATTCGTTTTAAATTTACTACATTGTAGCTTCATCGCATGCCCCCTAGTCCTAGTATTTTTGGAAAGCGTAAACAGACGCTTCACATCTACCCGTTCAACTCCACTCATTATTTTATAGACCTCTATCATATCTCTCCTCAGCCGCCTTTTCTCCAAGCTGAATAGCCCTAGCCACTTTAGCCTTTCTTCATAGGGAAGTCATCCCATCCCCTTTATCATTTTCGTCGCTCTTCTCTGCACCTTTTCTAATTCCACTAAATCTTGTTTGAGATGCGGCGACCAGAATTGAACACAATATTCGAGGTGCAGTCGCACCATGGAGCGTTACAAAGGCATTATAATATCCTCATTTTTGTTTTCCATTCCTTTCCTAATAAAGGAGAAGCAATGGATTTTCCACCTAAATACGTTAGCTCCTCTGGGTTTAAATAGTAAAATAGAGTGGAGCTATTTTTTGTAAGAATGACAGGTACTCGCTTAGTTAGCAGACAACATGAGTAGCTATGAAACATTGTGCTCTGATTGGTTAGTGGATCAACAGCATGTGACGTCACGAAAGATTGAAATAGCCGCCATTTTTTATATTTGCTGCCCTTCCTGCATCCGTCGGCATACTGAACGGGATGTAAGCGAACCGATTATCTTGCCATTAAAATAGCATAAGAAGAGGTACTGCTTAAAGCTAACCACTTTGTTTCCTTCTCGTTATAGTCTAAAAGATGACCTGTGGTTCTGAAGCAGCATTGGCGAAACAGGGGCCAAAGTTGACCACGGTCAAGACAACAGGAAGAGACAGGAGACCAGCAGGCTTCATTCTTAAGCTAAGTACCCATTGAAATTGTTGCCTTTAGAATATTGCATGAATAAGGCAAGCTACATTAACATACTTTAATCAGGAGGTTTTTTTTTGCCCATGATGAAGAAGTCCTAGCCTTCTTAATCCAATAGTAAGCAGAAGAGTAGCTTCTTGAGGCTTTTTCCTCCTTGTTGTTCATATGCTTACAGTAACTTGAGTCTTCCTGAGTTTACATTAAGTAAAATTAAACCTAAGCCAGAATGCAGCCTGCTGTTCGAAGGCAAGTTCATTCCTTTACAAACATTAATTTGTAGTCTAAGTATATTGTTATACTGAGCCTTAAATGGCAAAATGCAGGTCCGTTGTTTAATTTTTGCAATATTTATTAAGATACATTTCTTATGATCATATTTTACTATTGATATCTTGCAAAAAAATAGTTCATACACTTGTTTTTTCACATTTGGATTATTGCAATGTGGATATGAGGTTTTAAAATAGCAAGCCACAGCACAGATGGTAATGCTGTTGCACTTTGATCCAGAGCAGTGTCTGTTAACAAGTAGCTAGCTTGAATCTATGTGATGTTTGTGAGATGGTAGCATGGAGTAAAGTAGATGTACAAGTATATCTAGTAAGAATGAGCTTGTTTGGTGACTGAGGGAGAAATAGAGTGTTTTCTCTCTTTTTTTTTTTTTTTTAAATGGGAAGCCACAGCACAGATAGTATTGCTGTTGTATTTTGATCCAGAGCAGTGTCTGCTGACAAGTAGTCAGCTTTAATCTATGTGATGTTATGGGAGATGGCAGCATGGAGTAAAGCAGATGTATAAGTATATTTACTATAGAATGAGTTATGGTCTTTTGAAAGTTAGTTTCATTTATGCAGCCATGTCTTTTGATGATGTTATAGTAAAGGCTGATAAAGTTTTAGGATTCAAGGTGGTCTATTTGTAGAAGATTTATAGCAGTGAGTAATTGAATGCTTTACACCATGAAATATAGTCAATTGTTGATATGATGAGAATTTTAATTGAGCTGACTGGTGAGATGTAGAGTTTGTGATACATGGCCTGATCAAGATGGGATTAATGTATATCTTTTTTATTTTGTTTTAGGCTTTTTTTTGAAGGGGTATGTTGATCACCCCTGATTTTTAGGTATGTATTGATACATTATTGGATTTGATTAAATCCATCCAACGTTTTATACACTTTTATATGTTTGGAAGGTGGCTTGTCTTATCTCCTCCTCCATTTTACTTTTGAATGTGTAATGCATTTATTGTACTTTATTTTATCATTTGCTGTTATAACTTTTTATATATATATATGTACATAACTTGAGATGATGTTATCACTATTTTTATGTTTTTATTTGTAGTTTTACCCCTGACGCAGACTGAGGGCGAAACGTGGCCACGTCGGGTACTGCTTTTATCTTAGTTTGAATAAATTATTTCTTTGTTTTTATATATGTGTATCGGTCTACTATTTATAACAGACTTTTATGTAGCAAGTAGACTGTTGCCTTTTTTGTTTTTCTTTTTAAGTATATTGTTATACTGAGCCTTAAATGGCAAAATGCAAGTCCGTTGTTTAATTTTTGCAATATTTATTAAGATACATTTCTTATGATCATATTTTACTATTGATGACTTGCAAAAAAATAGTTCATACACTTGTTTTTTTCACATTTGGATTATTGCAATGTGTTATATTTGGATATTATAAAAAAGTTAATCTTCAGTTGATACAAAATACAAAATGTTATGAGCCTCATTTATTTGTCTTATGTGCTACAAGTAAAATGTAACATTAGACCTAATTGACTAGCACAGTCTAATAAACTGAACTGAATTTTCCTGTGACCTGTTCTCCTCAGAAATGTAGGGGTTCTTTCATAAAGGCACTCTAGCGATTTTAGTGTGTGCTAAACACTAGAGACACCCATAGAAATATATGGGCGTCTCTAACATTTAGCACATGTTTATTTTTAGTGCATGCTAAAAACGAAAGCACGTCTTTCCCAGTGCGGCAAAAGTGCTACAGCATTTGCTGCGTGGGAATCACTAGCTCATTTTAGTAAAGAGGCTCTTAGGGGGTCTTTTACTACGGTACACTGGCATTTTTAGTTCACGCTAAAAATCAGCTGGTGCTAGGTGCCGAGACACCCATAGGAATATAATGGTCATCTCGGCATTTAGTGCCAGCTGATTTTTAGCATGGGCTAAAACACTACCACACCTTAGTAAAACCCTCCTTAGTGCAGTGGTCCTTGCACCATGGAAGTTGCTCCCTCTTGAACACAAACTGGAACAGAACTATTTGAAGCTGCGTAGCTTGTTAAAAACTTGGCTATTTCATAAACATGTACTCTAATTGCTATTTTGGTTTTGTATTTCAACAATTAATCTTGATTTTTTTAAAACTTTTATGTTGGCCTTTCTAGTATGTTAACCTTCTAGAGCTACTGGTTTGGACAATATAAAAAAATTAATATAATAAAGGAATCACAGATGTATGGAATTTTATAGTGTTTAAGTAATGCTGTACAATCTCAGGGCAGAAATATTACCTCAAAACAATGGCAACCCTGCTGAATGATGAAGGCCTTCTGATATATTAGGTAGTCAGGGAACAAAACTCCAAACTTTTCCATCGAGGATTTAAGCTTTAACATGGAGATTCTAACTGTACCCACCAAAACATGGCTTTTCCAAAATTGCTATAGCTGATCAGCAGTCCCCACCTAAGGGACTCAATAATTTACATAAAACAGGCAGGAGACCTGCAAACAAGGCACCATAGTACTGAAAAAACAAATGAACATGCCAGGGCACTCAGAAACCATGTAGCCCGTATTCACAAAACTTTCCATAAGATGCTAAAATGACCCAAAGTTGACATTAAACAAGATCCACTGTTGATATTAGGCCTTCATTGTCCTAATGTTGTTAAATTTATGTGATTGTTAAAGCTATGTGATTGTTAATGTTATGCTGAAAAGTCCCATGGAGGGGCATAATCAAAAGGCGCCAGCCAAATAGCTGGCCAGCCATCTCCGGCGCCGCATGCAGGCGGAGCCAACCGTATTTTCGAAAAAGATGGCTGGCCATCGTTTTCTTCGCTAATACGGTTGGGCCCGGCCAAATGTCGGAGTTCGCCGGGGTTGAGATGGCCGGCTTCGGTTTTCCATAATGGAAAAAAATGCTGGCGATCTCAAACCCGGCGAAATCCAAGGCATTTGGTTATGGGAGGAGCCAGCATTTGTAGTGCACTGGCCCCCCTCACATGCCAGGACACCAACCAGGCACCCTAGGGGGCACTTCTAAAAATTAAAAAAAATAGCTCCCAGGTGCATAGCTCCCTTCCCTTGGTTGTTTAGCCCCCCAACCCCCCCCAAAAAAACCCACTTCCCACAACTCCACACCATTACCATAGCCCTAAGGGGTGAAGGGGGGCACCTACATGTGGAACCCATTTACCACCACAAGTGGAACAGGTAGGGGGGATAGGCCTGGGTCCACCTGTCTAAACTGCACTGAACCCACTAAAAACTGCTCCAGGGACTTGCATACTGCTCAGTGGCGTACTAAGGGGGGGGGGGCGGTGGGTGCGGTCCGCCTCGGGTGCATGCCGCTGGGGGGGGGGGGGGGTGCTGCGCGCCTGTCTGCTACATTTGTTCTTTGCTCCCTCTGCCCCGGAACAGGTTACTTCCTGTTCCAGGGCAGAGGGAGCATGGAAACGAACGAAGCGGACAGGTGCGTGGCACCCCCCCCCCCCAGCGTTGTGCACCCAGGGGGGTGTCCTTTCACCGGGGAGGGGGGTCGTGCGCATCGGCAATCCACTCCGGGTGTCAGCCCCCCTAGGAATGCCACTGATACTGCTGTCAGGGAGCTGGGTATGACATTTGAGTCTGGCATAGAGGCTGGCAAAAACGTTTTTTTTTTGGGTGGGAGGGGGTTGGTGACCACTGGGGGCGTAAGTGGAGGTCATCCCCGATTCCCTACGGTGGTCATTTGGTCAGTTGGGGCCCCTTTTTGAAGCTTGGTCGTGAAAAAAAAGGGACCAAGTAAAGCCGGCGAAATGCTCGTCAAGCCTGGCTTTTTTTTCCCATTATCAGGCGAAGCCGGCCATCTCGTGAGCACGCCCCCGTCCGACCCCTGTCCCGCCTTCACTACCTTACCGACACGCCCCCTTGATGTTTTGCCAGCTCCGCGACAGAAAGCAGTTGAACCCGGCCAAAATTGGCTTTCAATTATACCGATTTCACTGGGTTCAGGAGATCACCGGCCATCTCCCGATTTGTGTCGGAAGATGGCCGGTGATCACTTTCAAAAATGAGCTGGATCGTAAGCTATCATTCCACTGTAATGCTATCATTATAACGTACACTGTCGTTCTGTAAATATTGTTTTAAACATTGATTTGTACTCCGCCTTGAACTTGAAGGTTAAGCGGACTATAAATGCCCACATTAAATTAAATTCAGCCTCTTCACTACCATTTCAAATTTATACATTGAATGCTCTGCGAGAAAAGCCGCACTCATTGCCCTTCAATTTGACATCTCTGCACTCTGGTCAAGCATATTCCTTCCCTCCACTTTTCCTATGTCCATAAGTTTCCTTACCACCTTCCCCCCCCCCATACCCAGTGGCATAGCTAGGGGGGGGGTGCAGAGGGAGTGGTCGCTCCCCAAAACAGATATTTTGAAAAAATGGCGCTGTAGGCATGTATAAATAAATAACTCTTATGGGAAAAGCTACCCAATGAGTAATTCCCAGGTTCCCGTTTACAGAAGTCTGGCTAAACAACTTCTTAGCTCTGCCTAGGGGTATTATTCTACAGGAACCTGCCTCTTCTTGTGCCTACACCAGAAATTTCCTTCCGTTGTACAGAACTGTGATAAAGAAAAAAGTCACAGCTGATATATATTAGAATTTATTATAAAGATAAGAAAATATAAATGATACAGTCTGCAATAAGGCTTAGGTACAAATATAGAGAGACCTTATGTTGATAAGAAAACTATAGAATGTATTGTCTAACTAAAACACTGTTATCACTGGTTACTAGGTTATACACAATCCTGATTTGTAACTGACTAGGTCATGAAGTAATACAGTTAGCAGCACATCTTCCTGACCACAGTTCTGCACTAATCCGCATTTGCTGAGGTAAGAACCCACTCACTAATCCCAGACTAATCAGAAATAAATCCCTGTAATTCTCACCGAGCTGACTCTTGGGTGGTCTCTCAGATGAGGTTGCCACAGGTTTTCCCCCTTAGACTCAAACTGTCTTCCACAGCGAGTCAGTCTTAGAGAATAGCCCAGGCTCTCTGCAGCAAGCAGGATTACAGTAACTCTGGCCGGCACAGCTGGACCAACAGGTATTTTCTTCAGATAGACAGTTCACAAGGTTGTGGACCACTTCAGGTCTCGCTGGTCTTCTCTCCAGCTACCCCGTCTTCCAGGCAAACCCGACAACTTCTGCCAGACCCTTTTCTTCTCCTCTCATTCCTGCTCTTCCAGTCCCCGATTCTCCGGTGACCAGACAGCAACCAATCATGATCTTGTCCAGCTCCTTCCCTGAGCAAGAAATGACCTTTTCTTGACCTTCAAATTGTTACATTGTGATGGGCATTCCTGTCTTTCATCAGGCTTGCTGGCGCCATGGTCTTACTCCCTTTTCCTTATCAGGGAGGTAAAAGGGGGACAGGTAGCCCACTGCATGTCCTTGAGTTTTTCCAGGCATGCCAGTGATTTACCACAAGCAGAGAGCTGACACAAACAGAAAGTTGAATCTGCTTGCTCACTGAAGTACAGGGTCATAGTTCACAGACTCCATCTTGATATAGTTGTATTCACAGGCTGAGACCAGCAGAGTGAGACTCACAGGGAAATAGCCCTACAGTGCCTATGCGCCACATGCAAAATTTGTCTCTCCTCCCCTCCCGCGCGAGTCTTGCATCTGTTCTCCTGTCTCTCCTGCCCGCTCTCTCTCCTGTCCGTAGCGCGTGGTCATTTTTACTGCCCTGAAGTCTTCTCCCTCCAGCACTAGCGACTGACACAGTCAGCTGTTTGCCAGCATCGGGGCCTCTCCTCAGGCGCGTCCCACCTCTGTGGAAAACAGGAAGTTGCATTAGAGTAGGCGGGACACGCCTGTGGAGAGGACCCATTGCTGGCAGAAGGCTGACTGTGAATCGCCAGTGCAGGAGGGAGAAGACTTCAGGGATGGGGTTGAGAGTGCTGTAGGGACAAAAATTCATCCCCATTCCCCCTCCACAGCCAAATGTTTTCCTATCCCCACCCCATCCCTGTAGTCAAGCAGATTTTGTAAATCCATCACCTCACCATCCCAACATTCTCCATCCCAGTCCACTCACCATCCCCACGTCTCCCTGCTGAAAGCTGAATGGAAGATTTTAAAGGAATTTTATGGAACTAACAGGTACTGTAAATAAACAACTTAGGTCTATAGGTTAAAAAACAAATAATATTTAATATTGATAATGAAAGACTAATAATAATAATAACTTTTTTATCCATAAAGAAACAATAAATCATTGACTGTCTCAGTAACTGAGCCTGACGATCCTCAATTGTATGACCAGCTAATGAGAACACACATTCAGAAGATGTTTCTGTGGCTGGAATTGCCAAGATAATTCTGGCAACAGATGAAAGCTTCAGTCAGATATCAGATTTCAGCCACCAAAAGCTTAACTAGTCATCTGACGAATCTGTGGAAGCAAAATGCAAATCTGACTCATCAGATTCTGGCTCTATAGAATTAACAAACAAGTAATCAAGAAAATTTCAGCATTTAGCTTTTTTGGAAGGAGGTGGATTGACTTCTTTATCAACAGTTGATGAGTTGTCCATCAAATCAGTCACAGGATGATCAGGAATGTCTAAGACCATCTTACAGATGCCCTCAATGACAGCCTGTCATCTCTCAGATTCCATGAGGTTTGTATTATGCTTCTGATGGGGATCCTTAAGGGCAGCCATATAGTGGAGTTTATGCAAAGGAAAATGGCTGTCAAGAAAATGTCGCAGTTTCAGTTTGAGATGGTTTAACTTCATCACCAAGGAATGAAAGACTTTTTGCCAGCTTCACATGAACAGTGACTACTAGATGCAGTGTTGGTGTCTGATCAGATGAAATGAAACCTTCTTTAATTTTGTTTCCAAATTCTGTTGTAGACAGGTGCACTTAATCCTAGTGACAATTTCTTCGCAAGTTGTAATCAGCTCAATAACTGGTCAAAATAGTGAATTATCCACAATAGGCTAAGGGTACAATGCATGAGACACAACCACACTGATATTGTGCCCAACACATGAGAGTGAGACCTGGTTGTGAAATGCAGCCTTTACATTTGCTCCATTATCTGTTAACATAAAAATTGTTTTGAGTGTGTGCATCAAAATCAATCAGAATTTTACATAGAACTGACTTGATGTTGTCAGCTGTCTTTGCTTCCTCCATGTATTTTGCAGCCAAGACATTTGCCAAAAGTTCCCAGTTCGGATTAACATAATGTACAGCAGTAATGTACCTGGTGTTGGTTGATTCATGGGTCCACATATCAGTAGACACTGCCAATCTGCGAAGTCCAGACAATTGCTGCTTGAGCTTTATTTTTTCAGTGTTGATCAAGATGGATAAATGACGAGACACAGTTTGAGTGCTGGAAAGGACACCATCAATTTGCACATTTCCATATTTCATCCCCAATGAAATCAACTTTGATGCCAAATCTTTAAAACCTGTGCCTTCGATAATGGTGAATGGTCAAATATCTTTGGCGCCCATTTCAGCACGGGCATCGACAATAGTGTTCTTAGCATGTTTGTGTCCCTTCAATCTTGTTCTTTTATACATGGCATGACTTCAGATGAGGTTTTAGACCAGTTGTGCTGTCCTGCGACTTCCACTTCAGCATGCTACAGCACTTCACACAGACCATGTAATAGCAAAATCCGCTGTCGATGTTGATCTTTTCATAATGAGTACACACATTGCTTTGGCCTTTGCATTTTGTGAATGAGACACACATTCACTTTTTGAATTTAACAGTTTTTCACCATCGCATTTTTCTAAAAATTTCAGCATCTGGGTGATGATTGGTATTCCAATGTGCAAAGACACCTAATGCACATCAGTGAGAATGCATTTTACAAATGAATATATCACTTGAAAGTTCCCCATTTTATTTGATTAACACACTTTTCTAGATATTCTGACCCTGTCATGCAAAAAGCACTTTAGATAAATGCCTTGCCTACCACCCACCACCCAATTTTGCCATTACCAGAAACCACCAAGGGAGTATTTCTATAAATGCATACCTTGATGTACCCTGTGGATACAGGGCTGGCTGCCCAGACTACAGTGGATGATTTACTGTTTCTTCATGGATTAAAAATGGTGATAAATAGCTTGCTGGCTAGTTGGGCTGGCTTGGCTGGCTTACTTGCTGACTGGCTTGCTGGGCTGGCCTGGCTGGATTAAGGGGCTGGCTTGGCTGGCTGGCTAGCTAGGATGACTTGGCTGGCTTACTTCCTGGCTGGCTATCTTGCTGGGCTGGCATACTTGTTGACCTGCTGCCCGCTGCCACTGCTGTGCCCTTTACCACCTTGGTGGTCTAATGGCCTCCTCGGGGAAAGGAAAGAAGCCCACTCTTTCCTGCCTGCTGCCACTGTTCTGCCCAATACTGGCAGTGGGCAGGAATAGTAGGCTTCTTTCCTCCTCCAAAGAGGCCACTTAACCAGGATGTGTTAAGGTAGTCTTGGTGGGGGGGAAGGAGGGGTGGCCAGATCTTTATCCTCATTACCTCAGGGATAACGTAAAGACGGTCCCCACTCCCTGGCACTACCATGTAACATCTTACTATTACTGCAATAGTACTGCATAATTAAAAATAATTCCCCGTTACCGCAGTAACCACAGTATTCCTGCGATAATGATTACTATGTCACTCTCTACCTTTTACTCTGGAGTGTCCTCTTTGTTGCAATAGTAGTTGGTGACTCATCTCTTTAGGGATACTAAAGTAGGGTGTGGTTAGGGTGAGGATATGGGGCAAGGCTTGGGTGGGGTATGGGGCAGGGTGTAGAGAGGCAAGTTAAAATCCTTAACACTTATGCTATCAGTAAAGGGCCTTTCTTAATCCAGATATCCAAAAAAGACATCTCTGTCGTGTGACTAGTCATTACAAAATTAGAGCTCCTTTTACAAAGCCGTTCTAGTGATTCCTGTGTGGCAAACGTGACAAAGTTCATTCAATTCCTAGGGGCTTCATCGCATTTGCTGTACTGGAATTGCTAGCGAGGCTTTGTATTTTTTGGTGAAAATGGTTCAGCCATTCAAAAAAAAATACCATCATCAGTTTCTTGCCAGACCACAAGATAAAAATGTCATCAATCTCACATGTCTTACCTACAATCTAATGAGCGATGAAAAGTGTTGGCTCTAATCCACCTATCCTCAAAAGCTTTCATAAATAAATTTGCCACTAATGGAGCCATTGTAGCACCCATTGCCTCTCCTGAAATTTGTTGAAAAGTTTGAGCTTCACTATCATCCCCAATCCTCATGCGTAGGGCATCTACAGTGGTGGAAATAAGTATTTGATCCCTTGCTGATTTTGTAAGTTTGCCCACTGACAAAGACATGAGCAGCCCATAATTGAAGGGTAGGTTATTGGTAACAGTGAGAGATAGCACATCACAAATTAAATCCGGAAAATCACATTGTGGAAAGTATATGAATTTATTTGCATTCTGCAGAGGGAAATAAGTATTTGATCCCCCACCAACCAGTAAGAGATCTGGCCCCTACAGACCAGGTAGATGCTCCAAATCAACTCGTTACCTGCATGACAGACAGCTGTCGGCAATGGTCACCTGTATGAAAGACACCTGTCCACAGACTCAGTGAATCAGTCAGACTCTAACCTCTACAAAATGGCCAAGAGCAAGGAGCTGTCTAAGGATGTCAGGGACAAGATCATACACCTGCACAAGGCTGGAATGGGCTACAAAACCATCAGTAAGACGCTGGGCGAGAAGGAGACAACTGTTGGTGCCATAGTAAGAAAATGGAAGAAGTACAAAATGACTGTCAATCGACAAAGATCTGGGGCTCCACGCAAAATCTCACCTCGTGGGGTATCCTTGATCATGAGGAAGGTTAGAAATCAGCCTACAACTACAAGGGGGGAACTTGTCAATGATCTCAAGGCAGCTGGGACCACTGTCACCACGAAAACCATTGGTAACACATTACGACATAACGGATTGCAATCCTGCAGTGCCCGCAAGGTCCCCCTGCTCCGGAAGGCACATGTGACGGCCCGTCTGAAGTTTGCCAGTGAACACCTGGATGATGCCGAGAGTGATTGGGAGAAGGTACTGTGGTCAGATGAGACAAAAATTGAGCTCTTTGGCATGAACTCAACTCGCCGTGTTTGGAGGAAGAGAAATGCTGCCTATGACCCAAAGAACACCGTCCCCACTGTCAAGCATGGAGGTGGAAATGTTATGTTTTGGGGGTGTTTCTCTGCTAAGGGCACAGGACTACTTCACCGCATCAATGGGAGAATGGATGGGGCCATGTACCGTACAATTCTGAGTGACAACCTCCTTCCCTCCGCCAGGGCCTTAAAAATGGGTCGTGGCTGGGTCTTCCAGCACGACAATGACCCAAAACATACAGCCAAGGCAACAAAGGAGTGGCTCAGGAAGAAGCACATTAGGGTCATGGAGTGGCCTAGCCAGTCACCAGACCTTAATCCCATTGAAAACTTATGGAGGGAGCTGAAGCTGCGAGTTGCCAAGCGACAGCCCAGAACTCTTAATGATTTAGAGATGATCTGCAAAGAGGAGTGGACCAAAATTCCTCCTGACATGTGTGCAAACCTCATCATCAACTACAGAAGACGTCTGACCGCTGTGCTTGCCAACAAGGGTTTTGCCACCAAGTATTAGGTCTTGTTTGCCAGAGGGATTAAATACTTATTTCCCTCTGCAGAATGCAAATAAATTCATATACTTTCCACAATGTGATTTTCCGGATTTAATTTGTGATGTGCTATCTCTCACTGTTACCAATAACCTACCCTTCAATTATGGGCTGCTCATGTCTTTGTCAGTGGGCAAACTTACAAAATCAGCAAGGGATCAAATACTTATTTCCACCACTGTATGTCTTTTCCAAATATTTGTATCAGTGAAAAGGCAAACTTTTCTTATTAATTGTTCAGCAATATCACTCACAAAGATTTCTTAATAGAAATTTTAATATAATTATTGAACACAAAAGTAAGCAAAATGGTATTACATAGCAGCTGCTAATGGACAGCAGGAAACAAACATAAAAGAAATAACAGCTAAAATGTCAATACAGTTCACATTAACTGGAGAGCTGGAGACAATAAGAAACAATGACAACAAGGCAAACCAAGAAAGCAACCCCTAAATTATAGCCTGCAACTTAATTAACCTGAGTTCTCCCTTTATACATCACAGATGTTTAATCAGAATGAAGCTGAAGTCTGCTGTCCTGATGTAAAATTGTCCAAATCAGTGGGATCAAAACAACAAAAAATAGATTCTTTTTATATAATTAAACATTTACACGGAAATCTGAGAAAAAAAAGTGGGTCCCAGGGAGAGAGCCTAGGTCTCAGCTGCAAAAAGAACTTTCAGTGAGCTTGCATAGATTTAGACACATCAGAAACCTAAAGCTGACCTCAAAAACATAAAGCTTTCTTATTAAAGTATACCTTTAAAACTGTGGGTGTATTCTGTTCTTATAGGAAGGACACCAGAAGGGTAACTGTTCACTATGTTATCCTGAAAAGATTCAAGAAACTGAACTTTGTACTTCAATAGTGTCTACTTTTCTTTTCAGCCCCTCTCATCAAACAGAATTAGTAGGCAAATAATAATGTAATGCCCCCTCACAGGCAGTGTTCCCTCTAAGCTAAGCAGGAGTCCTCCACCTACAGTCCTGCCAGTGTGTGTGTGTGTGTGTGTGGGGGGGGGGGGGGGGAGGGGGCTGCTTCACTATCACATTTACAAAATTAATGAAATTAACCACTCAAAGTGATAATGATAATAATGTGCTCAGTCTGTACCCATTCCAACCATTATATCCCCAAAGGAATATGTGGCAGTGTTACAGATGGAACCATCATAGTACATAAATCGTGTATGTACTTACAACAATGCCTACCAAGGCTGTGCTGATAGTCATTAGTTTTACCCCCAAATCCTGTGCGCTGTTGGTGGGTGGAGCCCTGGTGCGGACCTGCTCGGGGTTTGTGTCTGAAATTGAATTCTATGGTTTGTTTAGTAACTATGGCAGAATTTTGTGAAGGAATGCAGGAGCTCAGGGTTAAAGTGTATGTTCCTGCTTGTGTGAGAGGTATGTGGGTAATTTCTATGTTTGTTTGTAGATTCCCTTTCTGAAGATGCAATGCGAAACTCGGTCAGAGTCAAAGGGGACTGTGTTTTGAAGCTGTGAGAATTGGTCAGGATAAATGGATAGTATGTTGAGTTTGAACACGAGCACAAGTTATCCTCAAGGAATATTTTCTGAATAATTTCAAAATACTGTTACTCGGATATTAATGATATTATAATGTGAAATTATGTATTTAGGTAGGGCTGTTATATTTCTGCTTTGCAGTTGTCTGAGCACATGGTTCAGTAGATCTCCCTATGGTTATAAAACAGAACAGCTGTATCTCCTTATCCTTTAGCTTTGTATTATGCAGTGTGCTATGTATATTGAAGAGCTATTGTCATAAATGAGTATAAGAAAAGTAATTTTCAATGCATATTTAAGAATATATGTTGGCACACAGGGTTTGGGGTAAAACTAATGACTATCAGCACAGTCGTGGTAGGCAATGTTGTATGTACATACACGATTTAAGGAGGCGGAATGTGCTGTGCTGTGATGGTTCCATCTGTGACACTGCCACATATTCCTTTGGGGATATAATGGTTGGAATGGGTACGGACTGAGCACATTATTACCATTATCACTTTGAGTGGTTAATTTCATTAATTTTGTAATTGGGTAAGGACTGAGTTATAGTATTGATGTAGAAGGTAGACTCAGGTAGTTATTTGAGGTTTTCTTCCAGAAATTTATTTAATTAGCATTTATATGCAGCCAGAGCTATTGGACCCATCCCCCCTCCTGCAAGCCACAATCTTGTGCAGCTCCACTAAGGCAAGCAAACTGACAGTTATAAACTCAGAAAGAATAAACCTGTTTGTGATTTAAAGCACTTTGCCTGGATTTTTTTCTCTCTCCTTATTCTGAATAAAACCCACCTAGAAGTGTGTGTGTGTGTGTGTGTGGGGGGGGGTTCAATAACATTTATAAATAAGTAAATTATCAGCATTAGGCAATAATAATACCTCCTTGAGATATTTGCAAAGTAGAATCTCTGATGGCAACAAATGACAAACTGGAAAATTTAGAAATCTTAGTCTTTGCTTAATTTGATTCTCCAGCATCTCAGTTTTTGTAACTTCTGTCCTCTTGTATGTCTGAAGTATGTTCCAGCACAATAATCCCTTCCTCTATCTTGCCCAAACCCCAGAGGAAGGGGGGGGGGGGGGGGGGGTCATATCTTTCAAATGACTTTCAGTCATTTTCCTCAATCCAAAGCATGTAATATTTTTGAGTCCAGTATATTAGGTGAAAAACCTAATACACTTGCCGGGGGCAGTGGCATAAGGCTACGTAAGTTATGCAACGACAGTGCCGGGTACGCAGCACCTTAGCGGATAACATTGCAAAGGAGTTAATACATGAGTATGAAAAGAACTGTTGAAAGTTGCAGTAATAAGCAAATTATATGCCTGCATGCTAACAGGATTAAGAATCAACGTGGACACGGCTAGTCTCCTGGCTTGGACGGTCAAGGGGCCAAGAGCTTTGGTTCAAAGTTGTAGGTGCATCCTTATACGGGATGCATCAAGTTACATCGGGTTCCATGATAGACAGCATGGATGAGGAACAGGGTGCTTGGACGGCACTGCCTGTGGTGACATAAGAATGAAGGGCTGTGTACTCAGGCGTTGGTTATGTTTACCAGTGAGTTTCGATTATGTTATGTTTTATAGTAATATGCAATGTTGAAGGCCTGGCTGCAGCGTAAATAAAAATTCCACATTTGTCAAGAAATGGCTTCTGGTGTAGTCCTGGATATGGAAGGAAGTATGTCTGAGTGAGTGCCGAATGCCCACGTTGTGCAAAGCCTGTACAGTAATTGTTTTGTCCTGCAGTTATAGCCCAGGGCGGACACTTGCCGCATGGTAAATGCATTAGCACATAGCACAGTAAAAACATCTATGTTATCTGGATATATTTATCATGGCCTATTTCAATAAAAAAAAAAAGATCCCCCCATATGCCTTCTTGCATCGTTCAATCTGCAACTCCACCATTTCTCACTTTCAGATGAGGTTCCCAACTCTTTTTATTAGCTCTGCCCCCATAAGTCTCCAGATTTACTTTGTACCTCAGTGAGGTTCGGTTCCATATCATCCCTACCCCTGATCAACTCACCAACATCTACTGGGCCCCCAAGCAACAGAAGGCCACAAGACTCTCTGAAGCTGAACAAAGCCTGCCTACCAGTGGGCTTTAGGGGTCCCTCCCAAAATTTCTGCATGATGAAGGAACCCCTCCTCCTCACAAAGAATACTTTTGAACATCAAGCCCTAACTTCAGCCTAGTTTGGGACTGCAAAAGTCTGGGGCCATTTTCTTTAATGTACTAGTCTTATGTGCCACATAAGTCGTTCAATATTGAGTAAACACTTTCACCATTTTCAGGGAGGAGTCATTCTTATTTAGTTTAGCACCCCCAATTATTATAAAAGTTGGCTCTTATTCTACCATTGCCACAGTAAATTCTGAAAACGTATCTGGAAGAAATGTATCATGTTTTGATATGACTGTAAAAGGATTTTTAAATTCTATTCAACTGTTTGAGTCTTGGAGCTTGTCTCGTGTTTTTTTTTTTTTTTTGCTTTTCCTCCACTTCATTTTACTATTCCTTTTACAAACAACTAGTAATTGTTTTCAAACTGTAAATATCTGTTTCTGTGCCTTGGGCAGTCAAAGCATTGTTTTCTTCAATAATCGCATATCAGAATAAAAATATCAAACAAGACTGTTCTGTATGACTCAAGCCTATCTCACTGCAGGCAGTGCTTATGTATTAATTAGTGTAGTTGACGTATTTTTGGCAACTGCACATGCAATGGCTACAGGCTCTAATGATTTCCATCAGAACAAAATTGTCTTTCACTATTTCAAAAAGTACAAAGACCAGGGGACACTCAATGAATTTTTTTTTTCACTCGAAGAATAATTAAGCTCTGGAACTTGTTTCTGGAGGAATTGGTAACAGCAGGGGTTTTTTAAAAGTTTGGACAAGTTCCTGGAGGAAAAGTCCATAGTCTGCTATTGAGATAGACATGGGGAACCCACTGCTTGCTCTGGGATTGGTAGCATGGAATGTTGCTACTATTTGGGTTTCTTATGACCTGGATTGGCCACTGTTGGAAACAGGATACTGGGCTAGAGGGACCCAGTATGGCTATTCTTATGTAGGACTTTGGTAATGTGACCTGGCAAGGAGCCCTCAATAAATACAGTCAGTCACCATACATTTACTTGGAGCTTTACTATTGGGCCGGTGATCAAAACCCGGCGCCATTCAGGATAGCGGTCTCAAAATAACGCTGTTCCACCACCATACTAGCGCGGAACAGCAGGGCGGTCATTAATATATGCAGATATAAGCAGGACTGTAGTAGTGCTAACCCCCTCTAAACAGAGTGATAAAATATACTAAGCAGCCGGGGCAAATGTGCACTAATCTGGCTGAACGAATAGAAGTTCTTAAAAATTTAGAAAACAAAGTCAAGCATGGAGAGAACTGCAATATCTAAATAATACAAACACTGATAATGTGAAATTTTGGTGCAGAGATCAAGCATAGTAAATAATGTATGGCACAGAAGTGCTACATGAGTGGACACAAGACAAGTGTAAACTAATGTGAAAGAAGTGAATAATGTGTGACGCAAAAGAACATGGGTGAACACAAGACAAGTGGAGGAGTGGCCTAGTGGTTAGGGTGGTGGACTTTGGTCCTGGGGACCTGAGGAACTGAGTTCGATTCCCACTTCAGGCACAAGCAGCTCCTTGTGACTCTGGGCAAGTCACTTAACCCTCCATTGCCCCAGGTACAAATAAGTACCTGTATAGAATATGTAAGCTGCATTGAGCCTGCCATGAGTGGGAAAGTGCAGGGTACAAATGTAACAAAAAAAAAAAACTGGTGTGAAGAGCAAGCACATAAGAGCTATTGTGAAAAAAGTGAATAATGTATAGCACAGAGGTGCTGCACAAGCCCCCTGATATTCAAAAGCATCTAACCATCTAGGATTGGCATCTGGCCATGCCCCATACCCAGCTATCCAACAATATTCAGCAGGCTATAACCAGCTATATCCCACTGAATTTCACCAGTTAGTGCCAAGCAGATAGCTGGTTATATTGGCCAACATGACTGGCTATCAGCTGATTTTCAGGCCACTTTAGCAGCTATATTTGGCCACATGAAAATGTAGGATATCTTTGGCCGGTTAGAAGATAACCGGTTACGTCTGAATATAAACATAGCCGGCTATTTTCTAACTGCTCAAAAATAAACTGGATATTCAATGCTGGTCACCGGAAATGGCACGGTATTGAATATTGGGGTTTAGTGGTGACCACAGGAGTTAGTCGGGCTAACTCCCGCGGTCTGAATATTGACCCCAAGGTGCTTGTCATAACCAAAGGTAGTGCAATATGGAGAAATATACAGAGTATGCCCCCCAAAAGGAGAGTGAATTGCAATAATTAATATCATACACGCTAGCCTGATTAAAAGGGAATATTAAAGCCATGTGTAATATACTGACAACAAATGACACAGGGTAACATAACAAAAGCAATGCCTAAAAGCATAAAGAAACAGAAACCAATGCTTTTTCCAGTGAAACATAAAATGTATAAAAATGACATTCTAGGTGCAAACGTCTTGATTGCGGAAGCATCTGTCAGAAACAGCAGATTGGAACTGGGCTCAAAGCTTTTGTTAGCAGTGTGCAGCACCAGTCTCATGAATAACATTACTATCTAAAAGTCTGCTGACTTGCCAACTATGCAATATAAGACAAAAGAAAGGAATCATGCATAAAAAGAAGCAGAGGCACTCTAAAATTATATGATCAATTTTACTGCTTACCGATTAGCAATCACTTCAAGGGTTAACAATCAGTCAAGTTGTATGCATCTAAAGCAAGAAGCCAAACCTGCTTTCACTTTTAAAAGGCATGACAGACAAAGCCTCCTTATGAAACTGCTTAAGGTGTAGATCCACAAAGTATCAATCTGTGTATCTGAATGAATTTTGCAGGCAAAAAAAAAAAAGAAATTTCCACAAAAGTGTTATTGTGCTAAAGGGAAACAGAAGCTAATTTTAGGTACAGTAGGGTTTTGGTGACTTTGGGGGGGGGGGGGGCACAGTTTCCACTACAAGTGTGTCGCGTTCTCGAGGGCCTTGGCATGCTGTTCTGTCGCGTTCTTGAGGGACTTGGCATGCCGTCAGGTCCTCAAGGCAGCACTGGGAATCGTGAGCCCTTGGGCCCCTGCCACGGAGCGGCAGAGGCAGGCAAGACCGTCTTGGAACTGGACGTCCGGAAGGACCAGACCGGAACTCTGGAGTGGAAGTAGGCAACTGAACCGGCAGAACAGGAACCGCTTCACCTGTACTTAGCCACCTTTCCGCTAGAGTTGAGCTCTAGCGTGCGGGCGGCCGACAGGACTTGTAGGGCAAGGCCGGAACTGAAGATCCAGAGGACCCACCTCGGGTCTAGGAAACACGAGGGAACAATACTAGACTGCACTAAGCGCTGCACGCAGCCACTAAGCCAGACACACCAGACAGACTAAAGCTTATCAGGAGCAGGGACTAGGGCAGACATGCAAGCAAGGAAGAAGGGGAGACAGGGAATACCCACAGGGCAAACCCACTAGCTAGGTCGAGGCAGGTAACAGGATAAATCCCCCAGAAGATACACGCCAGCTAGACAGATACAGGAATCAGGATACATAAGCAGGGATCCGGATAAGCACACAGGATATACAAGCAAGGTACAAGGTAGACACACGGGACAGAAGGTAGCTAGGCAGAGCGGAAAACCGGATAACACTAGCTAGCCAAAACCAGGACTCAGGACGAACAAACAGGGACCAGGATGTGCACACAGGATATACAAGGATCAGGATGTGCACACAGAATATACAAGCAGAGAGTAGGGCAGGCTGCAAACACAGATGGGGAAACCCGGACTGAGCTGCAGAGGCTACCTCCACAGCGAAGGCAGAAGGACTAGCAGCCAGGATGTGCACACAGGATATACAAGGTTCAGGATGTGCACACAGAATATACAAGCAGGTAGTAGGGCAGGCTGCAAACACAGACGGGGAAACCAGGGCTGAACAGCAGGCTCTAAACACAGACTAAAGGCAGAAGGCTAGCAGCCAGGATGTGCACACAGGATATACAAGGTTCAGGATGTGCACACAGAATATACAAGCAGGGAGTAGGGCAGGCTGCAAACACAGACGGGAAACCAGGGCTGAACAGCAGGCTCTAAACACAGACTAAAGGCAGAAGGCTAGCAGCCCACGCAGAAGGGCAAGCAGCCCACAGGTACTGGGAACCGAAGGGCACTAGCCCACACAGAAGGGCAAGCAGCCCACAGGTACTAAACAGAAGGGCAAGCCCACACAAAGGGGCAAGCATCCCACAGGTACTAAACAGAAGGGCAAGCCCACACAGAAGACAGGCTTAGAAGCAACGCAGCAACACACTAACTAACCTGTCGGCCTCTGGGCATGACACCAGACAATGACACCATGCCAAGGTACTGACTGCAAGCACAGGCCTTCCTTATAAAGGAACTCACTGATGAGTCACCACCAGCAGAACAGAAGCAGGAAGTTCCTTGCCTCCAAACAGAGGCTTGACACACAGAGGAAGTGAGCCCACAGGAAGGACAAACAGGAGCCATCTTGGATACTGGCATAGAGGAGGCGGCAGCCATCTTGGAAGAGGCATAGCCCACACAGGTGAGGTCCAGTAAGGCAATCAGCACACAGAGCCAGAGAGAAACTAAGACAGAGAGACACAGAGACAAGCAGAAGCCAGCACAGCCACTGACTCCCAGAAACAGGGTAAGTATGAGGGTGGTCAGGGCCACAGACGTGACAGTGTGACAGGTAGAGGGAGATATGGACCTGGGTCTCCCTTTCCATAGTGCACTGCACCGACCACTACACTACATCAGGGACCTGCATGCTGCTCTAATAAACCTGACTTTAACATCTAAGGCTGTCATACAGGCTGGTAAGTCATATTTTTATTAACATTTGGGGGGGGGGGTTGGAGAGGATCAGTGAACACTGGGGAGGGGGGGGGTATTGGGGGTCATCGTTGATTCTGTCCAGTTGTCATCTGGTCATGTAGGGCACCTTTTTGTGCCTTATTTGTTCTGAAAACAGGTCTAGACCAAAATGTCTTAGTTCTAGTCCTGGACATTTTTGTTTTGTCCCATTATGGCTGTAAAACGTCCAAGTGTTAGGCACACTCTAATCCCACCTTCAAAACGCCCCAATACACACTCTTGTAATTTGGACACACTGCAGATGAATTGCATAGATAAGCATCTGCAAAATAGGTTTCGAAAATACTGATTTGGACATTTTTAGAAGAAAAATGTCCAAATGGTGCTTTACGACACTTTTTGGATGTTTTTGCTCCTTCAAAAATGAGTTACATTGTGCACAAAAAAAAGCAGAAAAGATGAAGATCAATCAGAAATAGGTGAAATAAAATTGGCTATGGGAACCCATCAAGTGAGTGCAGTTAGTACGAATGTAAGAGCTGAAGCAAACGGTGAAAAGATGATTGAATAAGGTCTAAATGTGAATAGTGTAAAAGACAGAATTGTAGGTGGGAACAAGAATGTGTGGGGGGATTTGGAGAACTAAAACAAACAGTGCCAAGAGTAAGTGTGTGAATAAGGTAAAATGTGTGAATAAGGTAAAATGGGATTAGAGTGAATGTAGTGAATATTGGTGGGAAAAGTAGTGTAGAAAAATGAGCACAAAATACAGAGTTTATTACTGCTGTTTCTACCAGCTACAATAATTTTTAAAGCTGTTTTAGTGATATTCAATTTTATTTCATGATATATATCTCTGGATATGGGAGCATGGGGGCAAGGGGGAAATGGGGGTGGGGGGAAGTGGGGGATAGAACTTAAGAATATGAGTTGTCATATTGGGACAGAACAAAGGTCTATCAAGCCCAGTATCCTGTTTCCAACAGTAGCCAATCCAGGTCACAAATACCTGGCAAGATCCCAAAACAGTAAAACAGCTTTTATATTTATCTTAGAAGTAAGTAATGGATTTTTCACAAGTCCTTTGTAATAATGGCTTACAGACTTTTCTTTTAGGAAATTATCCAAACCCTTCTTAAACCCCGCTAAGCTTACTGCTTTTACCACATTCTCTGGTAATGAATTCTAGAGTTTAATTACATGTTGAGTGAAGAAATATTTTCTCCAGTTTGTTTTAAATGTACTACTTAGTAGCTTCATTGCATGCTCCCTAGTCCTAGTATTTTTGGAAAGAGTAAACAAGTGATTTACGTCTACCCATTCCACTCCACTCAGTATTTTAAAGACCTCTATCATATCTCCTCTCAGCCTTCTCTTTTCTAAACTGAAGAGCCCTAGCCACTTTAGCCTTTCCTCATAAAAAAAGCCATCCCATCTTTATCATTTTCATTGCCTTTCTCTGTACCTTTTCTAATTCCACTATATCTTTTTTGAGATGCGGTGACCAGAATTGTACACAGTATTTGAGGTACAGTCACACTATGGAGCGATACAAAGGCATTATAACATTCTCATTTTTGTTTTCCATTCCTTTCCTAAAAATTCCTAACATTCTATTTGTTTTCTTATCAGCTGCTGCACACTGAGCAGAGGGTTTCAACATATCATTAACATGACACCTAGATCCTTTTCCTGGTTGGTGACTCCTAATGTGCAACCAACCTTGCATCATATAGCTATAACTTGGATTCCTCTTTCCCATATACATTACTTTGCACTTGCTCACATTAAGCGTCATCTGCCATTTGGATGCCCAATCTCCTCTTGCAATTTTTCACAATCCTTTTGAGATTTAAGATCTTTGATTAACTGTGTGTCATCAGCAAGTTTAATTACCTCACTAGTTATTCTCATGTGTAGATTATTTACAAATATGATATAAAGCAACAGTCCCAGCATAGACCCCTGGGGAACCCCACTATCTACCTTTCTCCTTTGAGAATACTAACCATTTAACCCTACTCTCTGTTTTCTATCATTTAACCAGTTCTTAATCCACAATAGAGCATTACCTGCTATCCTATGACTTTCTAATTCCTCAGTGGTCATTTATGGGCTGCTTTGTCAAATGCCTTTTGAAAACCCAGATATATATTATCAACTGGCTCACTTTTATCCACATGTTTATTTAGCCCTTCAAAGAAATGTATTTTGGCAAGGCAAAATTTCCCTTGGTGAAATCCATGTTGGTTTTGTCTCATTAATCCATGCCTATGTATATGCTCTGTAATTTTGTTCTTTATAATAGTCTCTACCATTTTGCCCAGCATTGGACACACTCCAATCTTCTGGTACCATATTTGATTTTAAAGATAAATTACATTTTATTAACAATAGTTCTGCATGTTCTTTTTTCAGTTCTATCTGTACTCTGGGATATACACCATCTGGTACAGGTGATTTGCTACTCTTCAATTTGTCAAATTGCCCCATTTCATCTTCTAGGTTTACAGACATTTGTTTCAGTTTCTCTGACTTATCAGCATTGAATACCATTTCTGGCACTGGTATCTCCCCCATATCTTCCTCAGTGAAGACCTGGATTGGCCACTGTCGGTGACAGGATGCTGGGCTAGATGGACCTTTGGTCTTTCCCAGTATGGCACTACTTATGTACTTATGTACTAATTTAATCTCTCACTTATCTTCCCTGAGTGCTCCTTTCACCCATCAGTCATCGAGCAGTATGTTGCGTTCTCGAGGGCCTTGGCATGCTGTCAGGTCCTCAAGGCAGCACTGGGAATTGTGAGCCCTTGGGCCCCTGCCGCAGAGCAGCAGAGGCAGGCAAGACCATCTTGGAACTGGACGTCCGGAAGGACCGGACTGGAACTCTGGACTGGAAGTAGGCAACTGAACCGGCAGAACAGGAACCGCTTCACCTGTACTTAGCCACCTTTCCGCTAGAGTTGAGCTCTAGCGTGCGGGCGGCTGACAGGACTTGTAGGGCAAGGCCGGAACTGAAGATCCAGAGGACCCACCTGGGGTCTAGGAAACACAAGGGAACAATACTAGACTGCACTAAGCGCTGCACGCAGCCGCTAAGCCAGACACACCAGACAGACTAGACAGACAGAAGCTTATCAGGAGCAGGGACTAGGGCAGACATGCAAGCAAGGAAGAAGGGGAGACAGGGAAAACCCACAGGGCAAACCCACTAGCTAGGTCGAGGCAGGTAACAGGATAAACCCCCCAGAAGATACACGCTAGCTAGACAGATACAGGAATCAGGACACATAAGCAGGGATCCGGATAAGCACACAGGATATACAAGCAAGGTACAAGGTAGACACACGGGACAGAAGGTAGCTAGGCAGAGTGGAAAACCGGATAACACTAGCTAGCCAAAACCAGGACTCAGGACAAACAAGCAGGGACCAGGATGTGCACACAGGATATACAAGGTTCAGGATGTGCATACAGAATATACAAGCAGGCAGTAGGGCAGGCTGCCAACAAAGATGGGGAAACCTGGACTGAGCTGCAGAGGCTACCTCCACAGCGAAGGCAGAAGGACTAGCAGCCAGAATGTGCACACAGGATATACAAGGTTAAGGATGTGCACACAGAATATACAAGCAGGGAGTAGGGCAGGCTGCAAACACAGACGGGGAAACCAGGGCTGAACAGCAGGCTCTAAACACAGACTAAAGGCAGAAGCCTAGCAGCCCACGCAGAAGGGCAAGCAGCCCACAGGTACTGGGAACTGAAGGGCACTAGCCCACACAGAAGGGCAAGCAGCCCACAGGTACTGGGAACCGAAGGGCACTTGCCCACACAGAAGGACAAGCAGCCCACAGGTACTAGACAGAAGGGCAAGCCCACACAGAGGGGCAAGAAGCCCACACAGAAGACAGGCTTAGAAGCAGCACAGCAACACACTAACTAACCTGTCGGCCTCTGGGCATGACACCAGACAATGACACCATGCGAAGGCCCTGACTGCAAGCACAGGCCTTCCTTATAAAGGAACTCACTGATGAGTCACCACCAGCAGGACAGAAGCAGGAAGTTCCTTGCCTCCAAACAGAGGCTTGACACACAGAGGAAGTGAGCCCACAGGAAGGACAAGCAGGAGCCATCTTGGATACTGGCATAGAGGAGGTGGCAGCCATCTTGGAAGAGGCATAGCCCACACAGGTGAGGTCCAGTAAGGCAGTCAGCACACAGAGCCAGAGAGAAACTAAGACAGAGACAGACACAGAGACAAGCAGAAGCCAGCACAGCCACTGACTCCCAGAAACAGGGTAAGTATGAGGGTGGTCACGGCCACAAACATGACACAGTACAACTGATTCTTTTACCAGCTTCTTGCTTCTAATATACCTAATTTTTTTTTTAGTATGGGCCCAATATTCAGACTATGGGAGATAGCCTAGCTAACTCCTGTATTTGGCACAGAGCTAAAAGAAAAAAGCAACACTGGGCCTTCAGAACTAGGACAACAGGAGTACTTTATTAATCAATGACCCGACACGGGCCGTGTTTCGGCGCTAACAAGGGCGCCTGCTTCAGGGGTCTAAATAAACATATAAATACATATAAAAATTAATATAATGAAACACAATGGACGCATCGTGTTAATTTTAAAACATAGACAATGTGTCAAAATAAAAATGATATTAATAAAATATCAATGATATATCATGTTAAGAATAGAATGACAACAACCAAAAAAAAACAGAGAATAATATCTATAATGCAAATAATTGGAAATTTGACATCATATAGATAGAGATAAATATCATGTTATAATTCAAAGTGTACAAAGAGTTTTCAGTGAAAAGCTTAAAATTTTTTAAAATGTGAAGAATGCCCTGGTGGGCTTGTTGTATGCATATAACTAATTCCAAGATTCTACATGTATATACATATACATCCACATATATAAATATATATCTCTTTCAAATCATTCCTAGAGATGCATGTATCCAGAGGTGTAACAGAAACTTTTAGTGTTGATATATTATCTATGTTGAGTAAAATATGTGTGTCATTAAGAGTAATGAAAACAATTTTTTGGTTTTAAATAGTAAGTAGACAGTCTTACCGATGTGCTGATGCAATGACGTGCAGATGACAAAGCACGATTGCCTATATGATAAAAAAATATATAATAATAAAAATAGAAAATGAGAGATAAAACTGATGTTTGATATGATAAAATGTATAGATGAAACAATAAATATATTTAAGTTGGCTCCCCTTGGAAACTTTAATTATTGAAAAAGAAGTATATAAATAAAAGGGCTGAACTAGCACTACAGAGGTGTATAAAAACATTTTGCTGAGGATATATAGGAACCATATTAAATATACAAAGTGTTCGAAAGAGGGAATGTGGGGGAAAAAAACCACAAAAATCAAAATGCCATCGGGAGTGAATGAAAGCTTCTTACCTTAAGCCACTGAGAAGTTATCTGCGATCGTTTGCAATGGCGAAAAACGCTGATAGCGCTAGCTTCAGCAGAAGCACTTTCTCCTGTGTTCTAATTAATCTTGTGTTATTGCGCCGGAAAGCACTGAGAGGCGCTGACTCCGATTGAAGATTTGTTCTCTAACAAAAAGGTTAAAAAACCGAAAAGGAACACACGGATATCCGGTCCTATATATTCAAAATGAAAAAACGCGCCAAAAGATCGATGACGTAATGACGCTGTCACGCAAATGTAGATTATGGCTTGAACAGAACGCTAACATGATGACATAATGTTTTGTCAGTAAAGAAATTTAAAGGGCACAAAGCGCAGTTGAACATAATGAGTATCGACATGTGTGGTGTTCGTTGATGTATTGAATATGATATGCATATAAAAAAGTTTGAACAAGAATGTTGCATTTGATAATTTAAGGATAAATTATAAACAGACATTTTAAAATTGGTATAAACATTGCATATTTCTAAAAATAGATATTAGAAATTCATGTTTAAACAAAAAAGACAGCCAATAGATTAAAATATCAAAAAAAAAAGGTTTGTTGCTTTGAAATATGGGTAAATTTAGTTTAAACATGATGGAATTGGTTGTTGTTTCAATAAAATCAATTATAGACATAGCTTCTGAAGTCAAACATAATTTGGTACTTATTTGTTAAATAATATTTAATGATTAAAAAAATTTTTAAACAAAAAGGAAAATGAAAATAATTATTGTGTATTTTGCTCCTTCTTCAATTCATTTAATTCGATGCTCCATCAAGAACAGATATATATAAATTAAAACTCCAAAGAGAATTTTGTGGTAGATATATAGAAATACATACATATATACTTTTGTATAATACTGACACTCCTTGTTGGGGGATAACAACAGAAATGAGGAATCAAGGAAAGGGACCAAGAAAAGGAAAACAAAAATCAGGAGAAGACCGCTAAATCCAATTCTGCATTAAGTCCTGCTGGGTATAGTGTATTCAGCTCAAAAATGGTTCTTTGCTCTTGTTTGAGCAAAATTGAGTCCAGGTTTCCACCTCTCCATGGTTTAGAGATTACCTTAAATACACAGAAACGAAGTTCACTTGGCACAGAGCTCAAATATTTAATGCCGAGCCATTTGTGGTTACCAACATAGTGTTTAACTGGCTAAGTCATGTGACATAGTCGGTTAGCGGCCAGCTGCTAAATGCTAATATTCAGCAGAGATAACCAGCTATCCAGCTCATTTTCGAAAGTGATCACCGGCCATCTTCCGACATAAATAGGGAGATGGCCAGCGATCTCGGAAAAGCGGCAAAATCGGTATAATCAAAAGCTGCTTTTTTTGACAGCATCGCCGCTTTCCCGTCGCCTTGCCGGTGAAAGTTCAAAGGGGCGTGTCGCTGGCGAAGCGAAGGAGGGACATGGGCGGGCATGGGTGTGGCTACCAGATGACCAGCTTTCGCGGATAATGGAAAAAAAAGTGGTGTTAAGCAGTATTTCGCCGGGTTTACTTGGTCCTTTTATTTTCACAACCAAGCCTCAAAAAGGTGCCCCAACTGACCAGATGACCACTGGAGGGAATGGGGGATGACCTCCCCATACTCCCCCAGTGGTCACCAACCCCCTCCCACACGAAAAAAATAAAAATAAAGCCCTTTTTTGCCAGCCTCTATGCCAGCCTAAAATGTCATACCAGGTCCCTGACAGCAGTATGCAAGTCCCTGGAGCAGTTTTTAATGGGTGCAGTGCACTTCAGGCAGGCAGACCCAGGTCCATCCCCCCCCCCCCACCTGTTACACTTGTGGTGCTAAGTGTTGAGCCCTCCAACCCCCCCCCCCCCCCAAAAAAAAATCCACTGTACCCACATGTAAGTGCCCCCCTTCACCCATAAGGGCTATGGTAATGGAGTAGAGGTGTGGGGAGTGGGTTTGGGGAGGATTTGGGGGGCTCAGCACCCAAGGTAAGGGAGCTATGCACCTGGGAGCTTTTTCTGTATTTTTTAAACATTTTTAGAAGTGCCCCCTAGGGTGCCCTGGCATGTGAGGGGGACCAGTGCACTAAAAATGCTGGCTCCTCCCATGACCAAATGCCTTGGATTTCGCTGGGTTTGAGATGGCCGGCATTTTTCCATTATCGCTGAAAAACAAAACCGGCGAACTCTGGTATTTGGCTGGGCTAAACCATATTATCGAAAAAAAAGATGGCCAGCCATTTTTTTCAATAACACGGTTCTGGCCAGCTGTTGCACCGCCGCCAAAATAGATCGCCGGCGATCTATGACGATCGATTATGCCCCTCCACGTTGCCCTGAATATTAGTGGTTAGCCAGCTAAGCACTATTTAACTGGCCAGGAGCCATTGCTGGCCAGTTAAACGGAGCTGAATATCAGGCCCAGGATGTTTTCTAAACTACAGAGGGATTGCCTACCATGGAGAACAAGGGAGAAGTTCTGTATGTCTGTCTGTCTGTATGAATGATGAATGAGTGCTGGGGGAACCTGTGGGCATAGGCGGTCGGTGGCCCAACTGTTTGGGGAGGCTAATAGGGGCGGGGTTAGGGGTGGGGCCAGGGGTGGAGCTTACATCCATAACAAAAAAAAATAAGTAAAAATAAAATAGTCACAATAAATACCTTTTATTAAATTGTATCATATGTCAAAGAATAAAGTGGTTGCTCAATCCTAACCACAATCGCTCAACTGCAAAACACTATGCACAAACTTGTGCAAAAACACACTCAGAACCTTACTGTACCATAAATATTACACTGGGCAGACTCTAATACACCAATATACCACCCATACGAAGAACATCACAGACCGTCAACAATATGAAACAAGAGATCATATCACAATTCTCATGTACAGCCACAAAACATCATTTTAGGGTGGATGGTATTCACAATGAGCTCCTTTTATTAACGACCAGATAGAGATAAGAGTTTTCAAATTTCAATTATGGCACAGTATAAGTCATCAAAAACACATAGAACACAGATACATCCTCACCAAGTATAGAATAAGTAACCACAAACTAAAATAGAAATATACAGACAAAAATTAAACTAAACCCCCAAGAGGCCAGATTCCATATTCAATGCAACACCACAGAAACAGTGATGCATATCCCTAGTACTGTGCAAAATAAATTTGAAAAAATCTGACAAATACCAATCACCACTTTACAAATTAAAAAATAGAAATAAAACAAAACAGAGAAAATAAGATAATACCATTTTATTGGACTAATACTTTTTCAATTAGCACTCAGAGGCCAAAACCTCCTTCCTCAGGTCAGTACTGTTGTTACGGTCCTGTCCTGACCTAAGGATGAAGGTTTTGGTCTCTGAAAGTTGGTCAAAACTGTATTAAAATTAGTCCAACAAAAAATCACCTTATTTTCATTTCTATTCATCACCACAGCTACAATACTACTTTATTCTAAAGCAAATAAATATTTTTTTCTACAATTGTTCTCTCTGATTTCTGCTTTCCTCCTCTTCTCTTCACTATCTGCCTTCCTTCCAGCATCTGCTCTCTTTCTCTCTCCCTTTCATCCAGCGTCTGTCTGCTTTCTCTGCCCCTTCCATCCACTGTCTGCCCTTTTCCCCTTTTCATATGGTGTCTGGCAGTTTTCTCTGCCTCTTCCATCCACTGCCTGCCTTTTCTTTCCCTTCTGCCTCTGTCTTCCTCTTTTCTTTTTACATATGCATTCCAGTATTTCCCCCCTCCATCTTTATTTCTCCTCTCTCTGTTCCCCATCCATATCCATCTTCTGCTTACCTCCTAATTGACTTTTTTCTCTCCATGTCCACTGTCATTCCCTCTGACTCACTATCTCCTATCCATAACCTCCGTCTCTGTCCCTATTCCACCCATATTCAGCATTTGTTCTCTGCGTTCCCATCCCCGTTCCCCCTTTGTTCCGTATTTGCTCTCTGTGTTCCCATCCCTGTTACCCCCAAGTTCAGCATCTGCCCTGTGTCCCCTTCCCTTGATGTTCTTCACCCTTCTTTCTCCCTCTCTCCTGTACTCCCACCCCAGGGCCAGTATCTCTCCATCCTCTTCTCTCCACCCCCCTTTCTCTTTGGCCTGGCTGGAATCACTCTCCCTCTGTCCTCCCCCCCCCCCCCGATTACTGCAGTATTGCACTCCCCCTCCTCACTCCACAGCCGCTCCTGCACGCCTCTAAGGTTCCAGGCTCGCCAGCAGCAATGAATGTGCTACCTTCTGCCTGCCCTGGAAGCCTCCTCTATACAACTTCCTGCGTAGGCGGGACGCTGAACAGAGAATGCTTCCGGGGCTGGCTGAAGGCAGCACTCACATTGCTGATGCTGCCGAGGGTGAGGCTTCAAAATTTAAACACTAACAGAGTGGGGCGAGCGAGGAGAGTGGTACCGCACTAGTCAGGGTGGGGGGAGAAGCTGGGACATGCCATGCAGGGGAAGACGTCAATGGATGGCAACATCAATGGATGGCAGCACGCACCCCCTAAGGAGTTGAACCCGCCCCCAGCGCCCCACCCTCAGAGTCGGTACGCCACTGCCCATAGGTCCCACCTCCCGCGTGCGCAGAGTTGATGGCGCCGATCATTCTCTAGTACCGCTAGTGGTAGCGAAGTGAGTGTCGCGCTGGGGAGGGAAAGCGGAGAGTCTGCGGGGCACTGCAAAGAAGAGAGAGACTACTGGTCTGGAGGAAGAGAAAGACTCTGAATTTAGAAACTGCTGATCCTGCTGTTAATGTTAACTTCTGGTAAGCCTCCCCAAGCCTCTTATACCGGGCGCCTATGCCTGTGGGATATATACAAAAATGTGGCAATTTTCAAACAGCCAGAGTTTTATGTGTACCCTCTCTGGATAAGAGTCCATAAGACAGAGGGGAACTGTATTGAACAATTATGTCTGTATTTTTTTCTCTTTTATATTTGCTCGTTTTCCTCCATCAGAGGCTTGACTGGCGATCAGACTATTTAGCATCTGTATTATAAGTATGGATATTTCTTGCACTTTGGTATGCTTGTGCACAGTGTTGGATAAATAGAATTCAATTCACAATTCTTCACTGAGAAAAAAAAAATAAACATTTAGCCCTGCTCTTTCTTTTTCTAATCTTTTAACTGGTTTTCAATCTACAGCAGAAAATTGCCTTCAATCCCATGATCTTTTTATTTCCTCAGGAGTCTCACCTGAAAGACTTTGGCAAATGCTGTTTTGAAAATGCAGATACAATGTAACAGCTGACTCATCCTTAGGCACACATGTAGCAAAATCCATGTTGGTTTTGTCACATTTATTTATTAGCAATTAATCATATCCCACTACCCAAACATCCTAAGCAGGTCACTCATGAACATCAGAAATTATCAGCATACATTTTATAGAGCAATCATATAAGAATTCATTCAATAAATAAAATTAAAAAAAAAAAACAATCAAAATCTGAACTTAAAATGAGCTCAATGCTTTTCTTTCATACATGAAAGCCACTGAAATTAAAACAGTTTTCAAGTTCCTAAGCTTATGCACATCCAACATGACACACAGTGAGAAAGGAAGAATAGTTCAATGTTCAGGGCCAGCTATGAAAAACATTCAAAACATTGTAGTGTGATATCAAAAGTGTCATATTTACTCTGCAGGAACAACAGACACAATAATAATATTCGAGGGGGGGGGGGAGGTTGTTATCAAAATAAAAGTCCCTCTGGATTCAGGATGAATTGACTGGACTATGCATGCTCTGTCTGATAATAAATATATTTTATTGCACATAAATAATAATCAGCACAATGAAAGCTGGCATTCAAAAATATTTCTCTGGCAACAAATAAATCACAAAAATAGATCTGATCTCATAACATTCCTGAAAGTTATAACATTTGATATTCCTTGGAAAAATTAATTCACAAAATATCAGCACAAGTAAAAATATACAGCCCACACATGTCAGTCAGCCTAACTTCCCTTTTCTGCTTTTAAAGGAGAGACTTCTAGCAAACCCAACCATGGGGTCCTTTTACTAAGGTGCGCTGGAAAATGGCCTGTGCTGGTGTAGACGCGTGTAGCAGTTGGAGGGAAGAGGGGGTGGTGGTTGGGAGGCGAGGATAGGGGAGGGCAGACTTACACGGTCTGTACCAGAGCCGGTGATGGGAGGCGGGACTGGTGGTTGGGAGGCGGGAAATACTGCTGGGCAGACTTATACGGTCTGTGCCCTGAAAAGGACAGGTACAAATTCAAGGTAAGGTATACACATATGAGTTTGTCATGGGCAGACTGGATGGACCATGCAGGTCTTTATCTGCCGTCATCTACTATGTTACTATGTTACTATGTGTATTGGACGCGCGCAGGTCCATTTTTCAGCGCACCTGTAAAAAAAGGCCTTTATTGCCAAAAATGGATATGCGGCAAAGTAAAACTCAGCGCATGTCCATTTTGGGTCTGAGACCTTACCACTACCCATTGACTAAGTGCTAACTGGGCGGTAATCATCAGCACACGTACACTGCTGATTACTGCCTGGTTAGTGCCACACGGTAGAAAAACCAGAAATTATATTCTGCCATGCACTTTGGATGCGCGTAAAAATTAGAATCACTGCCAGGGGCACAGGGCAGCCTGGTGGTAGTTCTAATTTGACGCGCATTGTACGTGCATAGGCACCTATCACGGGTCTTAGTAAAAGGACCCCCAATAAGAGTGATCCAAGCTCATCCTGTGGGTTACCGAGTCCTTTGGTAAGATGGAATTCACTCTTACTACTATACTACTACTTGAAACACTTCTTTTATTTTTCATCCCCAGTTGCATTTGCTTTTTTTTCCCCAAAAATATTTTATTGGTTTTCCAAATGTAACAATAGAAATCAAACAAAATAAAACATGGAAAAGAAAATAAGACAATACCTTTTTTATTGGACACTAGTAAAAAAAAAGGCCCGTTTCTGGAGCCAATGAAACGGGCGCTAGCAAGGCTTTCCTGTGGCCCCCCCCCCACCCGTCGTCAATGTTGGTGAATTGCTCCGCCTCCGCCCTCAACGTCATAACGTTTGACGCGAGGGCGGGGCCCAGAGACTGTGATTTTCGAGGCTTCAGAGCTTCGAACATATGAACCTTGGCTTCAGTGACGTCAGAAGCCAATAGAAAGTTGAGGGTGAGTTTTATATATATAGATAACTTAATATATTTCTTGATTAGCTTTGTATTAAGTTATGTCCAATAAAAAAGGTATCATCTTATTTTCTTTCCCATGTTTTATTTTGTTTGATTTCTATTGATTACCTTTAAAAGTAGGCTACCACGACTACCACACCACTCTACCCAAATGTAACAATAATAAGGAACAGTAAAGGAAAAGAGCGAAAGAAAAAAATAGGTGAATCAAAAAACAAAAATAGAATGTCCAGGTGTCTGATATATAAGTTTCTTATGTTGGGCCAATGTTAGGTCTGAAGAGATTGAAGGTAATGTTCCACTGGAGAGCAGAATTTTTTCGTAGAGATTGTTGCTCGAAACTTCCCTGCCATAGCAAACTCAAATTTCTGGTGTTGTAGAACTGTATTCCACCAAAAGTGAACATTCAATAACTGTACTGATTTCCAGTTCTGCAAAATATGTCTTTCAGCAATGGTAAGGAGAATGTCCAGTACCTTTGCTTGTGACCTTGACAAATCAAAAGATTTAGATGCTGCTACTATTATAATACTACAGGCTTATATTCCACTTATTTCAAACAGAATTCTGAGCAGATAACACCAAGTTAACCTCAACATTTAACAGTGAAATTACATTGCTCAACCTAGAAAACAAATCTTTTTAAAGCTTTGCAAGAAAGATAGTAAGATGGCAACATTCAAATCTGATAACAGGAGATTATTCCAAATCCTTACACCATAAAAGGGAAACAATGATTACTAATGTATTTTGTATTTAACACCCTTCACTGCTGGATAATTAAGTTTCAACTTCCCTTTTCCCTCAGCTCTAGCTTGTTTTCAACAGTGAGTCAAGTGTGTATAAGCAATGCAGTGAATGCTTCTTCTCTCAGCAGTGGCGTTCCGAGGGGCGCTGACACCTGGGGCGGATTGCCGATGCGCCCCCCCCCCCCCGGGTGCAGCGCCCCCCCCCCCATGCAATGTGACCTCCCCCCCACCCCGGCGAAGGGACACCCCCCACCCCGGTGAAAGAACCCCCCCAGGTGCACGCCACTGGGGGGGGGGGTGCCGCGCGCCAGTCAGTGTCATTGGTGTCCATGCTCCCTCTGCCCCAGAACAGATTACTTCCTGTTCCGGGGCAGAGGGAGCATGGAAACCAAGGACGCTGACTGGCGCGCGGCACCCCCCCCCCCCCAGCGGTGTGCACCTGGGGCGTACCGCCCCCACCGCCCCCCCCCCTTGGTATGCCACTGTCTCTCAGCCAGGAAGGCTAGAGTTTATCAGTGTATGGGGTCCAAGGCACAACCATAAATCTCCTCTTCTTGTGCCTGCACCTGTAATCACTTTTATAGTGTCTTTTCTGCAGCTGCCAGGACAGTCTTTTACAAAGAACCTCAAAACTTACTAATCTGATGTGGCACAGAGTCTAGTGGGTCAGTCAGTTGCAAATGTACTAATTCCTTCTTGCAGTTCCTCAGAGTACCTGTGTAATAACAAAGAGGACAGAAACAGTGTCCCTGACTAGCTGTGACTCTGGGTTTTCACTGCCTCAGTCTGGAGTTCCTCAAAAACCATTGTGTGGATTTGGGTCGAGTGAAGTTCCCAGTCATGGATAGCTTAAACAGCCTTGGGAGGGAACACTGTATCTGCACTGGTTAGAACCAGCTCTATTCTGGAAGGGGAAGTGGTTGAACCACCAACCAGGCCAGATGGATTTGGGGGAATTCCGGATCGTGGCAGTGAAGATCCAGAATCACAGTTAGTCAGGGACGTTGTTCCTGTCCTGTTTGTCATCAGACAGGTGAACTAAGCTCTGAGCCTCTTTGTAAAAGACTGTCTTGGCAGCTGCAGAGAAGACACTGCAAAAGTGATTACAGGTGGAAGCACAAGATGTGATTTATGGTAGTGCCTTGGACCTCATATACTGATGAACTTTGACCTTCCTTGCTAAGAGGAGAAGCATTCTCTGCATTTCAGACCAACTTGCTTAGGCACATTTGGCTCAATGTTGAAAACTATCTAGAGCCAAGGAGAGAGTGAATTCCAACCAACTGAAGCACTCGGTAACCCACAGGGTGAGCTTGCATCACTCCTATGGTTTGGGTTAGCTAGAAATCTCTCTTTTAAAGACAGCTGTTGTAGATGGTAATTCGATTATTAGGCATGAAGATAGCTGGGTGGCTGGTGGATGTGAGGATTACCTGGTCACTTGCCTGTCTGTTGCGAAGGAGGCAGACCTCACGCATCACCTAGATAGGATTTCGGATAGTGCTGGGGAGGAGTCGGCTGTCTTGGTACATGTGGGTACCAATGACATAGGAAAATGTGGGAGAGAGTTTCTGAAAGCCAAATTTAGGCTCTTAGCTAAAAAGCTCAAATCCAGAACCTCTAGGGTAGCATTTTCCGAAATGCTACCCGTTCCACGCGCAGTGCTCAAGAGACAAGCAGAGCTCCAGAGTCTCAATGTATGGATGAGATGATTGTGCAGGGAGGAGGGTTTTAGATTTGTTAGGAACTGGGCAACATTCTGAGGAAGGGGGAGCCTATTCTGAAAGGATGGGCTCCACCTTAACCAGGGTGGGACCGGCTGCTGGCATCGGCATTTAAAAAGGAGATAGAATAGCTTTTAAACAAGAACCTGGGGGAAGGCCAACAGTCGTTCAAAAACGCATGGTTCAGAACAAAGTATCTTTCAAAGATATCACCAAAACAGGAAAGACAGGGTATCCTGTTAGCAAGGTTGCAAAAGAGACCATAGCAGATCAAGTGACCTGAAGTAAAAATCAGACAAAAGATTGCAAATTAACATTGTCAACTAGTGAGCAAGATGTAAATAAGAACAACAAACACAGTTTTGAAATATCTATACGCAAATGCTAGAAGCCTAAGAAATAAGATGGGAGAGATAGAATATATTGCACTAAATGAAAAATTAGATATAATAGGCATCTCTGAGACCTGGTGGAAGGAGGATAACCAGTTGGACACTGTCATATGAGGGTACAAATGATATCATAGTGATAGGGTGGATTGAATTGGTGGAGGGGTAGCATTGTATGTCAAGGAGGGCCTTGAATCAAATAGATTGAAAATTCTGCAGGAAACAAAACACATCTTGGAATCCCTATGGATTGAAGTTCCATATGCAAAGGGGAAAAGAACAGCAATAGGAATGTACTACCGTCCACCTGGCCAGGATGAACAGACGGATGTAGAAATGTTATCAGAAATTAGGGAGGCTAACAAACTGGGCAACACAATAAAAATGGGCGATTTTAATTACCCCGATATTGACTGGGTAAATGTAACATTAGGGCATGCCAGGGAGGTAAAATTTCTTGATGAAATCAAGGACTGCTTTATGGAGCAGCTGGTACAGGAGCTGACGAGATACGGAAAAATTCTAGACCTAGTCCTTAGTGGAGCGCATGATCTGTTGCATGAGGTAATGGTGCTGGGGCTGCTTGATAACAGTGATCATAATATGATCAGATTTGGCTTTGGAGCAAGAGCACACAGGAAATCCAATACATTAGACTATGATAAAATGAGAAGAACAGTGGGGGAAAAAAACGTAGAGGAGCAGCTGCGAAGGTCAAAACTTTACATCAGGTGTGGATGCTGTTCAAAAACACCATCCTGGAAGCCCAGGCCAAATATATTCCATGTATTAAAAAAGGAGGAAGGAAGACCAAACGATAGCCAGCATGGTTAAAAAGTGAGGTGAAGGAATCTATTAGAGCTAAGAGAAAAATCCTTCAGAAATGAAAGAAGGAACTGACTGAAAATGATAAGAAATAGCATAAGGAATGGCAAGTCAAATGCAAAGCGCTAATAAGGAAAGCAAAGAGAGACTTTGAAAAAAGATTGCGTTGGAGGCAAAAAATCACAAAGTAGAAATTTTTTTAGGTATATTAAAAGCAAGAAGCTGACAAAAGAATCAGTTGGACTGCTAGATGACTGAGGGGTAAAAGGGGCAATAAGGGAAGACAAAGCCATAGTGGAGAGATTAAATGAATTTTTTGCTTCAGTCTTCACCGAGGAAGATTTGGGAGAAAAGATAGCGGTGCCAGAAATGGTATCCAAAGCTGACGAGTCGGAGAAACTGAATAAAATCTCTCTAAACCTGGAGGATGTAATGGCGCAATTTGACAAATTTGACTGTATTCATCCCAGAGTACTTATAGAATTGAAAAAGGAACTTGCAGAACTATTGCTAGTAATAAGCAATTTATCTTTAAAATCAAGCGTGGTTCCAGAAGATTGGAGGGTGGCAATGTAATGCTGATTTTTTTTAAAGGTTCCAGAGGGGATCTGGGAAATTATAGACCGGTGAGCCTGACGACAGTGCTGGGCAAAATGGTAGAGACTATTTTAAAGAACAAAATTGCAGAGCATATTCAAAAGCATGGATTAATGAGACAAAGCCAACATGGATTTCACCAAGGGAAATTTTGCCTTGCCAAAATACATTTCTTTGAAGGGCTAAATAAACATGTGGATAAAGGTGAGCCAGTCGATATTGTGTATCTGGATTTTCAAAAGGTGTTTGACAATGTACCTCATGAAAGACTCCAGAGGAAATTGGAAAGTCATGTGATAGGACGAAGTGGCCTATTGCGGATTAAAAACTGGTTAAAAGATAGAAAACAGAAAGTAGGGTTAAATGGTCAGTATTCTCAATGGAGAAGGGTCTGTGCTGGGAATGCAGCTTTTTAACATATTTATAAATGATATAGAGATGGTAAATCGCAAGAGGATTGTGAAAAATTTACAAGAGGACCTTACGAGACTGGGAGACTGGGCATCTAAATGGCAGATGATGTTTAATGTGAGCAAGTGCAAAGTGATGCATGTGGGAAAGAAGAACACGAATTATAGTTATGTAATTTAAGATTCCACATTAGGAGTCATCGACTGGAAAAGGGATCTAGGTGTCATCGTTGATGATACATTGAAACCCTCTGCTCAGTGTGCGATGGACGCTAAGAAAGCAAATAGAACGTTGTATTATTAGGAAAGGAATGTAAAACAAAAATGAGGACGTTATAATGCCTTTGTATTGCTCCATGGTGCGACCACACCTCGAATATTGTGTTCAATTCTGGTCACCGTATCTCATAAAAGATATAGTGGAATTAGAAAAGGTACAGAGAAGGGCAACGAAAATGATAAAGGGGATGGGATGACTTCCCTATGAGGAAAGGTTAAAGCTGCTAGGGCTCTTCAGCTTGGAGAAAAGACAACTGAGGGGAGATATGATAGAGGTCTATAAAATAATGAGTGGAATGGAACGGGTAGACGTGAATCACTTGTTTACTCTTTCCAAAAATACAAGGACTGGGGGCATGCAATGAAGCTAGAAAGTAATAAATTTAAAACAAATCGGAGAAAATATTTCTTCACTCGATGTGCAATTAAACTCTGGAATTCATTGCCAGAGAATGTAGTAAATGCGGTTAACTTAGCGGGGTTTAAAAAAAGGTTTGGACTGCTTTCTAAATGAAAAGTCCATAGACCATTATTAAAATGGACTTGGGGAAAATCCACTGCTTAGAATAAGCAGCATAAAATGCATTGTACTGTTTTGGGATTGTGACAGGTACTTGTGACCTGGACTGGCCACTGTTGGAAACAGGATGCTGAGTTTGATGGGCCTTTGGTCTGTACCAGTAAGGCAATACTTATGTACTGATGTAGTTATTTACTTATGTAAAGGGAAATTAGGCTGATGGGCATGTGTGGGCTGTATATTTTCACTTGTGCTGATATTTTGTGAATAACTTTCTCTTAGGAAAATCAATTGTTGTAACTTTCAGGCATTATTAGTGCATTTTGTGATTTATTTGTTGCCAAAGAAATATTTTCTGTATGCCAGCTTTTATTGTGCTGATTATATTTATCTACAATAAAACATATTTATTATCTGATAGATTTTAAACTAAGCTCCTGTCCAGGTTTTAAACATACAAAGAATTTATCAGTTCAATCTACAATGTATCTTTTCTCCGAACTTAGTATCCCAGCTAGTTAACTATTACAAGCCTAGATTCCTCACCAGCAGAAGCAGATCCTGTCTCAGCATTAGAGAGCTGCATGGGAATGGGGATTGCACAAATCCCATGGAAATCATGGGAAACTCATAGGTATGACTTCCGGGGATGGGAAAAATCACTGCAGGGTTTCTGTGGGAATGTACTCCAAATCTCTGGCAATACCAAAACAAGGCTTGGAAAGCACTTAGAGCTTTTTTTTTTTATTAAGCCAGGCTAGCAATTCCCATATTTTTTATTACATTTGTACCCCGTTCTTTTCCACTTATAGCAGGTTCAATGCAGCTTACATATTATATACAGGTACTTATTTGTACCTGGGGCAATGGAGGATTAAGTGACTTGCCCAAAGTCACAAGGAGCTGCCTGTGCCTGTAGTGGGAATTAAACCCAGCTCCCCAGGACCAAAGTCCACCACGCTAACCACTAGGCCACTCCTCCACTCTCATGGTAAATGCAAGGATACGCACAGGAATTGACTGGGCTTCGTCTCATTTACCGTGCAGGAATTGTTAGCGAGGTTTTGTAAAAGAAGTCCTTAGACAAACTATTGGAGCATCTGAATGAGGCTTAGAATGCATTGAGAGAAGCTATTGGAGCCCCAGAATGAGGCTTGCAGGCTTATTTTTGAAAGAGAAGGTTACCCATCTTTCGATACAAATTGGAAGATGGGCGTCCTTCTCCCAGGGTCGCCCAAATCGGCATAATCGAAAGCCAATTTTGGGCATCCCCAACTGCTTCCCATCGCGGGGACAACCAAAGTTCCCGGGGGCATTTTAGAGGCGTGCCTAACAGATGGGTGTTCTCAAGCGATAATGGAAAAAAGAAGGACGTCCCTGACGAGCACTTGGCTGACTTTTTTTCTTATGACCAAGCCTCAAAAAGATGTCCGAACTGACCAGATGACCACCGGCGGAATCGGGGAAGACCTCCCCTGACTCCCCCAGTGGTCACTAACCCCCTCCCACCCTCAAAAAACAACTTTAAAAACTTTTTTTGCCAGCCTGAAATGTCATACTCAGGTCCATCGCAGCAGTATGCAGGTCCCTGGGAGGGGAGGTGTGTGTGTGTCAACGGAGGCATAGCGAAGGCATGGACGTCCTTCTTTCAAACATTTTGGACATCCTGAACTGCCCCCTCCCACAGGAACAGCCAAATTTCAAGGACACGGAGAGGAGTGGCCTAGTGGTTAGAGCACAGGTCTTGCAATCCTGAGGGGGCCAGTTCAAATCCAACTGCTGCTACTTGTAATCCAAAATCCAAATAAAGGGGGTGTCAAAGGCATAGACATCCTTCTCACAGAAACATCCACATTTCAGGGATGCATCTTTCACCCGTCCCTGATGAGCACTTGGATGTTTTCACCTGGACTTATGTTTTTCTAAGGTTGTAGACGGCTATTATACACGCAGCTTGGCTGCATATATGAAGCCATCTTTGGCATGAGCAGAGCAGGCACGCATAACGCTTGTCTGCTCTGCATTGGCTTCCCCTCCTTAGGAAGGAAATTGTGTGCAAATGAGCTAACAGTGAGCAGCTCATTTGCATGTGATTTCCTTAATGCATGCCCATTCCTTTCCGAATTGCTAAGGGATCGGTAAGGGCAGGGCTTTTTCCGTTCAGTTAGTGCATCTAGCTGAAGGTAAGGGAGCTATGTACCTGGCAGCAATTTGTGAAGTCCACTGCAGTGCCCCCTAGGGTGCCTGGTTGGTGTCCTGGCATGTCAGGGGGACCAGTGCACTACGAATGCTGGCTCCTCCCATGACCAAATGGCTTGCATTTGGTCATTTCTGAGATGGGCGTCCTTAGTTTCCATGATCGTCGAAAATCAGAAATGACCAAGTCCCAGGGATGACCATCTCTAAGGTCGACCTAAATTTCTGATTTGGATGTCTCCGACCGTATTATCGAAACGAAAGATGGATGCCCATCTTGTTTCGATAATATGGGTTTCCCTGCCCCTTGCTGGAGCCGTCCTGCGAGGACGTCCCCAGGAAAACTTGGGCATCCCTTTCAATTATGCCCCTCTTGGAATACACCGAGACAGGCTATTGGAGCACAGACTCCACTGCTGCATAGAAATCAAGGCTTTGCCATTCTGCAGGTATAATACACACATGTTTGCTAAGTTATGTTGTCAAAAACATCATTTCAAACGATTGATCTGATATAGTTTGAGCCTTTAAGAATAATTAAATCTGCTCTAAAAATAAATTTTGCATCTTTTATTTTCTTTGTATCCTTAGTGCTGGAAGCACCTGTGGGTATGGCCGGCCGGGGATGGAATGGATCTTAGCGGGGATGGCATAAATTCCAGTGGGGGAGGGGTGGGGATTGGTGAAATTTCTGTCCCAGCACAGCTCTCTACTCAGCACTCCTTCAGGACTGAGAATTACTGAGCTTTTCCTTCCCTACACATCTTTATTTCTAAGACTATTACATCTAACAAACTCTTTTGATGAGTCGCACTGCAATTAGTTCGAGAGAGAGTGGCCCTTTCAACTGTTTTTCCTTTCTACCTCTTTCAGTAATACAGTTAAAAACCTATTCAAAACAATATCACAACTTTCTCTCATTTCTCACAGCAAGAATCCCTTGCAAAATCATCATTTTTATAATATTTTATTCAGCAAAAAATTCATCTATTAAAAGATCTTTAAACTAGGCTTGTTTTTCATCTTTAAATCAAAGGTGTTGACATTTAAAAGGACTTATCTGGATAGCAACACCTAATACCCAGATAAATCCCACCAAGACAGATTTTCAGAGGCACTATCCAGATAGTACTGATGAATATCATTACAGACTGCCCTGATACTATCTGGATAGTGCCAGGATGGTCTGAAGTGGAGACCAGAGATGTCAAAGTAGCAGTGACATTTAGCAAGGACTGTTACCCAGATAACTATCCAGATAACTTAGGAAAGTAAAAGGCTGTCCTAAGCCTATCCAGAGGGCAGATGAATATCATCACTCTCCAGATAGAGCAGTGAAGGGTCAGCAGTATCTGGATGTTCAGCAGCAGCCACTATCTGGATATGGATACCGAACATCTGGATTTTTTTGTTCATGGCAACTACTGTTTTTAAAAAATGCAGACCATCAATGAGCTCAAGATCAGGAGGAAATACTTTACACTAGGTCATCATTAACCATATAAACACATTTGGGGCTTTTGTTAAAGATTTTTTTCCCATTTTGTATCTATGGAATAATGATTACCAGCATTCATTGCTATTTTAATGGCCAGGAATGGCTCCTGGCCAGTTAAATAGCACTTAGTATCCTAGAAGTTATGCATGTATCTCAGAGACACACCTATGACCCGCCCATACTATGTCCATGTTTTTATGCCCCTCAGAGTTACACGCTGACCCCCAAATTCTATATATGGCACCTTAAGTTGTGTGTGCTAATTTGGCCACACGGCCAAATTGTGTGCACAATGTAATTGATTAACAAGTCAATAAGCGCCAATAATTGGTATTTAACAATCTAGTAGTGGCACTAATTGGCTTTAATTAGAATTTATATGCACATATTTCTAAGCATACTCTATAATGTAGTGCACGTAAATTCTTGTGTGTGAAGTTGAAAAGGGGACGTGGCCATTGGCGTGGCATGGTCAGATTGTGGGCATTTCAAAAAACTGTGCATACTGTTATAGAATACACCCGATCTGCGCTTAACTTAGGTGCAGGTATTTAGGCCTGGTTTTAGGAGGCCTAAATGGGTGTGCTTAAATTTTAGGTATAGTTTATAGAATCACTCTAACCACGTGGTTTTTGAACACTGATTTTTAAGGCCCTAAGGAGGTCTTTTACTAAAGCTTAGCTCGAGTTACCTGCAGCAGGGCCCATTTTATTCCTATGGGCCCTGCTGAAGATAAGTCAAGCTAAGCTTTAGTAAAACATAGTAACATAGTAGATGATGGCAGAAAAAGACCTGCACGGTCCATCCAGTCTGCCCAACCAGATAAACTCATATGTGCTACTTTTTGTGTATACCCTACTTTGATTTGTACCTGTCCACTTCAGGGCACAGACCGTATAAGTCTGCCCAGCACTGTCCCCGCCTCCCAACCACCAGTCATGCCTCCCACCACCGGCTCTGGCACAGACCGTATAAGTCTGCCCAGCACTATCCCTGCCTCCCAACCACCAGCCCCGCCTCCCACCACCTGCTCTGGCACAGACTATATAAGTCTGCCCAGCACTATCCCCCCTAAGTGATTTTGGTGCATATGTTATAGAATAGTGCCTAGCACTTACATGTGTAATTCTCAATTTGTGACGCCAACCACAAGTGTTAAGTGAGCAGAACACCTATCTTCTGGCACTAATTTATAGAATTGCCCTTTATGACTGTGAGAATTACTATGGAAATAACATATCAATAAACTGAAAAAAGAATGTAAGCTGATCAAAAGCTACATTAAAAAGCCAGGCCTTGCAAAATTTTCAAAAGCTAATGGAAGGTGCTTTTTTTGTTGTTGTTACATTTGTACCCTGTGCTTTCCCACTCATGGCAGGCTCAATGTGGCTTACATATTATATACAGGTACTTATTTGTATCTGGGGAAATGGAGGGTTAAGTGACTTGTGCAGAGTCACAAGGAGCTGCCTGTGCCTGAAGTGGGAATTGAGCTCAGTTCCTCAGCCCCCAGGACTAGAGTCCACCACCCTAACCACTAGGCCACTCTTCCAGGTCCAATGGCATTGAAGAGAAGGACAGAACCTTGAAAGAGGCCTGAAAACATAATCTGAAGCCAGTTGAGGCTTTTTAAAACAGACATAACATGAACTCTCATTCTCAGTCCAAATAATGTACTGCAGTCTATATATTTCTTTTTCAGCACCCTAAGGAGAATTACAATGGATGACAAAACATAGTGCATTCCTGACTTGAACTAGATGAGACTACTAGGAGCAGGGGTCAGGGGAGTAGCCTAATGGTTAGTGCAGGGGCCTGAAAACCTGTAGAACTGGGTTCAAGTCCACTGCCGCTCCTTGTGACCCCAGGCAAGTCACTTAGGGGTCCTTTTATGAAGCTGCAGCAAAAGGGAGCTGCTCTGGTGTCAGCATGTATTTTTGATGCACGCCAAGGCCCGCTTTTACCGCAGTGGGTAAAAGGCACAGTTTTTTTGTTAAAGAAATGGATCCCATTTCGGGTGAAAGCACTTACTGCCACCCATTGATGTGGTGATAAGGGCTCTCATGCTACCTCGGTGGTATCGGGGCAGCGCACGACTACTACTACTACTATTTAGCATTTCTATAGCACTACAAGGCGTATGCAACGCTGCACAAACATAGAAGAAAGACAGTCCCTGCTCAAAGAGCTTACAATCTAATAGACAAAAAAAATAAAGTAAGCAAATCAAATCAATTAATGTGAACGGGAAGGAAGAGAGGAGGGTAGGTGGAGGCGAGTGGTTACCTGATTACCGCCAGGTACATACCAGTGCTACAAAAATAAAAAATATTTTTGTTGTCCTGGAAATAGCGTGCACTGGGGTTGGGAACTACCACAGGGCTGCTGCGGTAGCCCAATGGTACTTCCCTTTAACGGTAACCCCAATGCAGGCTTACTGCTCGCTAGCTTTGTAAAAGGGTCCCTTAACCCTCCATTGCCCCAGATACCAAAAGAAAAACAAAACTTAGATTGTGAACACTCTAGGGACAGAAAATGTACCTGTATATAATATGTAAAGCTCTTTGATTGTAACCACGGCAAGGCAGTATAACCAATCCCATTCCCAAATGATCTCTAATGAAACCCTGATCACACTAGAAATATGAAATTGAAGTGATAAATGAGATCTTAAAATCACAGATAAAAGTTTTATCTGCTCACTTAACAGTAGTATTTTCTTCTCTATCAGTTCTTACAGATGGGGGGGGGGGGGGGGGGGGGGGGGGATGGCATCAGAGGTGGCTTTATACAAATTTGTCCTTTTTAGAAAAGGGTTAAATCACCTCCTTTTTCAATTTCCAAGTAAAAATAGTCTAATTTAATGATGGACTAATAAGAAAATGAAGAGGGTTTAATGGGTTCACCAAATATTCTTTAACCAGCCAGGCTGGCTCGAGGTCTAATATACTAATTAAAGGTCTGCTTTATTAATGATTGTCTTAATTTAAGAAATAGTTTATTACATGAATCAAACTGCAAATATGGTCTCATTAAATTGCAAGCTTCAGGGAACCTTAGTTTTCTAGAGTGTAAACAACTTCAAATAATCTTGTTCTTTCTTTCAAAAACAAAACAAATGTGCAGTGGAGTTAGCATGATTGTTGCTCATGGGATTTTGATTGTTGGGCAGAATATTTTTGAAGGTCCCTGACAATTTTTGAATAATTCTCTTTAGTTTATTCTTAGCAAAAGACATTCACAGTAAATAATAATTCTTAGTCTTTATATTTATTAAGATGTAATAATAATTAAAAAAAAACAATTGTGCCTTCCATACGAATACCTCTGCACCATTGTCTTTACAGCTTCTGGCATTTCATTTATAGTGACCCAAAAGTTCCTCATTGTACTAATGAGATATTCTAACTGCATGGAAGATTCTAGTTCATTCAGTGGCTATAGTACTGATGGTTGAGGAGAAAAAACTGATTCCCATTATCCATTAAATGAGTAACATTTTTATCACTGCATCATTGCATCTAACAAGGATTCTGTAAATCAGATGGCTGAGAGATTTTGTTTTTAGAATAGATTATCGAGTCACTCTAACAGGTCTATAATGATCAATCAAACATTGGAGAAGGAAATGGTGCTTAATTTAGAAGTCTTTCATGCATAGATGTCTACGTTCCAATTTGAAAAGCTGAGATAGGGATGTCTAAAACCGAAGAACATCCAAATGGTAAGCAAATGTGATTTGGATATGTTTTCAATGAGGCTAGGGAGGGCCCAAAACTAGTTTTTTATTCCCCATGTCTATGTGCAAAATGTTTGATGCCGGGAGTTACGCCTGCTACCCAGGATGTCCAAGTTTCAGAAACAGTGCTCCATTGGAGGGGTTGGGGAAGGACACCTCCTTCATCTCCCAATGGTTAATATCTCCCCCCCCCCCCCCCCCCAGAAAGCAAAACTGGCAACAGATTGTGGGCTCTGTGACAGCTGCAAGAGAAATAGATGTCTATGTGTCTACAATGGCTGATGTGGAGGGGCATAATCGAACAGGGCGCCCAAGTTTTCCTGAGGGCGTCCTCGCAGGACTTCCTCGCGAAGGGGTGGGGAAACCCATATTATCGAAACAAGACGGGCGTCCATCTTTCGTTTTGATAATATGGTCGGGGACGCCCAAATCTCCACATTTAGGTCGACCTTAGAGATGGTTGTCCTTAGAGATGGTCGTCCCTGGTTTTCAGCAATAATGGAAACCGAGGACACCCATCTCAGAAACGACCAAATCCAAGGCATTTGGTCGTGGGACAAACCAGCATTCGTAGTGCACTGGTCCCCCTCACATGCCAGGACACCAACTGGGCACCCTAGGGGGTACTGCAGTGGACTTCACAAATTGCTCCCAGGTGCAAAGTTCCCTTACCTTGGGTGCTGAGCCCCCAAAACCCACTCCCCACAACTGTACAACACTACCATAGCCCTAAGGGGTGAAGGGGGGCACCTACATGTGGGTACAGTGGGTTTCTGGTGGGTTTTGGAGGGCTCACATTTACCACCACAAGTGTAACAGGTAGGGGGATGGGCTTGGGTCCACCTGCCTGAAGTGCACTGCACCCACTAAAACTGCTCCAGGGACCTGCATACTGCTGTCAGGGAGCTTGGTATGACATTTGAGGCTGGAATAGAGGCTAGCAAAAAATATTTTTAAAGGTTTTTTTTTAGGGTGGGAGGGGGTTAGTGACCACTGAGGGAGTAACGGGAGGTCATCCCTGATTTCCTCCAGTGGTCATCTGGTCAGTTCGGGCACCTTTTTGAGGTTTGGTCGCAAGAAAAAATGGACCAAGTAAAGTCAGCCAAGTGCTCGTCAGGGACGCCCTTCTTTTTTCCATTATTGGCCGAGGATGCCCATGTGTTAAGTACGCCCCAGTCCCGCCTTCGCTGTGCTTCCGACACACCCCCGGGAACTTTGGTCATCCTCACGACGGAAAGCAATTGAGGACGTCCAAAATTGGCTTTTGATTATACTGATTTGCGCGACCCTGGAAGGACGCCCATCTCCCGATTTGTGTCGAAAGATGGGCGTCCTTCTCTTTAAAAAATAAGCCTCATAGCCATTTATATTCCAGCACATAAATGTCTTGAGTTGCCATTTCTTAACATGGATGTTTACATGCAGCCACAGAGATGTTTATGTTCCTGCATTGCCTGGTTGATATTTTAGACATTAATTTTTCTAAAATGGATTTTCAAGCTGCACATCACTAGCATATAAACATCTATTTCTCCAGTAGATCCTGCTCTAAGATACTAGCAGAACTTTAGTTGTCTCAGCTTAGATGACTACATTTTGATTTGAATGTGTGCTGGTTCGTTTGTGTTAGGTGAAGATTGCTTTTGCTCTTTAGAGTATAATATACTTTCTCTTCAAAGATCCAGTGGTATCGGAGGTGGAGTTTCTGTTGTTCCTTTTTTTTGTTCCAGTTTGTTGTACACATTCATTTTAATTAAAAAAAACTTTGAGGGCCATTTTCTTCTTTGGCCTGCTCTTGGCTCAGTTTCACCTCAACAATGGATGACCTGCATGATTCCACAATACAGCAAAGCAACCTAGTGCCATGATATCTCCATCACCATACTAGGCAGTTAGGATAAGATTCTTACTTTGAAAAGTAATGTTTAGTTTCTGCCAAGCACACGGTCCCTTTCTACATCACTAGTTTCACATTCAACAGAAAGAAGCATCAACTACAGGAATTGCGATGATGAGTCATTGGTCAAGTTCTGGTAGCTAAACATGAAAGGTGTCTGGGACGCTCAGCTCAATTATTGGCAGCATTTTTGGATTTATTCTTTGAGATACATTTTTTCAGCAGATCTCAATTTGAGATTTTGATTGGTTTACATTGGAATTCATTGGGTAACTGAGATCATGTGACAGGAAGCATGACTTTATGAAGATGCGCTGACATCATGTTTGTTGTATCTTATATTCACAGAATGATACAGTCACAAGAGTGATCATCAATGAGTTTGTGGGACTTGCAGTTAAATTGTGGAAATTATTCAAGACACTAGCTTGTCCCTGAAGCGGAGCTGTAGCTCAAAACACAGTTCTTTGTTTGGTGGATGATATCATGTTAAGACATTTCAGATACATTCATTTTTTGAAAAAAAAATATTATTGGACATTATATGATGAATTGGTATATATAAAAATTATAGTTCAACAGTAGTTTTATGGACATTTTCAATTTTGGACGAATGACAATTTGGGGAGTGAAAAGAGCTACTGAAGGCTATGGAAAATGTAGTTTGGTTCCTGCTCCTTTCTGAGGTTCTCAAAAACTTTTAAAATTTGGTTTCACTTAGCTGAGTGAATAATTTGTAGTATGAAGATTATTAATTACATGCATTTTATGAAGTAGGCACATAAGTGTCAATCCTATCTCCACACTGTATATTAGCTAACCCACAGGAATGCCTCACAATCCCTGATAGTCAATCATTGAAATTGGAGCCCTGCAGCCCCTCTTTGGGTCCTGGTCCTCTTCCACCTCTCCCTTAGAATGAATTTTGGCACCAGCAGAACCCCCCCCCCCCCCCTGCTGTTTCCTCACCTGTGTGACTTCTGAGCAACTGTTTTACATATGGTATCTTTAATAAACTCCTTTTGATGTTATAGTGATCTGCTGGCTTATTTTCCACCTGAACTTCAGGAAATCACTAAAAACCAACCTCTTCAAAAAGGTCTACCCCAACGATCTTACGTAAACCTCTTCACCCAGAAACACAGCATGCCTAATGATCGTACTGGACAACACACAATCTTCATCCCTTCCGACCCTCCACATATGCCTCATTTGATCACTATACAACCTTGTATTTGCTGTCAACCGACTGGGCAAACGCCTTGACGGTACTATGTAAGCCACATTGAGCCTGCAAATAGGTGGGAAAATGTGGGGTACAAATGCAATAAATATATAAATCAGCAATGATAGCAGCACTTAACAAGCAATAATGGACACTAATTGGCAATAATTAGAATTTTCATGAACAACTCGCTAAGCGTATTCTGTAACACACTACACCTAACTTCTAGCATGTGCAGGCAAAAAGGGGCATGGTTATGGGTGGGGAAATGGGCGTTTCATGGGTGCTCTGAAATTTACCTGCATAGTTAAAGAATATGGCCCAGTGCACCTAAAACCACACGCCAAGGATTTATGCCATGTTTTCACTGGCAAAAATGGACACACGTACTTTTAGGTGCTGGAATATCAACTAAGTGTATTCTATACACTGCCTAAATTTAGGCGCTGCTTATAGAATGCACTTGGGTGAAAATGTTTTCCACGCAAATTTATTTAGGTGCCATTTATAGAATCCCTCCCTAAGGGCTGGATTCTATAAATTGCGCTCAAACATTGGCACCAGAAAGAGATTTTTGGATTTCATGAATCTTTTTTACCCAAATATATAATATGGAAATCCACTTGCATTTCATTTCTATCTTCAGAAAATGATAAGTTATTGTTTGACTTCTTGGTCTCAGTTGCATTGAAACTGGTCATTTCGCACTGGAAAGACAATTCCCAAGTAAATGTGGTGGTTTGGAGGAACTGGATTTTACTATACAAAAAAATACGAGCAGTCTGCAGTAATTTTCATTCTTAGTCATAAAAGTGGTCTTCAAAAATGGAAATCTTGATACCTTTTTCTTTCAACTGCGAACTAACATTATGATTTCAACTCAGCTTTATTGTGTATTGTGTATTTTATTCTGTTGTGTTACCTTTTGAATTTGTTGTATAATTAAAATCTAATAAAAAAAAAAATTGGCACCAGAAAATATCATCACTGAGTGGCAATCTATAAAGGGTATGTGCCCTTTATAGTGTCAAGCTTAGGACCAATGCCTACACCCTAACTTTGGGCACCAGATTTACATCTGCTGAAACCTAGTATAAATGCTAGTGCCCACGTTGGGCGCGCTGATCCATTATTCTGTAACAATGTGTGCAATTTTTCAGAATACTCCTGACAGTCCCATGCCCCTCCCATGGCCACATCCCCTTCTGAGCTGCGTACTATGGGATTCAGGCACCAAGTGTTATAGAATAATGTGCAGCCAGATGCACATGCAAATCCTAATTGGTGCCAATTAACATAAATAATTGGTTGCTAGCATCCAATTATTGCTTGTTAGTGGCTCATTAGCCAGTTCAGTCATGCACTTCTCGGAATCGAGCCCAAATTTAGGTACCCAAATCTGGGCACCATCCCCCCAGATTCTATATATCGCGTAGATATTTCTGCGTGGAAATCCAAGTGCATTCCAGGGAGCGTAACTTAATTGCTTTACAAGCTAATCAGCACTGTTAATTGGATGTTAACAAGTAATTAGAAGCACTAATTGCCATTAATTAGAACTTATGAGCAGAAGTCACTAAGTGCATTCTATAACGTGGTGCATGTAAATTGTAATGCACATTGTCAAAAAGGAGGCATGGCCATGGGCATGAAATGGGCAGATTGTGGTCGTTCCAACAATTTATACACAGTGTTATAGAGTATACCTGTTCTGTGCCTAATTTAGGTGTCAGGATTTACCCCAGGTTCTAGCTGGCTTAACTCCTCATGACTAAATATAGTTGCGTGGACCACCATCAGCATATTCTACAATTTGTGCGGAAATTTTGTAGAATACGCTTAGGCAAAAATTATGTCTGTGCGGATTTTCCAGGTGCCATACATTGAATCCAGCCCCATATGTAGGATCCAGGGTACATTTAAAAAAGGAGGCATGGCAGTTACACATATTACTGCAAATTAGTGCTGATTAGCACTTGTTGAAAATTAGCACCAACTAGATAATTAACTGGGCATGTGAATGCATGGCTAACTGCATGCACCATTTATAGAATTAAGGGGTAAGTGCATAAAAGCATGCACAATGCCATAAAACTGCGACAACCTCTCAATAGATATCGTAAACTACTTTCTTTCAGTGTTCACTCTTGCCCACAGTTAAAACAGGTCAAAAACTTCCTGCAAATGAAATAGTGTCCAAAAAAGGAATCTACAAAAAGTGTCACTCAAATAATCATCAAACAATTTTCACCAATATAAAAGCAGCACCTCGGCACTGACTTGTTATCACCAGTCAGTGCCATGTCCACCATGAAAAACAGTCATGGCACATGATAATGAACTCTCCATAATCTGCTTTCTCTTATGAACATGTATGCATTACCAACTTGTATTTCCTCATGCCGGAAATGGCGATCGCCATAACGGAACAATGTAAGCCACATTGAGCCTGCAAATAGGTGGGAAAATGTGGGATACAAATGCAATAAATAAATAAATAAAGAAAGAAGGCACATCCCTTTATGTGGCCCAAGTGCATCCGTGTTTGGGGCATAATTTGGAGAGATCGCAGGCTGCCGAGAGACTGAGCTGGACCTGGGGTAGGGCTGCCGCCCCCCCTCAGGATCGCCACCCCCAGGATTGCCACTGCCGCCCCCCAAGGATTGCAAATACCTTGGCTGGTGGGGATCCCGAGGCCCCGCCAGCAGAACAGGTCTTCCGCCAGCGCTTTTCTTTCCTCTGCCACTTTGCCTGCCCCTGCTTTTCTCTCACGTTGCGCTTGGCAGGCAATGCAAGGGGGGCTCGGTGTCGGAGTTTTCTCTCTCCTGATCTTTCAGGATCCTATCACCCAGGTCCCATCAGGAGCAGGAGAGCGAGAGAGAGAGAGACCCCAGCACCGGGCCCCCCTTGGTGGCCAGGGCCCGGGGAATTTTGCCCCCCTCCCCTCGGCGGCCCTGTAGCAGGTGTAAATATATGCAAATACAGTTTAGAAGCAGTTGTGTAGGTTTATCAGGGTGAGCAGGGCCGTGCCGATGCGGTAAACTGGGTAAGCGCAGCAGGGGGCGCCATCCTCTGGGGGGCACCGCCGCTGCGTGCTTACCTTGCCCCTCCCGCTCCCATGTAGGAACTGCCCGCCCTCTTCTCCCCCCCAAGATCCCTTTCCTTTTTTTTCTTTTAAATTTATCTTCCTCCGGCAGCGCAGCGTCAGTGAAGGAGGCGGTGTTCCCAGTTCCGAGGATGACATCAGAAGAAGGTGGGACACTGAGCGAACCAATGGAAGGCTAGAGACGTCGGGACTGGGAGCGCCGCCTCCTTCACTGATGCTGCGCTGCTGGAGGAAGGTAAATTTAAAAGAAAAAAAAAGGAAAGGGATCTTGGGGGGGGGGGGAGAAGAGGGCGGGCAGTTCCTACATGGGAGCGGGAGGGCAGGGGAGAGAGGAGCATAGATGGGAGGGCAGGGTTCATGGAAGGGAGAAAGGGGAATTGCTTGATCGGGATGAATGGCGGGGGCAGGGGACAGATGGGCATGGATGGGTGGGAGGGTAGGGCTCAGGGAGAGAGGGGAATCGCTGCCTTGGAGCCAGGCAGGGAGGGGGGCGGCGGCGCCAACTGGTAGTCTGCAGGGGGGCGCCAGAGACCCTTGGCACGGCCCTGAGGGTGAGTTTATAAAGACACACAGGTGCTTGCTTAGACTTCCGACTAGGTAATCTGTTATAACATAACTCTCCACCTGCTGCAACTACTATGAAATGGTAAATGCAGGAAGTTGCCCAGGGCAGCATGGCTAATAAGGGTAAAAGCTTAAGGCATAACACAGATTAATGTAGAACCTCTAAATTCTGAAAACTGCTCTGAAAATATAAGGTATATCCGATATTTCTCTTAAAGCATGACCATACTTAAATTTAATCTGTGGAACTTCAGTCCTGAACTTTACAAAAGGGACAATCAGTTCATTGCCAGAGGATTAGAAGAACACAGTTTAGTAAATTGATTGCAAAACTTAAAACAACACACACTTCTGAGCTATATTGTACCCAAACTTTTCCCAGCCCCCAAACTGACACAGTTCTACTTAACACATTAGGGCACAGGGAACAGAGCTCAAAGAACAATGACAGATGTCAAGAAGGTTTCAGCAATTAAAAATCCCAGCGTATGATTTGCAGTAATTATCCGCCACATTGAACTTACATACACCTACCTGCTCCTGAGGCTTAGCAATAAAGCCAGGCACAATCAGGAGACTGTACATTGATTGAGAAGAAAATAATAGGTAGCCAATTGGAAATAAGCATTCAGCCACTAATCAGGGACTGGTTTACATCTCTGCTTGGAAGGGAGAGCATCTCTCTGCCAGAATTGCCTGCTAGGAAGCCTTCCCAGTGCCTTTATGCTGGCAGTGGCTTAGGGCTCCTCCCCCTCCTCTCAGAATTTGCCATTCACAGGACTATGGGACTGACTTGCTACCTTTGCTACTTTTTCCCCTCGCCTCGTCGACACAGACCACAGATCAACGGCACTACATTGCATTGCGTGACTTGAGTGCAACAGCAATCGTATCCCCAGGAGGCTGTCGCCCTTCTCTCCGGGTTCACTGCTCCTGCGAATTTTTTCTGTACAGGATTAGCCCATTGGCTCTCTTTCGCCCTGCGTTGCCTCTTGTTATCCTCACATGTCTGCCTGACAGAGCCACGTTCAAAAGGTAAGTGATTTTTTTCTTTTTCCAGCATTTGCTTTTGTGATCCTCGTGTGTTGATTGCTCTGAATGCATTCTTTTAAGTATATATACTGCGTTATTCTGCACGTTTTGTCAGTCACCCTTGCTCCCCCCCCCCCCCCCCCCCCCACAAAATATTTGGATTTTATGGTGCTAGCTGGAGGGTTGGGGCTTGAAGCAGATACCTCCGATCCATGGCAAAGGAGTTTCTCTGTGGAACTGCGTTTTAGTGCATGCTGGAGAGTCATTATGAAAGAAAGAAAGCAAGCCTCCCACGCTGGATTTGGTTAGGTAGCACATAATGATGCATGTAGCATTATTTGTCAGAAATCATCAAATGGCATGCAGTGTCAGTGCATAGCTAACCTCTGTTCCGTTCTGGATGTATTTCTAAGGACTCTGTTCACAGTGGACAACCCTCGTTCAAGGTTTCTCTGTTCCTGGTCAAATGCACGTAGCATTTTTGATATGTGCAAATAGACTAATATAAGGTTCGGTTGGACAATGCTGAAAACTGATGACCTTAGGTCCACATTCTCATTTCCCCGTGCTGCCACGATTTAGTCATTGCAATAAGACCTCGTTTTACCTGTGCTGCCTAAATCTATCAAAAATTCGAGAAAAGGAGGAAACATGTATTCCCTGTATAGCTGTGAGGAAAAAAAAAAAACAGGTCGTATTTTTGATGCATTACATAGGGAATAAATGGTATTCCGAGTGTGTTTTCTTCATTTCTGGAGAAATGAAAACCTCGTGTGTTTGGTTCGCATTTTATTAGGGAAGCTTGGATATCGAATGAGAATTAGATAGGCATGTTAGCAAAGAGAGAGAGAGAGAGAGAAAAAAAACCCCGGGGCCAACGGGGATAAATAGTAAACTCTTACTGGAGTTGCCATGTCACAAATTGCGTTTTCATTTAGTTCCAGCCCAGCTGCCTCTGAACCTTTTCAGGAAGCACGAGGGAGGGGGATGAAGACCCCCATTCAGGATTCAGAGCCTGCTGTATTATGCGTAGGAAGTGAAAAAAATCTTCCTCTCATCCTGAGGGTGATTGAAAGGACTCGGGTTGGCAGTAGAGGAATACTAAGTTGCTTGTAAGTCCCTTTCGAAGCTATGGCTTTTCCGACTAGATCAAGGGATTCCATATGGCAGGGAACAGCCAATAAATATTATCACTTCAGTGGATGAAAGGAACATGATTCTTTCTGTGTGCATTGGGCGGTTGTGTTCACATGGGATGGGGGAGAGACTCTGTCAATCATTATATAAACTGTTAGATGCATCTTTCGTCTACTGATATGAAGAAATATATAAAAGTACGAATTTCACTTAAGAGCAACAGGAATCGGCTAAATCCAGTTTGGAAGGAAAAAAAAAGCCATAAGCTTCAGACATATTAGAAAGGTAATAGGTATTTTAATATTTGTATTATGACAAGTGATAATGCTCCCCCCCCCCCCCCCCCCCCGCTATCATATGGTTAAGGACAATGAGCGTTATAAAGTATAAAAAGGCAAGATGCTGGGAAGGAAAAGGATTTTTAGAGGTAATACCGGGGAGAATAAAGATAGAAAAGTGTGACAGCAAGGAAACCTCATTTACGTCAAATTACATGTTTCTAGGAACCAGCCTATCTCATTGTCTCTGACTTGAGGCAAATTATACAGTGTGGAAGCCTGAGGCTCACTTTGTTACCCAGCTTTTAAATGATACTTAAATAGTACATACGTGGATTGGGAAATATAGGGTCCAACGAGATGTATATTTTCCCACAAGAATGGAATAGTAGTATCCTTTGTTTAACATGACCACAGAAACAGAAGGATTTTCTTTTTTTTTTCGAAATTAGATGGGTAATTTGTGTGGGAGGAAAACTCAAATTATGCACACTGATAAACAATTCATAATGTTCTGTCTATAAAATGTTTTTTTTTTTCCCCCTGGAGACCTCTGTGGTGAAAGAGAAAGTATGGGGTTCTAATTCTTCTCTACCAAGACAAATCACAATTGGAGAATTATATTGCCATGGTAAAAAGATGACTTTTAGATTGGGTTTATTTTTAAGAGTAAAGATTTTTATTTTTTTAATATTTAATGATAGCTTTATGTTGGCTTGAGTTTAAAGTCATTTTTTTAATTGAATGGGCTAATGTACCTAAATGCAACATTTTTTTCATGAAATTATGCAATAACTGTGAAAAAAACCCCAGCAAAGGAGTGGGGGTCAAACCTTCCCCTTCCAGATTCAGCTCCTTTGGGCTGAGCCTGGATTGTGGGAGAGAGGGAACCCAAGGGGACACCAGATCCAGTATGGTGGGTGGGCTTAGGAGGAGGGTCTTTAATTTGAATACCAGTGTGGGGGGGGGGGGGATATATTGGGGTCATAGACCCACTGGTAATATGAGGTTCCCTCCCTGATTTCAGAGACTTCTGATTCAGGGCAGGTGGTTCTTCTAAGAACCTGCTGTTGCTGCTGTATGAAGAGAATAAATCTGTGGTTAATTGTTCATATTTTCCCACTTCTAGGAATGTGTAAACAATTTGTCACAAAATTTATAGATGGGTTTAAGTGTCAGGTTTGCATTTGCAACCTGTTGCTAAATATCACAAAAAGGCTGCTAAGCTGCTACATTTTTAATGGCTTAGCACGCCAGCCGCTATGTTTAGGAAAACATTAGGAGGACAGTTTTCAATGCTGATTACTTGGGCAAAGAGTGATTTGCTTAATAGAATTTACCCATTTGAAAATCTTCCTTCTCCTCCCCAGGCAAAAGTGCACAGAAAGGCCAATGCCATAAAGCACACTAGGTTTTGTGCACTGATTAGCTCAGCTTTAGCACACAAGCTAACCACGTGCAAAGCCTAGTGCACAACACTTTTAAATCCACGACAATGGAGGCTTTTGGCTGTTCAGTGCCAATTCAGAGAAGTGTACAGAAGACCAAAAGGCTGAAGCCAAATGCCAGGACTTTAACGTCAGGTCTGGAGAGGCGTAAAAGGTTAGCTGTGGTGGCAGTAGTGAGGAATTCACTGTGAGCATAATAATCTGCAGCTTTGTTAGGGCATGTGGGAGATGCGCTGGCACAAAGAATATAAGTGGAGAGACACCAATCTGTGCACAGGAAATTGTATCAGCACAGAAGTTGCATGAACATATAATCTGTGCATATGCTGGAATGAAATTCCGCATATAAATATTTAATATGACAATAATTTTAGGCACGGAATAACATTCTAGCATATACGCAGATATATGCACATGCAACTATGGCTGTTGATTTCTGTGCAAGACATAGCTTCCACCTGCACAGACCTGTGTGGCATGTATATGGTGAAATCTCCCATGTTAATGTACAGGGCCAATTTGCTTATTTAGTTACTGCATTGAGGAGCAAAATTTTGATGTTACTTTTACCTTAAAAGTTACACACTATGGGGCCCTTTTCCTAAGCTGGGTAGGTGCCTCTGTGCGCACAACATGCATCAATTTGGAATTACCGCCCAGCTACCACGTCACCCGGGCGGTAATTCCATTTTTGACATGCATCTGCTATGTGCATCCAGGGCCGCCGAGAGACTGGGCCAGGCTGGGACAAGGCCGCCCCCGGGGCCCCCCCTCGAGGTCACCAGGCCCCCCTCCACCTGCCACCGGGCCCTCTCTCCACCTCCGGGCCCTTTGCACTGACCTTAAGTGCTTCACCTTCGAAAGCGCAGCAAGCAGCGACAGACCACTCCTTCCTTCCATGTCCCGCCCTCATGGGGGATATTTTTCTCACCATCGAGTTGATTGATTTCACTGTGGCTAATTTTCCAAATGAAATGTCCCAAGAGGAGTGGAGGAGTGGCCTATTGCTTAGAGCACCGGTCTGCTCCTTGTGATCTTGGGCAAGTCACTTAACCCTCCATTGCCTCAGGTACAAGCTTAGATTGTGAGCCCTCCTGGGACAGAGAAATATCCAGAGTACCTCAATGTAACTCACCATGAGCTACTACTGAAAAAGGCATGAGCAAAATCCAAATAAATAAATAAACAAAGTACACATTAACAGTTACATTCTGATAAGAACATAAGCACTGCCATACTGGGAAAAGACCAATGGTCCATCAAGCCCAGCATCCTGTCTCCGACAATGGCCAATCCAGGCTTCAAGAACCCGGCAACCCCCCCCCCCCCCCCCAAAAAAAAAGAATTTAATAATGTTCAATGGACTTTTCCCTCAGGAATCTGTCCAAACCCCCTTTAAATTCCGTAAGGCCAGCTGCTGTCACTACATTCTCCGGCAACGAGTTCCAGAGTCTAACTACACGCTGAGTAAAGAAAAACTTTCTCCTGTTTGTTTTAAATCTACCATATTCTAGCTTCATCTTATGTCCCCTGGTTCTATTGTTGTTTGAAAGTGTAAACAAACGCTTCAGATCTGTCCGCTCTACTCCGCTCAATATCTTGTAGACTTCTATCATATCACCCCTCAGCCGCCTTTTCTCCAAGCTGAAGAGCCCTAACCTTCTCAGCCTTTCCTCACGGGGAAGTCGTTCTATCCCTTTTATCATTTTTGTCGCCCTTCTCTGCACCTTCGCCAGTTCCTTTATATCTTTTTTGAGATGCAGCGACCAGAATTGGATCATATGTATATGTCATTAGAATAATGATATACGTGCATGCATGTGCACAAATACCCTTGTAGATGCCAAAATTCTGTCTAAGTAGCAATCTGTAAATTTGTGCATATCTTACACAGTGTGTATTTTACGGATAGGCACTTATATGGATTGGGCCTGGTCAGAGTAGGGGCAGGACTCACACTTATGTACATACCCCCAGATTATATATATATATATATATATATATATATATATATATATATATATATATATCGCGCCTGGTGTTTCACACTGAATTCCAAGTGTATTCTATAACAATGCACGTAACTTAATTGGCTTAACAAGGTAATCAGTGTTGATAACAGCACTTAACAAGCAATAATGAGCGCTAATTGGCAATAATTAGAATTTCTGCGCACAAATCGCTAAGCTTATTATATACTGAACCGTGCCGAAATTCTAATGTGTGCAGTTCAAAAGAGTGTGTCTATGGGCGGGGAAATAGGCATTTCATGGGCGTTCCAAAATTTACACACGTGGTGATAGAGTATGGCTCAATTTGTGTAAATCTATGTGCAGGGATTTATGCTACATTTTCATTGGTGTAAATGGAGGCAGTTAGTTTTAGGCGCTGGGATATCAACTAAGCATATTCTGTATCCCATACCCAAATCTAGGCGCTGCTTATAGAATACGCTTAATCAAAAAAGTTTTACTCTGTGGATTTTTTTTAGGCACCTTATATAAAATCTGGCCCATAATGTATGGAATACTGTAAGTTATGTGCATACCTCCAGAACATAGGTGTACACACACCAGCTCTATGGCTCATGCCTAAATTATAGGCACTGTAAAGGGGGTCCACTTTCTCCTCTTGGGTGGAGCCGGCAAGCCTGCGGGGCTCCCAGGGTTCCAGGACAGAATACTGCCGATACTGGGACTCAGGGCCAAAGTATTTTATTATCAAGGCAATTTCATACCAAAAATCATAATATATTCTTCAAAACAAAAGATACAGCCCTCTTAATATAGTCTTCAAAAGAAAAAGGTACAGTCCAGGTCTCCAAATCCCTCAGCAAACGCTCAGCTCCTCAAGACCTCAGGTCTTCTATTAGGGCATTAGCTTTCCCTTCCCCCTCCTTCAGATGGGTTTACTAAGAGTTCAGCATACTTCCAATATAGCACAATAGTTCAGAACAAATCTTCATGGACAGTCTTTGCACATCAAACCAATACCATAAATCACCTGCCTTTTCACAGCACAGAGGAAACCTTGTAAGGAGCAGGGCTGCCAGTTTGTCCCACCTCTCAGCACCACGCCTGGTGTGGCCTTCTCCACTACCTTCATGTGCTGGGCAGGGCAACCTTTGAATTCTCCCACTCCATGGTAGCTGGCTCCTCTCCCTTGGGCAGCTCTGGTGGCAGGCTCCTTCCCTCCTCCACATACTCCATTCGTTTCCCCTCTCTCCTGGTGAAATCTGCCCTCTCCTTCTCACAGCTGGGGGGGATTATGTACTGATGGTGAAGCCAAGGAAACTGAGCTTCATCCTTCCCTCGCCCTCTAGTGGGGAAGGGAGTAACAGGCTCACCCTGCCTCAAGCCATTGCTCCCCCTGCTGGGACTGGGAATCCATTCCATCTTTTTAGGACTACTCTCCTCACTCATCCTTGCAAGGACTTCTGGGACCCGTAGTTCTGGGCTCAACTGCTTCCCTGGGGAGTCTCTGGATTTTGCCTTGTCACAGCACACATTGTTTGCTATTACACTAGTACTCTATAAAGAAAACCATATACTCCTACCAGGTGTAAACTTCTAGCTGGGTTAAAAAGAGGTGTTCTTTAACTCTGATATTCAGAATGTAACTTGTCATGGGTTTATTTATTTGGATTTTGCTCACACCTTTTTCAATAGTAGCTCAAGGTAAGTTACATTCAGGTACTCTGGATATTTCTCTGTCCCAGGAGGGCTCACAATCTAAGTTTGTACCTGAGGTAATGGAGAGTTAAGTGACACCCAAGATCAGAAGGCGCAGCAGTGGGATTTGAACTGGCCGCCTCTGGATTTCAAGCCCATTGCTCCAACCACTAGGCCACTCTCCACTGCTGGGGTGCAATATAAACATAGGACTGTGTTTATGTGATCCCATTTATGCAGTTATCCTGCCCAGTTAAGTTCTGAATATCAGCACTTAACCATACAACTGGTGACTCCGCCCCAGAGGGCCGACAAAATAGCCAGTTTTCACATAGCCACTAACTGCTAATTTTCAGCAGCAATATCCATTTAAGTACCACTGAAAATTAGCAAATAGCCCTGAACAAGTGATTTAACCAGTTGGCGACCGGTTAAATCATTTTGAATATCGACCAGACTATTCTCAAAAGTATTGGCTCTGTTTTGCCCCTCCTCAGCCCTCTTAACAAATAGCAACTGCTAAGTACAAGACCACTTTTAGAATTCATACTTTACTGCTGTTGCACACACATTGCAATGAATGAGCATTAGTCCCTTACAAACCAAGACATGTCTCCAACTGGGTTTGGCTACATTTAGAGGCCCTTTTACTAGGGTTACCATATGGCTCCAGAAAAAGGAGGGCAGATTTGAGCCAGTTTGGGTTTTACTTCCATTGCTTTCAATGGAAGCAAAATCTGGACTGGATCAATGTTTCCTTCTTTTTCTGGAGCCATATGGTAACCCTACCTTTTACTAAGCTGTGATAGGGCTACTGTGGGGGTAGCATGCGGGTAGCACGGGCACCCAGTGGTAATTCTGTTTTGTGAGCTGTTGGCTGCAGTAGAAAATAATTTTCAATTGTCTACTGTGTGTGTGTGGGGGGGGAGGGGCATTTCCAGTGGTAATAGGCAGCATGGCCACATTGCCACATGCTGCCTGATTACCGCACGAGTAGCGGGTGAGCCCTTACCGCCAAGTAAATAGGTGGTAGAAAGGGCTCAGGTGTAAATAGTCACACACCAGTGGCGTACCGAGGGTGGGGCGGTGGAGGTGGTCCGCTCCGGGTGCACGCCACTGGAGGGGTGCAGAAAGCAGCCGTGTGGCTGTCAGCTCCGCTGGTTTCCTGGTCCCTCTGCACCTGGGAGGGTGTTGATACACTGGGGGGGGGGGGTGTCGTGCTGTACCCGGGGGGGACACCGCTGCAGTCAGTGGGGGGGGGGGGGGGCTGTGCAACGGCTATCCACCCTGGGTGGCAGTCGACCAAGGATCGCCACTGCCATACACTACTTTTAATATTTACACATGGCCATTTACTGCCTCATTTTTAAAAAAGGCCTTTTTTACCCACACCAGTAAAAAATGTCCCAGCGCATGCCAGTTTCAAGCACCCACACTAGTACAGGCCACTGTTTACCGCAACTTAGTAAAAGGATCCCTTAGTATTATTTTGATATTGTAATAAGACCAGGTCCCTTGTGCCGCCTGAGAGGCTTCAAAAGCCAGAACTACCCTACCCAGAATCCAGCAGGGAGGAGGGAGGGAGTCAAAACCAGCCAGGGACTCTTTTCCGGAAGCAGGTCTCAGCAGGAGCAGAGAGGGAAAGTCAATCTCACCAGTGGCCAGCAGGGGGAGCATGAGCCAGGAGGACCAGTTCCCTTGGATAAAGAATCAATATAAAATCCCTGTCACCTGTGAGATGAGGAAGCCTGCATGTCTCAAGACTTTGAGGGATGGAGGTTTGAGAGAGATTGGTGGTGAAGAGAGAGGAGAGATGGAATGTGAGGAGAGCCTACAGCCTTCCCAAGCGGTTGCACTGCATTCAGAGGAACAAATGGACATGGAATGAGTAAAGATAAGTGTCTTGAACTGTATTTGGAGTGAGAAGTGTGTGGGTGGCCACAGACTGATTGGTATGGGGCAGAGGGGGAAGCACTGCTACAGCAGGGAACCAAAGTGCTAAGGTTTTGGCTGAAGTAAAAAAGGTGATCTGCACTTTAAGGAAACTATAACCTTGAACTGTAAAGCAAAAGTGACTGAACTTTAAAGCAAGGGAAAAGAGAACTGTCCTAGAGCATTTTTCTGTTGGAGGAGGAGATAATTTCTCTGGGGACTGACTGGCTGGCTGGCTGGCTGAGGGAGCTGAGTCTCAGCCCAAACTCCTTTTTTTTTCTTCCTTTTTTCTCTTGCCCTGGATTACACCTTTTCTAGGGGTATGAGAACTGTGTTACGTGCATCTTTTTTGGGAATTTTTGGTGACACCAGTTAATGTGAGAACTGAAATAAAGAGGATCTTCTGGTTTAACCGAGTGTGGAGGTGTTATGTGTTGGCAGAGGTCCTTCCGATTGTGAGCTGAGCCCAGGAGGGAAAGACCCCGCAAGGCCAGGGGCTTTTACAATATACAAGAAATAGATTAAAGAGGATTCACTAACTGATGGGCAGCTCGTTTCAAAAACCCAAAGCAACCACTTAATAACATTCTTTAAATATGTACTGTGAAAAATGGAAATTTACTTAATATTGTTGTGTGCCCTTCTTTATTTAACAATCCAATGTCCTTACATTTGTACAATGAATAGCTATATCTTCAATTACACAAACAAAATTAAACAAGAGTTCTAAACAGTCAACAAAAATGATGTTTCTATGCAGTATAACAACCAGAAACAAGTGGTCAAAAATCAAAGTTTAATTTAAAATGTTTCATATTTTGTATTATATTAGTATATAAATAGAAAATCTTTTTTTCCTACATTTTAATACTTATATATCCAGTCTACCTTTTCTTGATTGCTTCCTTCACTTTTTATAAATGTGCAATATTTGGAACATGGTAGCTAATGAAAATAAGACTGATTTTGTCTTATTCAGGGGTCCTTTTACAATGGTGTGCTAACAGTTTTAGCATGTGCTAAAAATAAGTGTGTGATAAACACTATAGATGCCCATGTATTTCTATGGGCATCTTTAGCATTTAACTTGCACTAAAAATGCTAGCACACCTTTATAAAGGACCCCCTCAGTTCAGTACAAAGATTCCAGGGTGCCTTAAACTTAATTCTAATGTACTCCCCATGTGCAGGGCTGGTCTTAGGCAGTGGCGACAGGGGCGGTTGTACAAGGCCTCACACTCTTATGGGCCCCACATCTCTGGCACTTCTGTTCTCCTGTCTCGGAACACCTCCTGCTCCGTACCTTTAATGTGCATCCACATTTCAATAGAGAGTATCAGGCAGCAGCAGCAATTTTCATATCCTGTCAGCTGCCGAATCCAGAGCCTCCTCGCTGCTGCATCCCGACCCCTTTTGATGTCACTTCCTACTTCTGCAAGGGCGGGATGCAGCAGCGAGGAAGCTCTGGGCTCAGCAGCTGATGGGATATGAAAATTGCTGCCGCTGTCTGCCGCTCTCTACTGAAATGTGGTGGATGCATATCAAGGTATGTGGCGAGGTGGGGTTCCGAGAGCTCTAACCTCCTTTTAAACTGATAAATTATGGCTTATGGGTGGGGGGCGGGCACAGGCAGGGGGGGGCCCACTGACCTGGTCTACACAGGGCCCTGCAATTGCTAAGACTGGCCCTGCTCGTGTGTTATCCACCTGGAGGTCTGTGTATTAAAAGGTCAGTTCTATAATCAAGGTGCCCTCTTGCACATGCCCACTTCATGCATTAATGTACAGAATACTAGCACTTATGCACGGAAGCATACACTTACCCATGAAAGTGTCAGGAGGGTGCCCGAGCACTTTTCTGTAAGGGTGCTCATTTTTGGCTTAACGTGTAAGTGCAAGGGGGTGTGCATAAAGGCGGAACATGAGTAGGATATGAGTGGGGCTCCTAATTACATGTGCAACTTACAGAATGCGATATGTTATTGGCATCCCTGCCGCATTTTCGTAACTGCAGTTATGCAAGGTCTATGACTGGTGTAACTGGGGGCATGTAAAAGTAAGGAGTGCTGGTACCGGATATCATTCTCACCATACAGCATTGGGGCACCTTAAAGGAGGCCCCCTAAGTTTTAACATGTATGTTAAGGTCTTCTAATGTTATGTATACTAAAAAGAATGTATTATGCAATCAGGTTCACACATTCTTATTAAAGTGTTGGGGAAAGATATTGGTGGAGTTAGCTACTGTTATCATGTCTGCATATGTGAATGAAATTATGTACAAGGTAATTAGCACTGTACTCTTACTGCGTGTTTGCTAAGGGCCTGACATCTAACACCTTCCTCAGACCCTGTTTTGAAAGGGCTCAGCAGACCTGGATGCCATGCAGAGTAGATGAATCTGTAACACGGTACCTGTTGGTCCTTGAGGATCAATACACATAACCACAGTTCTTTTTCCCAAAGCAAAACACAGCCAATTTGCACTTTTCCAAGAATTCTTACACATCTCCATGTAGTCACCCTATGGATATGTGTTCTCAAGCATAAGAGTTACACCTCGCATAGTCTCTTCGATCTGATCTATAACTCACATAGCACAAGGCACAGAGGTTTCACAGTGATGTGTAAATGGACATTCTACCAGCTGCTGGCATGATTAACAGGTTCCTTGTAATCATTGTTGTGGTTAATTTGACTAATGAGCACTGCAGATAGTTAGATGTTTGACTAATTAACAGCAGATTTTATTGAGAGGCAGATCCTACCCCCCCCCCCCCCCCCTTGGCTAGTCACAAAAGCACACAACCACCTTACAGGGGGCTCTTCCAGGGGAAAGTGACTAGTTAATGAATTCCTAGGCCTTATCCTCTCAATGTATGTAGTCTGGTCATTGCAACAATGGTCCTTGCTCTGGACTCATGCATCGGGCTCCTTCCAGACTTGTAGAATTATATGCCTTTAACTGGCCAATAGCTGTTCCCTTGAGCAAGAATCATGATTCCAGCCTACACAGTTATCCCCAGGGGTAGACTTTATCAAGGAAAAGCAGGTGCCGTCTTGGCCAGTCAGATGTCACATAAAGAACAGAAAATGGCAAGACAATGCATGTCATGGCAAGACAGCACATGCTTTCCTTTGATAAAGTTTAGGGCAAAACAGATCCCCATCGGGAGTCACAAGATAAATGTCATTGATTGCCTATGAGAAAGTTTGCACATGATAGTATTTGAATGCACAAGTTTTGGGATATTTTAATTTTCACGGATTTAAAAGAAAAGAATTTTTGGAGGTTTTTGGCCAGTGATGAAGTTGGTATCTGTGGAGTACTGAATTTTCCATGAGATTTTTCATACAGTACCATAGACGTTTGAGGTCTTTTCCTCCGATTTTGCTTTTTAGTGGTTTGTTACTGCACTTGGGGTCCTTTTACTAAGCTGCGGTAAAAAGGGCTCGCAGCAGGTAAAAATGCCTGAAAAAAGCCATGGTGATGTAGTAAGATTGCTCTTACTGTGTGGCCATGAGAGAAGGAGCATTTACCACCGAACACGCTAGCCTGGCGGTAACTGAGTAGCCCGCAGTGCTGCCCGATTACTGCTGAGTTTGTGCCGCTCTAGCAAATAGCCAGCTATTGTTCCTAGCATGGTAAATGTCGTGAAATGGGGCTGGAACTACTGCTGATTCCCTCATTGAACTGGTAGTTCCAGATTAGCTTGTGATAAGCCTGCATTGGGCTTACTGCTGCTTTGTAAAAAGGCCCCGTATTGTTATTTTGAAGGTATAAATGTGTGCCTGTAAAGTATGTACATATTTTCCATTAGAAAACTGGTATAAGTTACTTGCATACCTGTCAGAAAAATTAGGTGACCGGATTTAAAATTACCCTTTAAACCATTTCTGGTGAGAGGTTTGGTGCATAGCCCCCTCCCCACCTCCATGGTCTATTGGTTATTGAAGTCTTGCATCTTCTGTACTGCTGAAAATACCAACATATGCTATTATAAAAGAGTTATGGTAAAAAAACTCTTTTGCTATATCTTGTAACTGACTACATTGAAAATAATTACATAAAAGCATTTCAACAAAATCCACAGTAATGCAGTATATTTTGATTTAAGACGACTAAGAACTTATCAAATCAGTCCACTAGAGGTTTCAGTTTGTCTTCATTCCAGGACAGCCCTCTTGAACATTGTTCCAAAAGAAAATAGTACCCCCTCCACTACTATCACCAAAAACTTAAGATTACCCTAAGCTTTATGTAATAGACCCAGTGAAATTATCTACTGTGCATTTTTAGGGGTCCTTTTACTAAGGTGTGCCAAAAAGTGGCTTGCACTGGTGTAGACACGTGTATTGGACGTACACAGGTCCATTTTTCAGCGCTCCTGCAAAAAAAGGCCTTTTTTGCCGAAAATGGACGTGTGGCAAAATAAAAATTGGCACGTGTCTATTTTGGGCCTGAGACCTTACCACCACCCATTCACTTAGCGGTAAGGTCTCACGCGTTAATCAGGTGGTAATCATCAGCGCACATGCTGCCCAGTTAGCTCCATGGTCCAGAAAATAAAATATATTTTCTGGCGGGCGTACTGGATGCGCATAAAAAATGAAATTACTGCCTGGGGTCACGCGATAGCTCCAAATTGGTGCATGTTGGGCACGCGGAGCTGCCTACGTGGCTTAGTAAAAGGGCCCGTTAGTTTCTAAACTTTCATGAAGGATGATCTGAAATAAACTTTTTCTGGAAATATATTTTCTGTACATTCATAGACAGTTTTAAAGGCATGCAATGTTATGTAAGACATTTTGCTTTCTTTCCTAGTCAGTTCAGGAATGGTTTACTAAGATTTTTCCCATAAGGACAGAATATTATATAATAATTAGGTATGAAACGACTAACAGTGTACAGTATTGTACTACTCATTGTTTTGTCATTTCTGAGCGATCATAAATCTCTGTAGTGCTTATGATGTAAGTTGATGATTATTCTAACCATATGGCTATTTTGTTTCATATAAACCATATAGTACGCTGAGAACCTTGTGTATAATAATGAAAATTGCATGTTCTTACCATCATACCCTGCCTTCTTTAATTTAAATCAGTCTGGTGTAATAAAAGGGGTAGAAACTAAACTATATATTTCTTGAGACACTATTTATTTATGGTTCATTTATATCCCACATTTTCCCACACATGCAGGCACAATGTGGCTTACAGAAAATTTGGAGGAATTACAAATTATGAAGATACAGATAAAGCGAAAAAAAAAAGGTTAAACAAGGGGAGCATTGACTAACAGTGGAAAACTAAGCAGGATGGGGAACAATAATGTACAAAGTTGGAATAGTCCGACTAATTCAGAATCAGTCTCTATAAAATAAGATGTCCTTTTTACCGTGGTCTTAAAACCCCTGATTTTCTGTTTTTCCATTAATAACTGCGCTAATGCTGCATTAGCACGTGGTCATTTTTTAAAATTCCCCGTGGAAGACTTATCACCATCTATTATGGAGGTGGTAAGAGCTCTTCCGTTCTCTGTGCACTAAACAGCTCATAGTAAAGTAAATCTGCTAGCTAACCCATTCTCTGCCCCTGATAACGCCCCCCTAAAAAACATGTTAAAATAAGTACCGCGTGGTTAGTGCTCACAAATGGGAAAACTAACGTGGAACTCTTTAGAGCATCTCATATTAGGCCAGCTTTCTGTATTAGGTTCACGTTAGCACCTAATACAGCTTAGTAAAAGGTCCCTTTTTCCTTTGTTCAGCTAATTGTATAGGGGCCGTTTTATGAAAGGGTTGCCATGTGGCAACCTGGAACTACCGCCGGCCCAACGCGGCTGCTGGCAGTAGTTCCGGCTCAAGTGCACACCATTTCTGGTGGGCTGTAAAACATTCCCAAATTTTTAGCGCAGCACTAACCCAGCAGTAATCGAGCAGCACCACACACTACCCTCAATGGGTGGCAGTATGTGCTCCTCCCCCCCCCCCCCCCACATGGCCACAAGGTAACAATAATCTTAACGCATGGCCATGTGGGGGGGGGGGGGGGGGCTTTTTACCTGCAGTGGTAAAAAGGGTCTTGGCGCGCGGGAAAAATGTCTCCCCCTCCCCCGCTATCACATGGCCCTTTTTACCACAGCTTGGTAAATGGACCCCATAGTTAGGATGAGGTGCATAACTGAGTTTGGTCTTATATAAAAGACCAAAAACATGTGTGTATGATCTTCAGCATAAGAGGTAGAGGGAACTCATCATACCATTAAAAAAAAAAAATCAGGACCAGTGAAAGAATAGTTGATACTCTTCTGTCTAGACAGGATTACATGACTATTTCCAAACATTTGGGGCTCCATCCATTCACTGTCAGGTAGAGAGTCTACAAATGGGGAAAAGCTGAAGACTAGAGACATTAAGCAGGAGCAGTTGTCACACAAATATTACCCCAAATGCAAACCAGAAACCCATTCGAAAGCCACAGAGAAACCCAGACTAACATCAGCTAAGTGAGGTTTTATTTGCCGTTCCTCAGGAAGAATATAAAAAAATGATATTCATGTGGTGTGTATGTGCAGGGGAAAAAAAACAGTGCTGCCTACTTCAGTTTCACCAAAGTATGGGGTCCTTTTACCTAGCTGAGGGGAAAAGGGCCCTGTGCTAGTGGTGTGGCCTGTTTTTCCCACTTGCCAGGGCCCTTTTTACCACAGTGGGTAAAAAGACCCCAAACATACATGGCCATGCAGTAAGAGAACTCTTACTGCATGGCCATGTGATGGGGAGATCTTACCGCTACCCATTGAGGTGGCGATAAGGGCTCCTGCGCTAACCCAGCAGTAACCAGGTAGTGTGTGGCGATGCCCAATTACTGCTGGGTTACCGCCATGCAAGCCATTTCCGGTGTTTTCTTTCTGCCCCAGAAATGGTGTGCACTCATGGCGGGGCTACCACCGGCAGCCGCGTTGGGCCAGCAGTAGTCCCAGAAGAGTGAGCAGTAAGCTCGCACTGGGCTCACCGCTGGTCTGTAAAAGGGCCCCCATATTTCTATGATTTCCCATATTTATAGGGAATGTTCCCTGAACAGATGAATCAAAACTTGAACTTGTCAGTAACAGTAACAGTAACAATACCAAACATTTGCTTTTGCAAAAATTCATCTGAAGAGCTAGAAAGAAAATGTAGAGCCATGAGCAAATTTTATTGCGCTGAAGTTTTGTGAAGTAAAAAATGATTACATTAACAAAAGACTGAAGTTGACAATAATCCTCATCAGCTGTTCAAGACAGTGTACAATTTTACATCACCTTTATGATCTGTTTCTTTTAATGAATCTCACTATCTTGCTCTGGACTTGCTGACTGCTTTCAAAGTAAAGTAGCGAATAAAGTTTCTTTAATACACTCATCACCAGATGGGTACATAGATGATGATGACGCTAATCATATAAGGCCCAATATTCTGACTGCAGGAGTTAGCTTGGCTATCTTCCGCAGTCAGCTCTGAGCCCAGATATTCAATGTTGAGCCGGCATTGAAAAGTAAGCAGCGGGGGAGGGTTGACGGTGGGGAGGGGGGCCAGGTCGAAATCTGCGGGGGCCCAGGCCCCTGTGGCCCCACGCAGATACGCCCCTGCATACCCCATATAATAATTTTACTATTGATAATGTGCCATACCCCCTAGACTCTACACTTAGGGTACTGAGTGTATTAATTGACAGTCACCTCATGTTTGAGCCTCAGGTTTCCTCAGTACTGAATAAAATCCTTCAGGTCTCTTTGGACGTTGAGGAGAATCAGATCATATTTCTTGCCTGACATCTTTAGACTGTTAGTTCAAACTTTGGTTTTAACTCAGTTCGATTACTGCAGTTCCATCTATGTTGGATGGTGTCCTAAAAAGGTTGCAAATGGGCCAAAATACTGCAGCTAGGCTTGACCACAAGGTTTCGTGTTTTGATAAAGCCAGTCCATTATTATGCAAACTGCACTGGTTGCAATTAAGTCAGGATTATTTTTTAATTGTGTTTTTGTCTTTCAAATATTATATGGCAAGACACCAGATTATATGCAGCCCTTTATGATTATCCCCTACACATTATAACCTCAGGTTCTAAGGACTACCTTAGACTTCATCTTCCAGATTGCAAGATAGTGCGTTATAAGTCAGTTCACTCTGCTCAATTTAGATGCCAGGGTGCTAAGTGGTGGAATCCACTGCCAATGGCAATCAAGGGTCAGCTTGATTACATGGTATTTTGTAAAAAACTAAAAACTCTCCTCTTTGAGAGGTTTCTATCCACTGATGGAGTGTCTTAGATTGCAACTGGCCATCAATGGTCTATATTTGATATTTTGTTTATGGCTTTGTAAACCTTGTCTGTGGTTTATTTACTGTTAGCCACATTGAACTTGAGTATGTTTGGGAAAATGTGGGATATAAATGTGAAAATAAATAAATACATACTGCTACGTTCTGCAGGTAAAGAATTCCATAAAAAAAAAAGTTCAGCATAACAGAAAGCTCTATTTCTGGATGAAGTCAATTTAACAGAGCTCAAGGAAGGAAGCTCAAGCAGGCAATGCTGGGATCAGCACAATAAGCACTGAGACACTTCCTAACAAAGAACACTGGAAAAGGTATTTTGGAATGCCCATGCAAAGGTCTTATAAACTAGGTACAACAACTTATAAGTAATCCTTGCAGAAATGGGAAAACAATGTAATTCAGCCAAAAATTGGAGAAATATTTTTTTCCTCCAATTATCAAACAAGCAGCTGTGTTTTGTACAAGTTGAAGTCTTTTCAGATTAACCTTGTTCAGTCCTTGTAAAAGTGAGTTACAATAGCCAAGCCTGCTGGTAACTAAGGCATGTACAATCTTTACCAAATTGGATTTACTAAGAAATGGGTTTAACAGATGGATCATTCGTAGTTGAAAGCAACAAGAGTTCACAACAATTCCAATTTACATAACTATCAAAAAGAGTCAGCACCACCATTTTGACACCTGGAATCAGATGGGGCAGGAGTGAAGAGGATGGCTACCATCTTAACCCACTACAATGCCAGGGATGGACCCTGGTTATTCCCAAGGATGGCTGAAGGGTCTGGGGGGAGGGGCACTGTGTTGCTGCCATCAGGGAGTGGGCTTGGTACTGATGTCATTGAAGGTGGGGACACTATGTCCCTGCCATTGGTGGAGTGGGGAGGGTTGGAACTATGGGAGGGATTGAGTTGATGCCATCAGGGGACTAGGAACTTGACACTAATGGCATCATGGGGTGGGGAACTTGAAGCACTGCGGTAGTCATTGACTAGGTGTCATCAAAACTATTTTGGATGATGGTGCTGACCCAGGTGGCAATGGAGGGGGATTGCTGCCATCTCGGGACCACTAAACTACCAATGTTGACCTCAGATATGACCTGAGAGGGAGTCAAGGAGAGGGTCAGTCCTTGGAAGGGGGCTAGAACTCAGGGGCATGATTATGGATGGTGACAGAGTTTACACCTGGGGAAATTTTCAATGTGATAGTTGGGAGGAGGTGATCAGTGGAATTGTTGACTTCCAGAGCTGGTGAGTCAGGGATAAGAGCATTGTTGACTGTCAGGGGGTGGGGTTTGGAGGAATTGTACACTGCTGGGGGTTGGGAAGGAGATCAGAAGCATTGTTCACTGTTGGAGGTGAGGGATAGGGGTTAAGAGGCTTTATTGACTGTTGGGGTGGAGTGTAGGGGATCAGAGACATTGTTCACTGATGGAATGGAAGGTAGAGGATCAGAGGCATTGTTCACTATCTGGATGGTGGGGGAAGGAGAATCAGAGGCATTGTTGATTGAGAGGGAAATATGAGTTTGGAGAGTGGATCAGAAGTGCCGGGGCTGTACCGCCATGGCATTTCACTTGTCAGCAGCTATGCTATCAGACTGCTGATAGCACTGCTGCACTTACTGCATTCTTTTGAGGTGGTGGTTATCAATAGAAACCAAACAAAATAAAACATGGAAAAGAAAATAAGATGATACCTTTTTTATTGGACATAACTTAATACATTTCTTGATTAGCTTTCGAAGGTTCTTCGTCAGATCGGAAATAAGCAAATGTGTTAGCAGATAGTATATATAAGAGAAACATCAAAGCATATTTCCAATCTGACGAAGAAGGGCAACCTTCAAAAGCTAATAAAGAAATGTATTAAGTTATGTCCAATAAAAAAGGTATCATCTTATTTTCTTTTCCATGTTTTATTTTGTTTGATTTCTATTGATAACCTTTAAGAGTGGACTAACACGGCTACCACACCTCTCTTCTTGAGGTGGTGGTAAATTCAGCTGTGCTATCAGCAGTTCTGACAGCTAGTGCATGGTATCAGCTCCTCTGCCCACCTATGTCATGCCCATGTCCCATCCACTCCCGTGTTAGGCAGCTAATGCAGGATTTTTACCATGAACTACTGTTTTTAGCACAGGAACCAGTGCCTGTGCTACTGTCCACCACGCAGTAAAAACCCACTTTATCTGCTTAATAGATCTTAGTAAAAGGGCTCCATAGGCTCCTATTTGGCGCCAAACTTACAAGCTCAAATTTTTTTTTTAATATTAGGCTCCAAGGTTTTATGGACTGGAAACACCTCAAGCACAGATCTACTGTTTTTCCTATACTTAGAGGAAAGGTGTTTGTTTGCACACAAGTTCACAGTTTAGATGTCACAATCAATTTTTCTCTATTGACTAAACCCCAAATTGCCGTTATTTGTAAAATTGCTATTTATTCAGCTTCACTATGGGCCCCTTTTATGAAGCTGTGGTAAAAGGGGGCCTGCGCTGGTGTTGGTGCATGTTTTTGACGTGCATCAAGGCCCCCTTTTACCACAGTGGGTAAAAGGTAGGCCTTGCTTTTTTTCAGGAAATGGATGTGTGGCAAGTGAAGCACTTGCCGTGCGGCCATTTCAGGGAGAGCACTTGACCGCCACCCATTGAGGTGGCGGTAAGGGCTCCTGTGCTAACCCGGCAGTAACCAGGCAGCTCACAGCACTGCCTGTTACCACTAGGTACACACCAGTGCTACAGAAAATAAAAATCTTTTTTGTAGTGCCGGATATGACGCGTACTGGGAGTGGGAACTATCGCTGGGCTATGGTACTTTTCTTTTTTTTTTTTTTAATGGAGTCTTTATTGAATATTAGAGTCCCTGTACAAAAAATGCTAAATGAGCAGAAAGATAAAATGAAAAATTGAACAACTTACAATCTTGTAAGATAATTCTAACAGGACAATCTATACAGAGACCTTATAAGAATTCTTAAACACAAATCTCAAATAACAAGTGGTGTACCAAAGGGGGGGCGGTCCGCCCCGGGTGCACGCCACTGGGGGGGTGCCACGCGCCTGTTGGCTCCGCTCGTTCCGTGCTCCCTCTGCCCCGGAACAGGTTACTTCCTGTTCCGAGACAGAGGGAGCATGGAACGAGCGAAGCCGACAGGTGCGCGGCACCCCCCCAGCAGGTAAAAATGCACCCAGGGGGTGTCCTTTTGCCGGGGGGAGGTGTCCTTTCGCCCGGGGGGGGTCACGCTGCACCGGGGGGGCACGCATCGACAATCCGCCCCGGGTGTCAGCCACCCTAGGAACGCCACTGAAGTAACATGAAGTCCAAAGCTACTTACAGCGGTACTTTTCTTTTATTGAGAGGCAAGCCTGCTTTGGGCTTACTGCCACTTTGTTAAAAGGGGCCCTTAATGTATCTTGCTGATCTTACATAACGCATTGCTAGTGGCCAACACCTGAGCTCCTTTTACTAAACTGCAGTAAGCCCTCCTGCATGCCAATGGCGTAGCTACGTGGGGCCTGAGGGGGCCTGGGCCCCCCGCAGATTTGGCCCTGGCCCCCCTGCCGATGATCCCCTTGAACCCGCCCTCCCGCCACCAACCATCCCCCGCCGTCGCCGCCCGCCCAGCTGCCGCATCAGATACCTTGTTTGCTGGCGGGAGTCCCTGAACCCCGCCAGCCGAAGAAAGTCTTCTTCAGCGCCGGAGTAGCGCCTTCGTTCAACTAAGTTCCTGGTGTGATCAGCTGTTTCTGACGCCTTATGTCCTGCACGGGGCTTAAGCCCCTGCTGCATGCTTATCATGGTTTAAAAGGGCTTACCACGGGATGCACTGAGGTGTCCTGCAGTAAAAGCCCAATGTGCATGTGCAAAATACATGCTAAAAATTTTTCTTTGTTTTTCTTTGATGCAACATTAGCATATGGCCATTAATTTGGGGAAAAAAAACACTGCTTAGTAGAAGGATCCCTTTATGTGGATCTTGCAAAGACGAGTTTATAAATATGCAGCTTGTTTTGAACATGGCAGCATATCTCTTGTCTGGCACAAGCTGTATTTCATGGTAAGTGACACGCAAAGGTACAGATATGTAATATTATTAAAACAATGTCCTCCCATTTTAATTGATATTTGTGTGTTGATTGTTGGCAGTGTTTGGAAAACATTTCAAAAAGTTTCAAGTTAAAAATATTTAAAGAATCTTCACTGGCTTCCTTTTAGAAAAACGTTGCCCTTTCAAGGGCCTGACTTTGATTTTTAGACTCATAAGAGGCAATGGTCCTTTTTATTTCAGGAACAAGTTGTTCTATTTTGTGCCATCACAAATTGTACACTCACTGAAGAAAGCTATTATTCGTACTTCCATTGTCTGAGCTCTTAAGAATCAAGAATAGTGCATTTTTCTGCTTTGTCCCAAAATACTGGAATACAATATCCTTTGAGGAATGGGTCACTGAAAATGACCTATTATAACCCTAGAGAGGGGACTACCTCACTTGTTCTGATAACCTTACACCCCCCCACAAGCTAATAATTGGTATTACAAGTAGGCCGCAGCTACATTTATTTATAACATTGCAACATGTAAACAGTAAGAGTGCTTTATCCAAGCTACATATAAAGACGACATCACCCTCTCTGTTCGCCCTGGCAGCTGAGCAGTACTCAACCACTGTCCTGCCTCTCAGCTATGGTTAAAGAGACCGCATGGACCTACATGTATACTTTACATATGGGTCACCTGGCCCTTCATAAGAACTTGATCTTGCAGTAGTAGTTATGCTCCTGGCTCATCCCTGTAGCTCAGTTATCTGCCAGCTGTGACAAAGAGCAGAAACCATACAACAATCATCACAAAAAACAAATTAGAATTAAAACAAGGATGGGACGGAGGAAAAGCAGCCTCCAAAGAGCATGGAGAAAAGTCCTGTAACTCGGGGTGCACGTCAATAAATAATAGCTCCAGGATTCAGCGGGTGCTTACATTCAAAATTAAAGTAACTAATATGGCCTACCCACCCACTTACCCATGCTCACCCCCTTCCCCTTCTTCCCTCCCCCCATTTCCATCCTCAGTTTTTGGAAGGCAGCCAAATATCCCACCCGAATTGAACCCACCTTGAGGTGAGTGATGCCTCCCAGGGTTAACCTGGTTCCTCACGACCAGCACTCGTACCTGTTCTTTGTGTAAGTCTATTAAGAGGACTTTTGAGCAGTCCCTTCTATAATTCTACTTTTCAGCTGTGTAGAGGGTGACTTTAAATAGCATTACCATGGGCAAAACAGTACTTTAGACACAGAAAAAAAGACATTTATAAAATTGACTTCTTGATAGGTACTAAAACGTTTACCCAGTTCAACAGAAGCAGTGAACGTTCCATAGGTGTGCAGATTTCCAGTTTTTTAAGATGTGTCTTTGAGCAATGGTATATGATTAGGATTTAATTCTGTGAAATAATGCCGAAGCTAGAGATAAGGAAATATCTTTCTGTTTGGGAGATGAAATTCTTCCTGTAACATGGGAAATGATTTCAAATGTCCCTCCTCAGAGACTACATAAAATAAGTAGTGGGTACCATGAATTTGAATTTCTCAGGTAATGGACGCTAGATTATCCAAACCTGGAGGGAAAGATATATTATGTCAAATAGGCAAAAAAGGAGCAATCTGAGCATTAATGTTATGAAATTTGCAGCAACATTTAATGCCTGGCCACCCACCTGGGGTTACCCCACAACCACTTAGAGGGTCTATACCCAGGATAGCTCAGGTCTGCCTGCACCTGCCGCTCGTGCTCTACACTATCACCCTCCTACCTCTGGGCAAGTCTCCTGCTCTCAAATTATTCCCAGTAATTTCTAGGCTACTGAAGCCATACTCTCAGTGGTCCCACAGTTCCCAGAAAGCTCTCACAGACCTAACACACAAACCACCAGGATTCTTTATCAGTCCAGACAGGCAGAACAAACAAATGTGTTTATTCGCAGAAAGACCCAGCACTAAATATATCGATCACAAGACACCACGGTACCCTGAAGCAGGAGTCGAAACTCGGCCGGAGTCGATAGATATATCGACTGAACAGCTGCAAGATAAGTGATCCCTACACATTTACTAGCTTGAGTGTTAGGTATCACGTTATTAAAATTTGGGAGGTTTTTTTAGCCTGTGATGATTAGATGGAACTCCCTTAGGTTGGATTCCAACAAAGGAGTATCTATCCGTATTTGAGGCTTTTTCTTCCAACGACATACCATAACAGTAAAACACAGAGTGCATTGATTGAGAATTGATTGTTGGATTTTGAATACTCTATTAGCTCTTATTTATATATATATATATAAAATTTAGGTGCACCTATTTAGACCATCTAAAACTAGACCTAGAAACCTGCACCTAAGTTAGGCGCAAATTGTATTCCTTAATAATGTGCAGAGTTTTTTGAAACGCCCACAACCTGCCCATTCCACACCCCTGGCCACGCCCCCTAGAAAGTTGGTATAAATTCTAATTAAAGCCAATTAGTGCTGCTAATTGGTTGTTACGTACCAATTATAGGTGCTGATTGACTTGTTAATGAAGTTGTGCACAGTTTGGCCATGTTGCCAAATTAGTACACATAACTTATGGTTATAAGATTATCCTTTTGTTCATTTATGATTTTATTATGTCAGTTATTAGTGTGCTATATGTTTGCTTTGGACTACATGTGTATTATAATGTAATAACAATGTATATGTAATCTTGGTCCCACTGAAACAGTTCTGGATGCCAGCCAAGCTCTTTATTAAAAACTTTTCTTTTTTGAAGTCTTATGGTATGAGTTTAGCTGACAATTCTTTAATAATATGGGTTGTATTATGGACTTGTAAGAACATCTGGAGGCTGATTTGAAGTTTTGTTATATGTAATTGTTCGTATATATTGCAGTATGTTTTTTAATTATGTGCGTTACCTGTACTCTGCTTAGAATGTAAGATAATGCAAAATGTAAATACTTGTAAATAAATAAGGGTAGGCACCTGGACCAGAATCTACAAAAAGTGTTGTGTCTGATGGGGTGGGGGGGGGGGGGTGGGTCACCATCATCTCTCAGTCTCTCAGACAGTTCTGCTCCACAAATTTCACTTCCACACCAGGTTTTATTTAAAAAAAAAAAAAAAAAAACAGTTCCACTTTAATTAACAGGGAAATTCATACATCCAAGTTGTTAACATGCTGAATATTCTTCTTCCATCCACAGTTATTCTTCCAATCTTACTAGGTTCACAATTCCGTCCTGCTGGGCAGGACAACCCAGGGCTGCTTTCACTGTCTGTTAGTAATGTCCTTCTGGGATGTTTCCCAGCCACCAGACTCAATCGAGGCCTGGACCCTCCTTGATCGTCCATCTCCTCAAGGTGCGGTACTCCTTACCCACCTCCATCTCCAGCAGGTTGCCCACCTGCTTCACTCTTAGGGTCTCCAATCCCTTTGCCCCAGAGCCCTCGTGACTTTGCCTCTGTAACTGCATAGAGACAATCCAATTATTTTCTACAGCCCCTGCTTCTTATGCCAGGACAGGGCACCCCCTTAACTTCTTGGGTCTCAGCAGGGGGTGTAGGCAATCAAGGACCCCACTCTTCCCAGCACAGGCAGTTTTATACCATCCAAACTCCACCCCACATTTAAACAATGTCAATCATATTCTCATAACACCAATATTATTTCCTAAAGTCAATTATAGCTGCTCCCATCCTAGGCAGCTCTTCTAGTACCCATCGCCATATTAATCCCCTAGAGATTCTCCCAGATATCTCCCAGGGGATTACATAGATAGCAAGGCAAACACACTACTTTCTCTTTGTAAAATTAGTAAACTTCTTTTGCAGGAAATCTCATGCACAATAAGTGGCAGTGGCGTACCAAGGGGGGGGGGCAGTGGGGCGGTCCGCCCCGGGTGCAGGCCGCTGGGGGATGCCGCAGCGTGTGCCTGCCCCGAGTTCGCTAAACATCGTCGCTCGTTCGCTGCAGCTCCCTCTGCCCCGGAACAGGTTACTTCCTGTTCCGGGGCAGAGGGAGCTGCAGTGAAGCGAAGTTTAGTGAACTCGGAGCAGGCGCGCACCGTGGCACCCCCCCAGCGATGTGCACCCAGAGGGTGTGTCATTTCGCCGGGGGGGGGGGGGGGCGTATCGGCGCTCTGCCCCGGGTGCCATCCAGGCCAGGAACACCACTGATAAGTGGTTCATAATTTTTACAGCAGTTTGTAACAATAAGAATAACACAGAAGCAGGCAATAACCATAACTTGTGCAAAGTGGTTATTACAAAATAAAAGCACTTCCATAAATAAACAATGACATGTATTTAAATCAAAGCACATTTCAAATAAATAATTCAAGGATTGCATCTGGAGGTTTTTTTTTACATTGACTTTTAATTAGCTGCCATCAGTTTTGAGCACTCATTTCAGTAACTACCTATCTAATGAGTAATCAGCTTTCTGAAGGAAAAAGTTTTTAATACAGCTCACATTCAGACGTTAGTGGGACACGGAAGATTGCAGTTGTTTTTTTTATTCCCTTAAAGTATAGTTTGAAAGTTGCCATGTTACCTTATGGGATATGCCGAAACTGATTCTCATCAAAACCTTTCAGGCATAGTCACTTGTTTACACTGTCTTCTGTGATATCTACTGCAATATAGGTCCTTAACTAGGAATGAAATCACTGAAACCACCCCAACACTCTTTTCCCCCACGATGTTACTCCCTTATCTAAAGTCTCACTGCAAATAGCAATGTAGTATTCGGAAACATCTGTCATGTACGTGCCGCTCAACCTCCTTCTCCCTCTCAACCCTTGTCTCCATACAGAGGACCTGAGGAGGTGCTATCTGTGTCAGAGGAAGGTGGACTGGCCCCAGGGGGTGAGGTGCCAAATGCAGGCTAAGCTAGGTGAGTAATATTACAGTTTCACATGCATATACTATTGGCTTCCTTTGTGGAGGAACCACATGACTGTAACCTATGTCCATGTTTCCTGCTTTGGTAGGTCATCAACCAGGCACATCACCCACCAGAGTGCCTGCCTCAGGGCTGGCTCAGGCAGACCCAGGAGAGAGGAAGGAAGAAGAGGAGGAGGAAGACAAAGGAAGAGAAAAAGAAGGAGAAGATGAGGAGGAGAAGAAGGATGAGGAAGAAGGGATGAGGAAGAGGAAGGCAAAGGAAGAGAGGAAGAAGGAGGAGAGGAGGAGGAGGAAGAAGAAGGGAGGAGAAGAGGAGGAGGAAGAAGAAGGAGGAGAAGAGGAGGAAGAAAAAGAGGGAGAGGAGGAGGAGAATGAAGCAGCAACTGCCTCCAAGCCCAACTCCGTCCTCCCATCCTGCCCACCCCATCCTTTCCATACCACCCCAAGAGCAGCAGGACCTCCCTCAGGAAGGGGATATCTCTGCCAGAGAGGACAGTGGTCTCCTGCATATGTCCCCATCTTCCTCAAGACTGTTATGTGGAAGATATATATATATATATATATCTTCCACATAACAGTCTTGAGGAAGATGGGGACATATGCAGGAGACCACTGCGTATATAGCCATACGATATATATATATATATATATATATATATATATATATATATATTGCGTATGGCTATGTTTTAATCCAGTAGGTGAAGGTGTTATAAGAAAAACTCACTTTAAGAAGGTTGAACACTTTATTTTGGACAGCTGTAGTGAAAAGAGAGACATGTACACAATGGACCAAAGGGTATTGGGGTTATAAGATGGTCCTCATCCAATAGTCAGCTGCCTCGGATCTGTCCCCTCTGGAAAGCATCGAGGAAGCCAGACCTCAAAAGGATATATGAATCATGGCATGATCCTGGGTAGTTCATACACACATCTGCGATTTCCATTGCAGTGTTGCAGACCACCAGCATGTTGAGCAAGTGATAGCCTGTCTGGTTTTGTTATTCTTGCTCATTAACTGCAGGTGACCTGAGTGCCATGTGTGTGCAATCGATTACACCCAGGACATAGGGGAATTGGGCTAGCTGGTAAAAGGCCATCATTGTCTGTTGCTGTTCTGCCTCACACATGGGGAACTGGCTATAAAGAGTGTCCCTTCTCAAAACGGCCTGAAGAAAGTGGTTTATGGTGAATGAGGCAGATGGCTGGCTCACTCCTGCTGCAGCTCTCAGATTCCTTTGAAAATTGCCAGGATGGCCAGGGTCATGGTCATTCATATATGGACCAGAAGGGTGGGCTCCAGGTCCTCCTCCAGTTGTTCACACAGGTGTACAATGGTCTCTTGATTAAAGCGGTAGTGGCCTATACATTGCTCATCAGTCATGTCCAGAAAGTTGATCCTGGGCCTGTACACTCTCTCTTCTGGCCTCGGCCTTGCCTTTGGCCTCACCCTCGGTATTGCCACTGTTGTACCATCAACCATTCTATGAAGAGCTCAACCACCACTCTCAGCAGCTGTCACACACACACTGGAGCACCAACACATACAGGGACACACTGAAGGCAGACAGAAGTGGCTGCAGCTTCCAACAACACATACACACACACACACACACACAATGAAACAGCAGCATGTACAGGGACACACCCATTACCAAACACAATACAAGACAAACACACAAGTGGCTGCAGCTGCACACACCACACAGTAACTTGTACATAGGGGTGGGATATGGGATTGGGGTGAGAAACAGGGATGGGGAAAGGGACAGCAGGGGATTTGGAAGGGCTGAATGGGAAGAAGTGGAGGTGGCAGAGGTGAGAAGGGAGTAAGCAGGAGCAGCAGGGATAATAACCTAAGGAAGTAGGTATAGGGTAGGGTCAAAGCATGCACCAAGATTGCAAAATATCACAAGAAGCACCAGAGAATGCAAACACACCCTCTATGAGACTCAAGGAAAAACTCACCTACACTTGAATGCCATATATGAGAGATCAGCACTGATGTCACCCAGAAGGGGAGCCAGGTTGATGGCGCGGGGGGAGCAAAAGCGGCACGAGAATGGACTTCCGCTGGCGCCAGCGCACATTTTCAATGCAACACGACAAGAAAAAAATAGGCGCCGGAAGAACTCCGTTTGGGGGAGCGACCGCTCCCCTGGTGCCCCACCTAGCTACGCCACTGATGTCACCATGCCATGCTGTTTCACACAAAAACTTTAGGTTAGATTATAAATAGTGCCATATTCTATACAGAACCTTTAGGTGAATATATAATGACAACCAAAAGGAAGGATAATTTTTTGCCAGATGAACTGCTTCCCTTGGTGGCTGAGGTGAAAGCCAATTGCAATGTTCTTTATGGGGATGCAGCAAACAGAATCAGTGCTGATATGCAACTTGTTACCTGCTGCACATCTCCACAGACTTAATGACATCTACCACCAGAACCAGGAGGTGAAGAATCTAAAAATGAAATGGCAGCATATGCAGAAAAAGGTCTGTGACAAACACAACCAGAAAGAGGCAGAGGGACCCAACAGCACAACAATCCTGAGTGCCCTGGAGAGGGAGGTACTAGGCATAGTTTCCCTCAGAACAGTGGCTGGAGTCAGAGGCCGGGATATAGCCCAAAGATGGTGAGGAAAGACTAGGCTCCATACATTCTATATAACCATTGATTCTCTTCCAGCTGGACATGTGTGGACTTATGCAGAGACTACTGTTGGGTTACACGGTAGCCAGACTTTATTCACTGCCAATACTGAGATCAGGAAATTAATGTTCCAGGGGTTGCCTTGTAAACCAATTACAAGCATTAATATGTTGGCCATTCCTGGACATAATCATCTTGGGGTGTAGAGAACATGCATGGAAGGCATTCACAAGACGTCCAGGGCAGTTGATAAAAGCCTCTGCAATTCACATTTTGCTCAATGAATGTCTCAGCATGCACTGTCAGGGAACTGGTCCATTGGCTGTCGATCCCTCTTCCCTATGGCTAATCAGTGAGTTGTGTAGTCATATCTATCCAGCATGTCAAATGTGTCCCTGTCAGCCCTTTTTAGGCCTGGTTCCTGATATATGGCCATTTACCAATGTGTGTCCATGCTCATGTTGCAGGTGGTGAAGCTGCCCAAGACCAAGATACTGAGGAGGAGGAGGAAAGCACAGTGCCAGCAGCAGCAGCACCATCACTACCACCACCACCAGTGGTGTACTGGAGCTGGCTCACACTAGCTTGCGAGAGCTGTTTGTTTTTTGAGAAATTTGGGAGCCGGTTGTTAAAGTGGGCCCGGGCCTACAGGGGGCCAATCAAAGGGGGTTTTCTTCAGCCTGTCCCGCCTTCGGGCTGAAGGAAAGCCCTTGGGATTGGCTGAAGCAGCCTGCTTTTGCTAACAGTGCTGGCACTGCTTAAAAAAAAATTAATCACGAAAGAAGAGGTACGGGGGTAGGTCAAAGAGGGAGAGAGCAGAGATGCTGCATCTAGTGTGGAGGGGGCATTGGTGCATGAAGGAATGTGGAAGGAAACCTTTTGGGAGCCAGCCAGAATGACAAACAGCTGGACTCCCACCCAGTGCGAGCAACCTGCACGCCATTCTTCAACCTACGCTCACGATGGCTATTAAAAGAGGTGCAATGTGCATGAGTGAGTTTGAGCTTTTTTGGCACTTTTTCTTTGCATCATACACTCTGTATTAGGTATCTATTCCATCTTCAGGTAGGACAATGGTTTATGTTTCTATGTATGCTTATTAATTATTTTCCCTCTGTTAGTGTATTATGAAGCAGACTTTCTCAAATTTTCACTCCATGGAGCAACACGGGCACTGCTTTCCATACACATCTTTTAATGGTTGAGTAGTGTTTTACAGACCTTTTCATTTTTATGTATTCAAACGTTCAAACGTTTATATCTATATTTTTTCTGGCACTCATATCTCAAACTGAGCAGTGCGATATTGTGTTCAATTCTGGCCTCCGCATCTCAAAAAAGTTATAGTGGAATTAGAAAAGGTACAGAGAAGGACGATGAAAATGATAAAGGGGATAGGACAACTTCCCTGTGAGGAAAGGCTGAAGTGGCTAGGGTTCTTCAGCTTAGAGGAAAGACGGCTGAGGGGAGATATGATAGAGGTCTATAAAATAATGAGTGGCGTGGAATGGGTAGATGTGAATCATTTGTTTACTCTTTCCAAAAATATCAGGACTAGGGGGCATGCGATGACAATGTGGTAAAGGCGGTTAGCTTAGCGGGGTTTTAAAAAGGTTTAGATGGCTTCCTAAAGGAAAAGTTCATAGACCATTATTAAAATGACTTGGTAGAATCCACTGCTTATTTCTGGGATAAGCAGCATAAAATGTATTGAACTTTTTTTTTAGGGATCTTGCCAGGTATTTGTGACCTGGGTTGGCCACTGTTGGAAACAGGATGCTGGGCTTGATGGACCTTTGGTCTGTCCCAGTGTGGCAATACTTATGGACTTATGTACTATGTACTTATGATACATGCACTGTGTCTTGTATATAATGAAGCTACACTTATGTATATCTGTTTCTGTTTTTGTTGCAATTATATTTTAAAACAAGCAGTGCAATGTTTGCCACTGTCTCTTATGCTAGTATTGCTTCAATATAATGAAGATACAATTTATCTCTATTTTGATTTGTTTATTTTCATGGAGCATCAATATACACATACTTTATTTCATTTCTATACTTAATAATAGCTTAGTGTTGTCTTGGTAACGCTTTTTCTGGTTTCCATAATGATGTTTAAAAAATTTTTTTCTTGTTGTTGCACCTTTTATTCAACATGAACAATGCAGGGCCAGCATTTAGTTTTTTCTATTCTTGCTGCAAGTTCACTATGATGTCACTTTCTTTTTTTTGTTTAAAGACAGCAATGTAGGACAAATGTACTTCCTTTTGTGACATCTTCCAGTTTATATACTTTTTGCCACCATGTGGATCATCATGACAGGCTTTTAAAGAATATTTTAAATGGTTTCCTTCTGGATGCTTATATATATTTATTTCAATCTGTTCATTTGGTTCCTTTCTTATCTGCTTAGATACCATATGCACTTTTAGTGTGCAGTGGTGTACTGAGGGTGGGGTGATGGGGGCGGACCGCCCCAGGTGCACACTGCAGGGAGGTGCAAGGAGCAGCCAGACAGCTGTGGCTCCGCCGGTTCCCTCCTTCCTCTGATGTTACTTCCTGTTCCGGGGCAGGGAACCAGCGGAGCCGACAGCCACGCGGCTGCTTCCAGCACCCCCAGGAGGTAACAGCAATGTACGGGGGAGGTTGAATGTCTCTCCTGCTTCACCTCCCTGTATAACAGCCAAGCAAGCATGCAACATGCCCTAGAGGGTATCCAGACAACCCTCACCACCTTTCTCCCCCAGCTTCTTAGACCAGCCACACCAGCAGGCCCCTGCTCCATCCCTCTCAGTGCTACACCTCCCAGCTAGCCTTCCACCACCAGGGCCTCCAGCAACCAGAACCTCCACCAGCCAGGCCTCTACCTCTGGGCCCTTCCACAGCCAGCCATCCACCAGTCATGGAAGGGGTGGGTGGGGGCAAGAGCATGACCATGGGAGGAGCCTAAAGTGAGGGCCATCTGTGGTGCATTCCTCTTTCTCCAGTGACCTCAGGGACATTGTGCTGGAAGGGACTCTACCTCTCTCAGGGACCTTGCTACGCATATCACTATAATTGTCTTTCCTTTGGATCCTCCACCTCACAGGTGGCCTATGTCAGATGCTGCTACCACCAGATAGCAACTTAGGTATTGGCTCTGTTCTGTCAGACTATGTCCTCCTAGAGGGCATTGTTTTTGGTGGGAGGAGGGGTGGAGGAAGAGATAATTTTTGGTTTGGATTTAAAGACAGTTGTCCGTTTAATTTTGTTACATGAGGAGGAGCTGGGGTGGGGTGGGGCAGAATGGGTCATTTTTGTTTCATGTAAAGACTGTTGTCTAACCTTTAATTTTGTTACTAGGGGAGTGGGGAATGTGTACATATTTTGTTTGTTTTAAAGACATTTGGATGGTTTTTTGGGTGAAATAAATATGTGAGTACATTTTGCTGTGTTACGGTGTTTGCATCAATTCTTCTCTCACATGCTGCCCTCTCTGTTGGGTCTGTTTATGAGGTGCCTCATCTCCCTCATCTGCACTGTCACTTCCCCCCCTTCCTCAGGGCAAGGTTCATACAGCATTCTGTACAACTTTTACATACTGAGGTATGCCTATGCAGTCTCTCCCCCCCCCCCCCCCAATAAATCCAGGGAATATAACATCATTGTACCTCTCTTCAGCCTCTCCCTGTGGGTGCATAATGGGCTTCCCCAGCTATGTTCCCAAGGGATAGCCATGGTTACTAGGATTTCCAACTGAACCCCTACCCACTTGACAAGGCTGCTCCAGCCTTGGGCCTACCCCATTGCATACTGGAACTTGTACTTCTGCTTTCCCATTGCATTCCCTAAGAAAGGCCAGAATACAAGTCGAAGTGTGCAATGCGGTCAAGCCAGGACTGGATTAACCCAGTCAGGTGACTCTGAATCCAATTAGCAACCCTAATGGTCACCTGTCTAGGACAGTGTAGAGACATATGTCTATTGTGTGAGTGTCAGCATATCCAGTATGGCTTGTTTCACCCTCCCTGCCTTGGGGGTTTGCCAACTCATACAAGGCAGTCATGGTCTGCTGTTGTTATGAGTAGGCCTGTTCAGACAACAGTCCAGGAACTTCACAATGCAACGTGAAGTGGCTGGTTGCCTAAGTAATGTACCATCTCCCAGGGAAGGTGGCTATGTTCCTGTGTCCAGGGAAGCCAGGGGCAGGGCATTGACCACCATATCTGCCTGCAGCTGTCCACAGAGGTACTTGCTGGTCTCCCAGGGTTCTCTATGTATACGCTGGCTATCGGTGTGGTAGGTGAACTGCAGATTGTGAAGTGCAGCAGCAGTGATATAGATAGCACTCATGCCTTCTCCTGCAGTCACATGGCACAGACATAACCTGCAGGCAAACAATGGATGCAAGGATAACCAGATAACCCAAATTACATCTACACACAGAGACACACACATACTTTTACACAGGAGGGTCATGGATGGAAGGTGATTGGGAACAGAGAAATGGACACAGGTAGGGCAGGGAGAGGCCAGGTGAATGTATGGCAGAGTAGCAAGGACAGAATGCAAGTGAACAGGCTGTATGGTGCATTGAAGGCATACATCCATCTGAATTCCTAATTACATCTACGCAATGGCAACACAATGTCTGAAGCCCCAAAGAACGAACACCACTCACCTTGGCCGCCATTGACTGAGAGTGCAAATTTTGACACAGAATTCAGATGTCATCAGAATGCAGGGTGGTTGCCATTTCTGCACAGAAAAAGAACAAACCTTTTTCTGTGTGCATGTTCTATATGACTAACACAGCTGGTTCCCTTGGGATTTGAATTCACCACCCCTAAACAACAAGTCAACTGTTTTCAGCACTAAATCACCACAGTTGCTCTGAAGCTGTAACTCACAGGCATCTGTACTGATGCCTTAGGAGAAGAACATACAGTATATCTCTGAGTGAAGAAGTGCAGATATCTCTGGGGGACAGGTGAATACACTCTGCAGACCCCAGAGCAACCAATCAACCTGTTCTACACCAGACTATAAGATGTCCTTCAATGTGGCAAAGGAGAGGTTCCATGAGGTCACTTTGGCAAAGAACCTAAGGCACCCTTCTGAAGATATCCATGTAGCCCAGGGGTGGGGGAGTAGGGCAGCTGTAGATCAGGTGGAGTGGAACAAACTTTACGCTTTCCAAAAATACTAGGACTAGAAGGCATGTAATGAAGCTACAAAGTAGTAAATTTAAAACAAATCGGAGAAAATATTTCTTCATGCAATGTGTAATTAAACTCTGGAATTCATTGCCAGAGAATGTGGTAAAAGCAGTTAGCTTAGATGGATTTAAAAGATGTTTGGATAGCTTCATAAAAGAAAAGTCCATAAGCCATTATTAAGATGGACGGGGAAAAGCCACTGCTTATTTGTAGGATAAGCAGCATCAAATGTATTGCACTGTTTTGGGATCTTGCCAGGTACTTGTAACCTGGATTGTTCACTGTTGGAAACATGATGCTGGGCTTGATGGACTTTCAGTCTGTCCCAATATGGCAATGCTTACGTTCTTATGTTCCTGAGCCCTGGTTACCTGACCCTCAGGTTTAAGCAGGGGCATTGCCAGACTTTGGCGGGAGGGGGGGTCGAGAGCCCGAGGTGAGGGGCACATTTTAGCCCCCTCCGGCGCTGCTGACCCCCCCCCCCACCAATGCCGACCCTCCCTGCCACTGCCGCCACCACCACCACCACCACCAACAATTTTGAGCCCCCCCCCCTGCCGATGACCCTCTCGATCCCCTCCTGCGCCAACCCTCCCCTGCCGTCGCCTACCTTTGCTGGCAAGGGACCCCAACCCCTGCCAGCTGAGGTCCTCTTCTTCCGGCGCAAGGCTTCATTCTGTTTCTGTGAGTCTGACGTCCTGCACATCCTGCACGTATTCTGACTGCCACATGGGTGTGTTAGTTATCTGAGGGCATTACTCCATATTTATTTAAATTGGTGTCTTTATCTCCTGGTGATTTTTGTGTTTTTTTTTTTTTGTTACATTTGTACCCCACGCTTTCCCACTCATGGCAGGCTCAATGCAGCTTATATGGCCACTCCTCCACTCCATGATGTTACATGATTTTATCACCACTGAGTTAGTGGGATTCTTATATTAAGTGTTAGGACATTTTTTTGGAATAGCAGCCATTTTTTTGTTTGACATTTTTAATCATTATTTTGGACATTTTTTCGGGACTTCATGTTGATTTTAGTGGTTGATTGAAAAATTAGGATTGGTCTGTACTTTATCATTTATGTGTATGTTAAATTATGTTTTTCTATATGTTAAAATATGTTTTTATATATTTACTAGTATTATATTGCCCCTGAAGCAGCATTGCTGGGTGAAACACGGCTGTGTTGTGCACCCCTTTGCTATATGCACGTTAGTGTTTTAGATGAGTATATCCTAGCTTTAGATTTAGATGCTTGTTTAATATACATTTCTACATGCTGGTTCATGCGTGTCTGAAACCCACATACCCCCTAATTCTGTAAAAGTCACCAAAATTTGTGTGTGCAAATTTGGGCACATGCTCAATTTGTGTGCACAATTTAATTAAATAGCAAGCTAACTAGTGCCAATAATTAGGTTTTTTTAACAAGCAATTATTGGCACTAATTAAATTGAACTTTATGCAATTTAATTTATGCACGGGATCCACGCCTAAATTTTATGTGCCATCTGAAAAAGGGGGTATGGAAACGGGAAGGTCATGGGCAGAATGGGGGTGTTCCTAAATTAACACATATTGTTATAAAATAATCGGGATACACACCTAATGTAAGTACATACATTTGTACCATATTTGAAATGGTGCAAATGGCCACACCTAAAGTTAGGCGCGATTCCTAGGCATAAGCGCTATTCTATAAACTGCTCCTAACTTTCAGCATAGCTTATAGAATAATGATTTTTTTTCACCCAATTTGTGCATGCAATTTAATTGAATAACGAGCCATTTTATGCCAATAATTATCGTAACAAGCAATTATTGGCACTAATTAGATGTAATTGAAATGTGTGCAAAGTAAATTTAGGCACCAGATCCGCATCTAAAGTTTGCATATGAGTTCAAAAAGGGAGCATGGAAATGGGAGGGTCATAGGTGGAATGGGGGTGTTCCTAGAATTTATGTGTATAATTACAGAATAAGGGGAATCCGCACCTTATTTAGGAGCAAAGATGTGCACCACATTTCAGTTGGTGCAAATGGCTACACCTAAAGTTAGGCACGATTCCCAGGTATAAGCGCTATTCTATAAAATGCGTCTAACCTTAAGCATGTTTATTGAATAGTGTTTTTTCAGCACCGATTTTTTGGGGCACCATATATAGAATCTAGTCCATAAGTCATAGACAAGCCCATGACCTGCCCATTTTCCACCCTTGTGCATGTCCCATTAAAACTTACGTGCTGAGTGATTTTGGTGCATATGTAATAGAAAAGCACCTAGTATTTATGCATGCAAATGCCAATATGTGGTGCAAATCATATGCATTAATACCATTATTCTATAATTTACACGTAGAATTGTTCTTCACATATTGTCTCTGTCAAAATCTGTGTTCTCTATTTTTAGTACCAAAAACATATTTTGTTCTTGCAACACCTTGTTTATTTATTCCATACCATTTATGTTCCACCCATCTGCATATTCTGTGTAGATTACAGATAAATGCAGACAAATTAGGAAAACTGACCATTGCTCTCTTATGTCTGGGCTATGAAAATCCCATATGTATCAATAATTAAAAACATAGAAAAGACAGAAACTGATGGCAGAAAAAGACCATATGGCCTATGAAGTCTGCCCATCCATCTCAGTTGCTAAACTGTGCAAATCCCTTCCTATCACTAGGCAGCTAGAATCAGATGATCAGCTGTAGCCTTATGTGACTTGAACAATAAGGAATCTCAAGTGTTCTTGAAAAATGGTGACATAATATATAGATAACAGTGTCTATTTGCTTAAAGTAAGGGAGCTACAACTATCTTTTATAACTGCCTGATTCTTCAATCAGAATGTACTTGCATTTTCTTTTCTTTTGAAACACATATGCACACAAACCAGGACTAATAGCCACCAACTCAATAAAAGTGCTTATAACAGTTCACACCAGTATGATATAGAGGAATGTTTTTATATGTAGAGTACCCTCAGATATTTTCCACTGTTACTGCAGTCAATAATGCTGCTACAAAGTGGCATAGCACTTCTTTCATCGGGTAACTCTAACAAAAGTTTTTGGGGAGCAACACTTGCTCATTTTTTTCATGCTTCCCAATCACCTCAGTGCTATAAAATCACTTATTACTTAAAAATATATACTTGGTGAAAACTGTGCACTTATCTTGCCTCACTGAAAAATTCATCCCTCGCCTTCCCCTGAAACCGCCCGACTCCGCGGGTTTCAATCACTTTCCTCAGGGACAAGGGTAAAGGCTGCATAATTCTTTTCTTCCTCAAGCAATCAACAAGACAAAGCAAGACAAATATTTTATACTGCTTATCCCAGAAACAGTGGATTTTCCACAAGTCCATTTAATAACGGTCTATGGACTTTTCCTTTAGGAAGCCGCTCAAACCTTTCTTAAACTCCGCTAAGCTAACTGCCTTTGCCACATTCTCTGGCAACGAATTCCAGAGTTTAATTACACGTTGAGTGAAGAAATATTTTCTCCGATTCATTTTAAATTTGCTACATTGTAGCTTCATCGCATGCCCCCTAGTCCTAGTATTTTTGGAAAGCGTAAACAGTCGCTTCACATCTACCCGTTCAACTCCACTCATTATTTTATAGACCTCTATTATATCTCCCCTCAGCCGCCTTTTCTCCAAGCTGAAGAGCCCTAGCCACTTTAGCCTTTCCTCACCAGTGCCATTTTGGATTATGACAGCAGTAAGGGCAGAAGCAGAAATGGTTTTACTCCTGCCAGGACACTAGACACCAGGGATTACATTATGGTAAGCTTGGGGTGGCCTTTGAAAGGGTAGAGGAGGGGTTGGCTGGGATTTATGCAATAGGGTGAGAAGTTCACTTCTGGGTGGATGGGCATGTCAGTTGGAGGGAACTGGTTGGGGGGTAACTTTTAGGGAGTGGTTTCATTTGGGGGGCAATTTAGAGAGCCGTTCAATTTTATATGGAGACTCTATGCAGATTTACTGCGAGATATCTGAGTGTGCCCTGCAGTAGTGCATTTTCCCACACTGCTTAGTAAAAGGACCCCTTAGTTTTTAATCTCACTGGGGAGGGAAATACCTACTGTACCTAAATATCTGTGAACCATAGGCAAAATCCATTAAAAAAAAGATACTAATAATGCCACTCCTTGGAATCTCCAAATTATTATTTCTAGTAGTGTGAAGTAATACAGTTTCAGTTTTGAGCATACATTTCCTTTAACCTCATCCCTATGAGTCACCCTCCATCCTTTGATATGCTTACAACTGAAATCTTTCGCAAGCTGTGAATTGGAATACCAGTCATCTGCCATGTTTTCCATTGCATTCTTCATCACGCTCAAGGGCACGTTTTGTCATGGAACAAAATCAGTGAGATTCAATTCACATTCTGTATTCTTTTGTGAGACCAGCAGTTGTTGCTTGATCCACATTTCTGTTGTTTTCCAAAAACTGGGTATTCTCAAATGAAGTTTTCTTAGCTGCCAGTATGCTAGCATGGTTATCTACTACTGACACGACTGTGAATGTATGTCTTCTCACATCAGTTGCATTTGGCTCTATGCCTTGCAAATCAACATATCCAGTCTGTAAATTCATAGTCTATGCTGCAGGATAACAGAAATACATACATTATGCTTATTATTTGTGCTTTCTTGGCAATGGGCTCATCAACCATATTTTTCTTAACAGTAACAAAATCCTTCACTCAGTAGAAATCTCAAATGGCAGGACTCTAGTCTGGAAAATATAAATAAATCACACAGTTATTTCTTGCTATGCAAAAAGAAGCTGCTCCTGCTCTATGTTGCCCTGAACATTATCATCATTATAAATTTTATTTTACTGTGTTGTGTAGACTCTGATGCTTATTTAATCTCTGAGAAGACATCATCCTAAACACATGCAGGTATGTGAGGCATAAGACAGTATAAGCAGCAAAAGAGAAGAGTGGGAGAGATTTTTCACAAACAAACCATAATAAAACATGCACTTCTTGTATTCTAAAGCTATGTAAGAATAATCTAAGAGAGAAAATTAGGAAGGAAAAAATAAAAAGAGGCTCAGAAATAAAACCAAAATAACAGGCAAACCGATACTTTTAAAAAAGCAGTTAATGCTGATGCTATAAATATTCATTTCATTTATTGAACATATGTTTTATTTTATTTGAAGGCATTCTATAATCATCCAAGCTCAGGGTAAGCTAGACAGATAACTTTTCTGCTTTTTTTTTGAGACCTGATTTACTAAAGCACGACAATTTGCACTACTTTAAATATGAATTATTATGTGGGGGGTTTATTAGTGGGGGAGAAATCACCCCTTTCAAATAAGACGTCCAAGTCTTAGGAACGTCCAAGTCCTGCCTTGAACATGCCCCTGCTACGCCCCCTTGAGATTTGGAAGTTCTTCTGATGGACTTTGGAGAAAGACGTCCAAAATGAGGTTTCGATTATACCGATTTGGATGTTTCTGTGAGATGGACGTCCAAATGCTGACTTATGACACTTTTTGGACGTCTGTCTCTTTCGAAAATGAGCATGTGTATGTTTTTGGATAAAGCTGTTTGGTATTACTATTTCTTCTTTGTAACACTTTTTATTGCTTGCATGTAATTTTTATTTTGTACACGTTTATGCTTCTGTCTTATATAAAAAATATGTTTTCATGCTGAGGGGAGATATGATAGAGGTCTTTAAAATAATGAGTGGAGTTGAACGGGTAGATGTGAAGCGTATGTTCACGCTTTCCAAAAATACTAGGACTAGGGGGCATGCGATGAAGCTACAATGTAGTAAATTTAAAACGAATCAGAGAAATTCATTGTCAGAGAATGTGGTAAAGGCGGTTAGCTTAGCGGAGTTTTAAAAATGTTTGGACGGCTTCCTAAAGGAAAAGTTCATAGACCATTATTAAATGAACTTGGGGAAAATCCACTATTTCTGGGATAAGCAGTATAAAATGTTTTGTACATTTTTTGGGATCTTGCCGGGTATTTGTGACCTGGATTGGCCACTGTTGGAAACAGGATGCTGGGCTCGATGGACCTTTGATCTTTCCCAGTATGGCAATACTTATGTACTTATGTATGTATGTACGTACTTATTTATATTATGTATTTTTATGTTTTTATATATGTAGATACTTTGACTCCATAGGCAGGCGAATTATTGCCGAAACACTGGACCGTGTCAAGTCTACTATCAGGCTTATTTTCGAAAGAGAAGGGCGCTCATCTTTCGACACAAATCAGGAGATGGGTGTACTTCTCCCAGGGTCGCCCAAATCGGCATAATCGAAAGCCAATTTTGGGCATCCTCAACTGCTTTCCGTCGCGGGGACGACCAAAGTTCACGGGGGCATGTCGGAAGCATAGCGAAGGCGGGACTGGGGCATGCCTAACACATAGGCGTCCTCGACCTATAATGGAAAAAAGAAGGGTGTCCCTGATGAGGACTTGGACGACTTTACTTGGTCCATTTTTTGTTATGACCAAGCCTCAAAAAGGTGCCCAAACTGACCAGATGACCACCGGAGGGAATCAGGGATGACCTCCCCTTATTCTGCCAGTGGTCACTAACCCCCTCCCACCCTCAAAAAAAACTTTTTAAATATTTTTTGACAGCCTCAAAATGTCATACCCAGCTCCATGATAGCAGTATGCAGGTCCCTGGAGCAGTTTTAGTGGGTGCAGTGCACTTCAAGCAGGCAGACCCAGGCCCATCCCCCCTACCTGTTACACTTGTGGTGGTAAATGTGAGCCCTTCAAAACCCACCACAAACCCACTGTACCCACATGTAGGTGCCCCCCTTCACCCCTTAGAGCTATGGTAGTGGTGTACAGTTGTTGGTAGTGGGAGTTGGGGGGCTCAGCACACAGGTAAGGGAGATATGCACCTGGGAGCAATTTCTGAAGTCCACTGCAGTGCCTCCTAGGGTGCCCGGTTGGTGTCTTGGCATGTCAGGGGGACCAGTGCACTACGAATGCTGGCTCCTCCTATGACCAAATGGCTTAAATTTGGTCATTTCTGAGATGGGCATCCTCGGTTTCCATTATCGCCGAAAATCAGGGATGACCATCTCTAAGGATGACCATCTTTAAGGTCAACCTAAATTTCACGATTTGGGCGTCCCCGACTGTATTATTGAAATGAAAGATGGATGCCCATCTTGTTTCGATAATACGGGTTTCCACGCCCCTTTGCCGGGACATCCTGTGAGGACGTCCTCAGGAAAACTTGGGCGCCCCTTTCGATTATGCCCCTCCACATTTACCTTCTGGCAATAAAGACTTTTGCCTATCTATGTCTGGTGTCCTACTTATTATTGGTAGACCTATGTCCCTTCCCTACTAGTTTTGTTTGGGATATACTGTTTCCTTAGGGGGTCCTTCCTTGTTGTTTGGATGCTATTCTGGTGCCCATAGTGGTTCCTATAGTCTGTAAATAGATGGTATTTTTGAAGCTAAAGTAGTGCTGGGTTAGAATGAATTCAGTTAGCATTACAACAGTTTCTGCTGCATATTCGTGGTCCAGAAAAGTTGTTTCCAGGAGTTTGTACCATGCTACTAGGCTATTCGAATATTGCTACACACATATTCCACATATATTCTTACAAGGAGGGTTGCTCAATGTTCTTTACATTGTTCAGAAAATCTGTAGTATTTTGTAACAAGCTGTTTGTCCTTTTCATTAAGAGCATCTAGACTGCCCCTATTTGACTGACTGTACAATTGTCCTTTAGATTGTAAGCTCCCTTGAGCAGGGACTGTCCTTCTATGTTAAATTGTACAGCGCTGCGTAACCCTAGCAGCGCTTTAGAAATGTCAAGTTGTAGTAGTAGTAGCATGAGGATCCCTTCTATCGGTCTAGATTTTTTTTCTCTGCCTGTATGCCAATATCAGATATAATTGGTCTGCCAAGTTTTCCACTTTTGTGGCAATAGAGAGGTGGGTTGGTATCGGGTTTTCCAGCTGAAACTGTAGCCATTTTGGAGAAATGCTGGTGATGTTTTTTCTGGGGATTTTGTTTTGTACATTTGTTGTTGGATCCTAGTTCAGGGGACTTTTACTAAACCTTAGCATGCATTAATGGACATTAACGTGTGCTAAGTTCCACATAGCCCATAGGTACAAAAAAGGATGCACATCATTTTGTGCCAGATTCAATAAATGGTGCTCAAAATGAGGTACCAGGAAAAATTTGTGCCAAGCCTTTTATAGAATAGTGCTTAGCGTGATTCCTGTACCCAACTTTGGGTGTGAGGACTTACATCTGCTGAAACTAGGTGTAAATCCTGGCATACAACCTCAGTTGTCTACAACACTGTGCCTACATTTTTGGAACTCCCCTGACCCGTCCATTCCACTCCCATAGTCCCACCCCCTTTTGGGTTGCACGCAAAACACTTTGGGCACACAGTGTTATAGAATAATGCATAGACAGTTGCACACATAAGTCCAAATTAGTGCCAATTAATGCCAATAATTGATTGTTAACAGGTCGTAAAAATTCATGTCCATAGTGAAATCTGAAATTAGGAACATACAAAATGAATAAAGCTACAACCATATGTTTATTACTTTATTTCACACTAGCAACAAAGACGTTTATATTTCATATTTTCATAGTTATAATACCATTTGCAACCATCACTGCATATCTTCTGCCTGTATATATTATAGAATTTGACTTTTATTAGAAAAGCCAAGTTCTAGAGTGAAAGACTATGAGGTGGACATTGAAAATTTGTTTCCTTTATTCCTCTATTTGTTGATTTCTTTTAAAACTCTTTACTAAAAAATGGAGAATTAAAAAGATCAGTTCCAAAGGGTAACTTTTCTGTTTTATACACAGGGCCGGTCAAACCCGGTGAGCGGGGTAAGCGCCGCAGGGGGGCGCCTGCCTTCAAGGGTGCCGCTGCGGCACTGCGCTGCCATACCGCGCCGCCCTTGGTGCTTTAAATCTTTAATTTACCTCCATTCCAGCAGCCGCATCATTTGAAAGCCCTGCCCCGTCTCTAGCCTTCCCTCCCTTCGTGAGTTCGTTCCGCAGTCCCGCCTTCTGACGTCATTTCCTCGAGGGCAGGACTGCAGAACAAACTCAGGAAGGGAGGGAAGGCTAGAGACGGGGCAAGGCTTTCAAATGACGCGGCTGCTGGAACGGAGGTAAATTAAAGATTTAAAGCACCAAGGGTGGTGGGGGATGGAGGCGAAGGAGAATCGCTGGACAGGAGCAGGGTGGGAGAAAAGAGAAAGGAGATGCTGGGGGGGGGGGGGGCAGGGGGCGCCAACTCATAGTCTGCAGGGGGGGGGGGGTGCCAGAGACCCTAGGACCGGCCCTGTTTATACAATTGTGATCATCTATTTCTTAAAATTTTGGATCTGCTGTACACTCTTGCCACTGGCCTATGTCTCCTGCTTAAAAAGAAGACGTGCTTCAGGAAAAACTAGCTTGATTGCTGGTTTCAAGAGACAAGGTGCAAAACAGAACTACACTTTGCATTTTCCTGGAACGTGTTCAAAGATCTTTCTTCAGTATTTCCCTTATACATGTGAAGGAAATGCCATTATCTTTGACTGAATTCATCATTTCAAGAACCTATTGATCAATCTACCTTTGATAAAAAGTCATAGTATACTGGTACTTAATTTCTACCACCTTACCTGCTTTCCGCATATCAATAACTGCATATTTTATATTACAAATTTTTTTTTTGATTTTGCTCACACCTTTTTCAGTAGTAGCTCAGGTGAGTTACATTCAGGTACACTGGATATTTCCCTGTCCCTGGAGGGCTCACAATCTGAGGGCTTCTAAAGGAATCCTGTGCAGTAGGAATGGATCCTCAGAAGCTTAGCCGAAATTGGGTGGCAGAGCAGGTGGAGGAAGAGGGGTTGGTGGTTGAGAGGCGAGGATAGTGGAGGGCAGACTTATACGGTCTGTGCCAGAGCCAGTGATGGGAGGCAGGACTGGTGGTTGGGAGGCGGGAAATACTGCTGGGCAGACTTGTATAGTCTGTGCCCTGAAAAAGGCAGGTTCAAATCAAGGTAAGGTATACACATATGAGTTTATCTTGTTGGGCAGACTGGATGGACCATGCAGGTCTTTTTCTGCCGTCATCTACTATGTTACTATGTTACAAAGCCGCGCTAGTGATTTCCGTGAGGCAAATGAGAGGAAGCCCATAGGAACTGAATGGGCTTTCTCTCATTTGTCACACCGAGAATCAGTAGCACAGCTTTGTAAAAGAGGCCCTAAGTTTGTACCTGAAGCAATGGAGGGTTAAATGACTTGCCCAAGATCACAAGGAGCAGCAGTGGGATTTGATCTGGGCACCTTTGCAGGTCAAGACTGATTAGGGTTACCATATTTTGTCCTCTGAAAAAGAGGACACATGTCGCGCCCCCCCTGTCCCGCCCACACCTCACCCCTTTCGCATCCTGACCCCACCCTTTCTCACTCTCACCCCGCCCCCTGTCACATATTCCCCTCCCCCAGGGTCGCATATTCTCCTCCCCTCCTCCCGTCACCTCCCCTCCCCCGGGTCACATATTCCCCTCCCCTCTCCTCCCTTTACTTACTATCTACTGCCCTGGTGGTCTAGTGACCTCTTCGGGGCAGGAAAGAGCCCCCTCTTTCCTGCCCGAAGTGCTGCCCTTGCCCTGCATCCTGTTGCTGTGACTGTCTCGTCAAAATGGCCACCGAGAGTTGAAGCTCGTGAGGCCGCTTCAACTCTCTGCGGCCATTTTGAATCCCGAGACCGTCACACAGCAACAGGATGCAGGGCAAGGGCAGTGCTCCGCGCAGGAAAGAGGGGGCTCTTTCCTGTCCCGAAGAGGTCACTAGACCACCAGGGCAGTAGATAGTAAGTAAGGGAAGGGGGAGAAATCCGGACAAACGGGCGGACTGGCAAAACTCGCCCGGACACCCAGACATGTCCTCAAAAAGAGGACATGTCCGGGTAAATCCGGACATATGGTAACCCTAAGACTGATGCTCTAACCACTAGGCCAAAACATTTCAGCTTTTAAAAATGAAAAGTATATAGTCAACACACAGTATCACAAATACGTTTTATAGAAACCCAGCTTCATTCATTGTAATAAACAAGTGGTTCTCAATTTTGTTTTACTGTTGAGATGCCTTACAGATGAGGCTCACTCACGTATGTGACACACTGCACTGATCATAGGGAGCTGGGGGTAAGGGGGTTTGGGAAGGATAGCCCTTTGATGAGGCAAACTCTCAAACTCACCTTCAGGCTCATTCTTTCTCTTTCAACCCACCCCCCAGACTCACCTTATCTCTCTTGCCTCTCTTGAACTTCTCCCAGCCTTGTGCTGGTCCCCCTTTTAAAACCTGCCATCTTCACCCAGGTTTCACAGCTGGAAGAAAGGGGAGGAGAGGAGACTCAACAGTATCCAGCATTTCCAGCTGGGGATACGAGAACAGGAAGAAGTGACAGGGATCTCTGTTACCTGATTCCCTGCATGCCTCTGTCAGCAGGCACATGCTCTTTGTGACACAAGGATGTGTCATCATATAAACACAAAAAAGCCTCTCTTAATGAAAATTGCAAGACACTTAATACAATACTAAAGTCCTATAAAGTGCAGAGAGAATAATAATGAGAAAGGGAAAAAGCCTCTGTGCCCAAACCTCCACCCAATATGTATTTTAATAGGGCTTGGAGGAGGGTCCTCCAGACCCTATTAAAATACATATTGGGTGGAGTTTTGGGCACAGAGGCTTTTTCCCTTTCTCATTATTATTCTCTCTGCACTTTATAGGACTTTAGTATTGTATTAAGTGTCTTGCAGTTTTCATTAAGAGAGGTTTTTTTGTATTTATATATTGAGATACTCGCTTGTCCTATTTGTGGATTAAACACTGATGTGTCATGACACCTTGATTCAGAACTACTGTAATAAACCTATTATGGGAGGGAAAAGTCCCAAAGAAGGAAATATTTCTGCCAAAGTTCAACCCAAACATTCCTTAAAAAAGAGTATCCTAGTGATTAGTGCAGTGGTCTTTGATCCTGGAGAACTGTGTTCAATTCCCACAGCAGCTCCTTGTGACTCTGGGCAAGTCGATTAACCCTCCATTGCCCCAGGTACAAAAATAAGTACCTGCATTTACTATGTAAACCACTTTGAATGTAGTTGTAAAAAACCACAGAAAGGCAGTATATCAAGTCCCTTTCCCTAAAAAAAGTAAAATGCTGTTTAATATGGTATTTGATTTGTCTATGAAGAGCTGTAATGCTTACTATGCCTGAGTTGTTTTTGTTTTATGATACTACGATGTGCTGTAAAGTTAAAAATGTTAATACAAATTTAAACATAGAGTGGAGGAGTGGCCTAGTGGTTAGAGCACCAGTCTTGAAATCCAGAGGTAGCCAGTTCAAATCCCACTGCTGCTCCTTGTGATCTTGGGCAAGTCACTTAACCCTCCTTTGCCTCAGGTACAAACTTAGATTGTGAGTCCTCCTGGGACAGAAAAATATCCAATGTATCTCACCTTGAGCTACTGCTGAAAAAGGTGTGAGCAAAATCTAAATAAATAAAAAATATACCAGATAACATGTTCATTACTTGCTGCAACTTGTGTGTCCATTAAAACACATTCTTATTTATGTCTTGGTAACACAGTAACACAGTAAATAATGGCAGATAAAGACCTGCATGGTCCATCCAGTCTGCCCAGTAAAGCGGCCAGAGCTGCACCTGCCACTCTGGCATTACATCCAGGGCAGATGCTTATCCCTTTAGGCAACTCTATTTGATATCCCACCACCATGCCAATAGTCTGAAGAGTGGTTTTATTATAATGGCCTCAGCATATTCACACTCATTATAATAACAATTAAACCAACAATCCAACCATATTACTAATTAACATCATTTTACTCTGTAATTTCAACCTTAAGATGTCTTCTGATTTCCCATAGAGAAACATAACACCCACACGCATAGCTCATAATATAAATGTGATATAAAATATGCATACTTGATCCTGTCTTCTTTGCCATTTTCAGAACAGACCATAAAAGTCTGCCTGGTGCAAGTATAATCATGCTGCCTTGTATTCCAGAAACAGCACTATCCTGTGCTTTAGCAGCATTTCCATTAATTTACTCACCATATAGGTCAGACTAACTGGTTTTACATCTATTTTTATGGAGAGGGACCACACCCACCCTTCTTCATCCCCCTAGGACCATTCCCAACTCTAAAGAAGCATTGAAAATGTCAAAGAATGGAGCCTTCAGAACTTCCTTGACTTCCTTCAGTGTTCATGGATGCATGGAATCCAGCCCATTACTATGTCTACTTGTGGGGTATACACATATAACACTCTTTTGGGGTGTTATTGGGAATGTGGCGGTATAGATTACGGAAGAATGTGACTCTGCCACATTCTGACATTAGACAATATAGTGTCAAAGAATTCATAATGCCCAAATAATAATAACAGAACTAACTCAACACCCAAGGGTATTATAAAAAATAGATTGCTTATTTATTTACAATAGCAGCAAGAACAATGAAAGTGATGAAATAAGAATAAGATGGATGATCTATTCTGGCTGAGGCAAAAGCACACGCACAGAACCCTATGAACAATTTATTTATTTGTTACATTTGTATCCCACATTTTCCCACCTATTTGCAGGCTCATGGTGGCTTACATAGTATCGTACAGGCGTTTGCCAAGTCTGGTAAAGAAACAAATACAGGTGGTATTGTGGTTGAATAAGGTACATGTATTTCAGTTACAATGGGGATCAAGGAGGGGAAAGATTATATAGTGTCCATTACAAGCTTTGGTTACGCTGTGTTGCAGAGTGGGGGTATTTATGTTGAGTCGGTGGGGTATACCTTTTTGAACAGGTAGGTTTTTAATGATTTTCTGAAGTTTAGGTGGTCGTAAGTTGTTTTCACAACTTTTGGCAGTGCGTTCCATAATTGTGTGCTTATATAGGAGAAGCTGGATGGATAGATTGTTTTGTATTTAAGACCTTTGCGGTTTGGGTAGTGGAGGTTTGGGTATGTTCGAGATGATCTGGTTGTGTTTCTGAGTGGTAGGTCTATAAGTTCTGTCATATATCCTGGGACTTGGCCGTAGATAATTTTGTGGACCAGGGTGCAGATTTTGAAAGTAATAAGTTCTTTGATTGGCAGCCAATGCAGTTTTCCTCGGAGGGGTTTGGCACTGTTGAATCGCGATTTGCCAAATAATAGCCTGGCTGCTGTGTTCTGAGCGCTTATATAACTTGAATGGATATAGCCCAGATGAACAGCAGGTGGAAGGAGTTTCAGCAGTCAGACAAGGTGTCCTCAGTGCAGCAGGGGAAGCACTTCAGATCCGATGGAAAACAATCCTTTGTCCTAATTTATAGAGAAAAGGCCATCTCCAGCTGATGTGGTGATGTAGCTTCTAGCTTGGCACAGACCCCACATGTTACTTGCAATACCCTTGTTTGTTGCAGATTGTTGTGACATCAGGGGCTGCAGTGCTGTCTTACTGGCACAATGCTGCAGGATATGGAGTCAGTATTTTGGGAAATAAGGTACTTTCCTGGGGTGCAAATGTGCCACAGAGTCTAGACAACAGGTATGAGACTTTTCAAGGTTGATTTAAAGAATCAAAACATTACATCACTTGCGTGATGAGAGTCATTTTGACCATGAAGTGCTTTGTCCCGCAAATGTGCCACAGAGTCTAGACAACAGGTATGAGACTTTTCAAGGTTGATTTAAAGAATCAAAACATTACATCACTTGCGTGATGAGAGTCATTTTGACCATGAAGTGCTTTGTCCCGCAAATGTGCCACAGAGTCTAGACAACAGGTATGAGACTTTTCAAGGTTGATTTAAAGAATCAAAACATTACATCACTTGCGTGATGAGAGTCATTTTGACCATGAAGTGCTTTGTCCCGCAAATGTGCCACAGAGTCTAGACAACAGGTATGAGACTTTTCAAGGTTGATTTAAAGAATCAAAACATTACATCACTTGCGTGATGAGAGTCATTTTGACCATGAAGTGCTTTGTCCCGCAAATGTGCCACAGAGTCTAGACAACAGGTATGAGACTTTTCAAGGTTGATTTAAAGAATCAAAACATTACATCACTTGCGTGATGAGAGTCATTTTGACCATGAAGTGCTTTGTCCCGCAAATGTGCCACAGAGTCTAGACAACAGGTATGAGACTTTTCAAGGTTGATTTAAAGAATCAAAACATTACATCACTTGCGTGATGAGAGTCATTTTGACCATGAAGTGCTTTGTCCCGCAAATGTGCCACAGAGTCTAGACAACAGGTATGAGACTTTTCAAGGTTGATTTAAAGAATCAAAACATTACATCACTTGCGTGATGAGAGTCATTTTGACCATGAAGTGCTTTGTCCCGCAAATGTGCCACAGAGTCTAGACAACAGGTATGAGACTTTTCAAGGTTGATTTAAAGAATCAAAACATTACATCACTTGCGTGATGAGAGTCATTTTGACCATGAAGTGCTTTGTCCCAGTAAACAACATGTTGTTGCATTCTGTTTCTCTAGCCTTTATGTTGGCTCAGTCACCAAGGGAATTTCCAGTGGTCCTTGGTTGGCTTGCAATCCTTGATGATGCTTTTGCTGAATGCATACACATAGCCCTTAGCAACAGGTCTCAGCAGTGAAAGTTGAAGTTAGCCAAAGTGTGTATTTTAATACCAGCTTGATAATGCTGGAAGGTGCCAAGGATTACAATCCAATATATCTTTGTTATATAAGAGCATGCAGTGCTGTATATAGTGCTTCATGCAGGGGCCCTTTGCACCCATATACTGTTAGATTAGCTAGCTCCTCACAAACACTGCCTTCTAAAAATCAAGCAGACTCTATTTTCCTTTCATTCCTATGTATGTTAGTTTCTCTGCAGTTCTACTCCCTGCCTTTCATCTGTGAACACAGAACAGAAATATTTACTGAAAGATTCCACATCATCCTCATCAGCTCTATATTCCTTCCCTTCACCTTTGAGTCTGACAATGCTATGCACTTCCTCCTATCACTAACATATCTAAAATAAGTCTTGTCCTCCCATTTTACTATAGTGGCTACTTTTTCTTCACTTTGTATCTTTGTTTTCCTATTTTATCTGTTACCTTAGATTGCCAATTTATTATTGCTTGTTGCCCTCTTTCTGCAATTTCTTGTAGTCTATAAAGGCTCCCTTCTTTTTACTTACCTTTTCAGCTACTTCTCTTGAGAATCATAGTGACCTCCTTTTCTCTTACATTTGTTGACTGTGCTAACAAAAAGATTTGTTACCTTTAAAACATCTCCTTTCAGTTTTGCCAACTGTTTTTCTTTTTCTTTTTTTTAATTTAAAATTTGTATTTGTTACATCAAAAAAGCAACACAGGAAAAAGGCACAGAATACATCATCAAGCAATAAAAAGAAAAAATAAACTTCACTTTAGAATCACATTTTGACTCATTTTTGAAAGAGAAGTACGCCCATCTTTCGACACAAATTGGAAGATGTGTGTCCTTCTCACAGGGTCGTCCAAATCGGTATAATTGAAAGCAGATTTTGGACGTCCCCAACTGCTTTCCATCGCAGAGACGGCCAAAGTTCAAAGGGGAGTGTCGGAGGCGTAGCGAAGGCGGGACTTGGGCGTGCCTAACACATGGACATCCTTGACCCATAATGGAAAAAAAGGGTGTCCCTGACGAGCACTTGGATGACTTTACCTGGTCTGTTTTTCTTACGACCAAGGCACAAAAAGTTGCCCAAAAATGACCAGATGACCACTAGAGAGAATCGTGGATCACCTCCCCTTACTCCCCCAGTGGTCACCAACCCCCTCCCACCCTCAAAAAATATCTTTCAAAATATTTTTTGCCAGCCTCTATGCCAGTCTCAGATGTCATACTCAGTTCCATCACAGCAGTGTGCAGGTCCCTGGAGCAGTTTTAGTGGATGCTGTGCACTTCAGACAGGCGGACCCAGGCCCACCCCCCTCACCTGTTGTGTTTGTGGAGGAAACAGCGAGCCCTCCAAAACCCACCAGAAACCCTCTGTACCCACATCTAGGTGCCCCCCTTCACCCGTAGGGGCTATGGTAGTAGTGTACAGTTGTGGGTAATGGTTTTTTTTTGGGGGGGGGGGGTTGGGGGAGGCTCAGCACATAAGGTAAGGGAGCTATGTGCCTGGGAGCAATTTATGAAGTCCACTGCAGTGCCCCTAGGGTCCTCCCTTGTGTCCTAGCATGTCATGGGGACCAGTGCACTACAAATGCTGGCTCCTCCTACAACCAAAGGGCTTGCATTTGGTCATTTCTGAGACGAACATCCTTGGTTTCCATTATCGCCGAAAATCAGAAACAACCAAGTCTAGGGATGACCATCTCTAGGAACGACCTAAATTTCAAGAATTGGACGTTCCTGACCGTATTATCGAAGCAAAAGATGGACGTCCATCTTGTTTTGATAATATGGGTTTCCCCGCCCCTCATTGGGACGTTTTGCGAGGACATCCTCAACAAAACTTGGATGTCCCTTTCGATTATGCCCCTCTCTATTTCCCCAACAGCCCACGTTATGGGAGACTCATTAGAATGCTAAATTCAAAGCAATCAATAAGAGTATCAGAGAATATTTATAGTTGTTTTTTATTTATTTATAAGGATTTATTTACTGCCTTTTTGAAGGAATTCACTCAAGGTGAATTCACTCAAGGTGGTATGCAGGCTAATATAATCAAACTCCAATCCCTGTACTTGAATACAAAGACAAAGGCAAAACAAAACAAAACCTCATTTCTTATCTGCAAGGAAATGCTACAAATGCATAACATCCAAAAAAACAACAACATAGGAATTGTTATTCCACTTAACTAGGCATTTACAAGGAAATTTTAAACAGAATGTGGCCCCCACTACCAAAACTCTTAGTCGTAGTAGTAGGAAGGCCTTACATCTCATCTGAGTGTACCTGTATAAGCTGACCACAAAAAGGTACTGCCTTTTTTCTGGAAACAAGTTTTCAAAATTAACCCTTTCTTTTCCCTAGATGACAAGGTAACCAACAGAGTTGCTCTTTTGACAATAATGTCCTGAGAGGTTTCCAAAAATTTTATAAGATCAAGGCTATCAGGAGAATTTTTAGTATCCATTTCATCCCCTTCTTTATTAACTGTCTTGGTACCTCTAGGAATATAATACACATTCAGTATCTCACTATCTTCCAGGGTCAGCTGTATGATATCTCTCAAGTATATTTTAAGAAGTTCTCTCGGGGAAAAATAATGAGTCACTGTAAAATGAAGGAGTCTTAAAGTGACTGACTTAGCAGCATTCTTGAGTGCCTCGATCTGAAGATGAATAAGCAAATTGTCTTTCACTGCAGCAGCATGGCAAACCTTAACTTGTGATTCAACCTTTCAATATTCTTCTTAACAGAAGAGATTCTGTTGTCCTGTACTAGAAATTTAGCTGATGCATCCACTGCTTATTTCTGGGATAAGCAGCATAAAATGTTTTATACTTTTTTGGGATCTTGCCACGTACTTGTGACCTGGATTGGCTACTGTTGGAAACAGGATACTGGGCTTGATAGACCTTTGCTCTGTCCCAGAATGGCAATACTTATGTACATCCTCAGTAAATTTACTATAAAGTTTCAAGTTATCCTGCAAGTTCTTATCCATCTTATTAATAGCCAATAAAACATCCTTTAAAGTAATATCTCACTGTGCTAGTGAAGGATTTGGTAAAACATATGGAGAAAAGGGAACAGCCTTCACACTTGGAGATTCAAACATTCCTTGCTGTAAATCTGGAGAGCTTCTCCCATCAGATGTCAAATTAGGAGACACCACTCTTTCCCGATCTTGGGCATGGTCAAGCTGTCCAGACGGTACAGGTTGAGGGGGTGAAGTTGGACCCCCAGAGGATGAGGTATCCAAAGAAAGAAGAGATGGTGATTGGAGGGCCTTCAAAGGCATTGTGACTGCCTACAGATGTTTATATAAAGAGACCTTTACCACATTAGGAATTGGACATTTCTTCGATCCTCCTTTCCTCTTCTTCATTGGAGCAGAGCAGAGTGCGATGCTCCATGCTCCTCAAGCTCTGAAGGGGCAAGACGTGCCCATTTAGCCAAGCCCCTTTGGGCACACACCCACAGCCACATTCCATGGCAGGAATACTCAGTTAAAAGGTGATGTCAGGACCTTCTCTGATGGCACCAAGAGCTCTGGGTCATCCAAAACACCTGCACAGACTCAGGCAAGTTCTCACAGGCCTCAAAAATTCTCTGTGGTAGGAATGTCCATTTAAAGGGTGATGTCAGGACCTCCTCTGATGGTACCAGGACTCTGGGTTGTCCAGCACAAATGCCTGCAAAGACTCAAGCAAGTTCTCACAAGCCTCCTTGCCAACTGCTTTTCTACTTCCCACTGATGTTCCTATCCAGCTGACTACTTGAATATACCCAAATCTTGACAAAATTAGTATCTCTGAAGGGCCCTCATTTTTGAATGAACCCTCTTCATGCTTATACTAGTATTGAACCACACCATTATTATAGCATCAGACACATTATCCTCATTTGTAAGCATTTTGGTACCATCTTGCACAGGTTCCATTACCAACTGCCAGAGCAGTTTTCCCTATAGAGAATCCAAGATGTCTCTAGGTCTAGATGAAACCACAGAAGAAGTGTCCCAATCAACATCCAACATATTGAAATCACATATGAGTACTTCCCATTTCATAGCAATATTTAGATGTCTTCAATTAAATCTCTATCATCTTTTGGTGCCTGTGAAGGAGGTCTATATATCATAGTACTATAGATAAATGTTCCATTCCCTCTTTTCAGATTAACACAGAGTACCTCCTCCATACCTCAAAAGTCCTGCATCTTTTTTGCTTTAATATTATTTTTAACATATAACACTCCTCCTCCGTTTGTTCCTACCCTGTCCTTTCTAAATAGATTATAGTCCTGTATAAACTGGTTCCCAAGTCATTCTCTTCCATCACAGTTTCTAGATCAAGAACCTTATTTTCCATATTACAAACATTGGTATACACAGTTTTCCAGATGTTCCCCCTTTTTCCCTCATTCCTTTAGATGTAATTAATAACACTGCAAATAGTGGCAGACAAAGATCTGCACAGTCCATCCAATCCATCTAACTAGGCAGCCAGAACCATATTCACCTTTCTATGCTGGTTATATTCTTTCATGATCGAACACTAGCATCACAACCAGGGCAACTGGCAATTTGATACCATGCTTATCATATATGGCAGTTCTATGTAGAGATTTAGATCTGGATTTAGCTCATGCCTTTTCAGTAGTAGCTCAAGGCAAGTTACTTTCAGGTACAGTAGTTATTTCTCTCTGTCCCCAGAGAGCTCAAAGTCTAAGCTTGTACCTGAGGCAACGGAAGGTTAAATGATGTGGAATTTGAACCCTGGCTTCCCTGGTTCTTCACCCAGCTGCAGTGTGGCCCATACTATCAGAAAAAGGTTGAGAAGATAGTGCTGTAGCCTTTATTGGAGGAAAGGAAAATGTGTGTTGGGTCCATTTTAAGTTATTAATTTTAAATTGGTTAATCATTTATCCAAACAGTTCAAGGTGATGTACACAACACTATGGCAGGTGCAGAGCCGTAGCGAGGGGAGCTGACAACCGGGGCGGGTCGCCGCTGCGCACCCCCCCCCTCCCGGGTGCAGCACGGCGCACCCTCCTCCCACTGGAGCGCACCCCCCCCCCCGAGCGCATACCTCCCCCCCGGAGCGCATACCTGTGGCGAGGGACAGGCGGGAGCGCCGATCCGCCCCAACTGCACGTTGCTGGGGTGTGTCGGCTCCGCGCTGGTTCACTGTTCTCTCTGTCCTGGAACAGGAAGTAACCTGTTCCCGGGCAGAGAGGGCAGTGCACCAGCGCAGAGCCGACACCCCCCAGTGGCGTGCACCCGGGACGGACCGCCCCCCCCCCTTCCTACACCACTGGGCAGTTGGGAGAGAGATTGCATAGATTTTGGTTCCCACTGACTGCATTCAATATTTCCCTTTACAGCACATAGACCTGTGAGCTTATGTTACTTTGTATTATTTACTTGTGCTAAAATTGCAGGAAATAATACAAAGTGACATTGGCCAATGTCTTCTAAATGAGAATGAAGTCACCAGAAGTCACATTACACAGTCAATGAAATCATCAGATCTTTCTGACTGACATGCTTTAAGACTTAAATTTTTATATCTCTGTAACAGAACAAGCTGCAAAAAATGTTCTACCACCATTTACGTAAAAAAATACTCTAATTAAAAAAAAGCAGCTGAAATGTTGCTATTATTCAATGTCTTTATTTTCTAAATTTGTTATTGCTTGTCTCTGAAAGTGCTGCTTTCAATGGATTGCATGAGTGAATCACATGACCTGTCACATTCCATACTATGGACCTTCCCAAGCTGAAAGTTCTAGGATAGAGGTGCACTCACTCCATATGCAGTTTTTAGGTCATTCATAATTAATAGGTTACCATGCCTATCACATATAGGCAGTTCTGTATGATGCCGCAATATCGTACCACCATGTCAATAGTCTGGAGTGGATTTATTATTAGTGGCTCAGCATAATCATATACATTATAATAAGTAACAATCCAACCATATTGATAATGAACTACTTTTGGGACCCTTTTACTAAGCTGTGTCAAGCACTAATAGGTGCTTACCACAGGTTAAAATCCTTGTACCCCCACAGTAATTTTGTGCTCGGCATGTGCTAACCAATTGCTAAAAAATAGAAAATGTTTTTTTAGCACTGGGGTGTGTTTGGGGGTGATTAGTAGGCATTATTTATTTAGATTTTGCTCAGACCTCTTTTTCAGTAGTAGCTCAAGGTGAGTTACATTCAGGTACACTGGATATTTCTCTGTCCCAGGAGGGCTCACAATCTAAGTTTGTACCTGAGGCAATGGAGGGTTAAGTGACTTGCCCAAGATCACAAGGAGCAGCAGTGGGATTTGGACCAGCCACCTCTGGATTTCAAGACCGGTGCTCTAACCACTAGGCCACTCCTCCACTCCCAGCACTAATCGATTAGCATAGCTGCATCATCATATGCTAACCGATTAGCATATGGTTAGTTTGGGAGCCCTTACCGCCTAGTAAATAGGTGTCTGTTGGGGCTCCCATACTAATATGTGCTAATTGGGGAAATTAGTGCATAGCCATTAATGGGGGGAATAGGAAGTGCTGCCATTTTCTAGCAGTACTAAAAGTGGATTCAACGTGTGGGAAAGACCCGTGCTACTGATACTGCAAGCCACTTTTTAGTGCAGCTTATGGAAAAGGGCCCCTTTTGTTCGCTAACTTCATCCTTAAGATGTCTTCCACTTTCCCGCAGAGATACATAACACCCACACTCATAGCACTTGATATAAATGTGATATAAGATAACCATCTTTGATCTTGACATGCTTTTGCCAATTTCAGGACACAGACTGTAGACGTGTTCCCGGCTCTGCCCTTACTTTGCAACTTCTGGAGTTCCCATCAAAGCCCACTCCAGCTCATCCTGACCTGTTTTTTTCCATTTTTGAGTCTCAAACTGTAGAAGTTTGCCCAGTACTGGCCTTACTTTCCAACTTTTGAAATAGCTGTCTAAACACCATTCCTGCCCATTATAACACAATAATGTTGGCGCAATAATTTTTAGATGCTAGAAATCTGTAAAGAAAGAGAGCAAGATCTAAAACAAACAAACTGTCAGCAGGTTTTAAGTTTTTGAGCCAGTGAAGCAGTCTGGTTCCACTACTGTCCTCTGCTTGTCTCAGCTGTCATAAATTGATACCAAGAGATTTGTAACCAAGTCTTTCTGTTTGATGATGTTCCAGAAGTCACTTCTTTCGATGGTCTGCCCTGAACTTTGTTAAAGATCCAGTTAGATGTTGAAATAGAGAAAATCAGATGTAATCATCCATGACTCATTATTGTCCATAATGGATTAATTAGTGCCAGAAGCAATGGAAGGAGAAACAGCATGTCTACCATTGTTTGACAGCAGGAAGAAACAAACCAAAAGGGATAATAAAAAAAAAAAGTTCAGATGTCAAGTCTTGCCTCTGTTAATCTTCCATGTAAGCAGAAAGCAGCTTATTTTGTCTACTGTTTAGGAACAGTGACAGCTGTATTTAAAGTGTCAGGCTGAGTTTTACTTACAGACTTTCAGCTGAGAAGGTGTTTGCCTTCAAACAAATTAATGCCATTAATTAGTTAGGTCAGAACTGCATTCCTGTTGTAGAACAACCTTTCTCCTCAAAATCAGAGGATTTTTTTTAATTAAAATTGTTTATTTTTTTCCAAGTACAGATACAGTTCAAGTAAAACAACATCTATAAATTGAGGTTCTATGGATGTGGATTTGTAACTAATGCTCCCTGTTTCTCTAATCTATGTAATGGTAACTTGCCCATAGATTGGTACAGCTGCTAGATCATGGATTGACACAACATGTCACTGCTTCCATTCACCTTGGAGGACACATAGATATGATAATAGATCTTATCATATCTATCCTGACTTATACACACTCCATCTATGTGCAATGGCCAGACCACTCTCTTATTCAATTCACTCTTTAAACACATCACATTTATTGTCAGCCAAAACACGATCACATAGAGATATTTCTTTGATTACTCCAAGCTTCCTTCTTATAAATTCCAATCTAGACCTTAGCTATTCACCACATACTCCCTTCAAGATCAAGTCTCAATGTGTAATTCTCAGTTACGTACAGTGTTTGAAACTGTCTCCCCACTACAAACTCTTACACTGTCGCACGAGCTTAAGAAGTAAAATCCATGCTACACAAAGGATTTACATTCACACAAAAGGCAGCTCCGCCAAGCAGAAAGAAAATGGCATAGCCATACATCCAGTGTTCATCTTTCTGTTTTCAAAAGTACAACACATTCATATAAAACAGCTATACAAACAGCCAAGAAGAAATATTTTACCACCAAGATTGCTATGGCTCCCAAAACCTCGACACTAAGATCATCTCAACAAAATCAATTATCGAGAGATAATTCAAGAACATACAATATATGGTATTTTTAGTGTACAAGGTCCCCAACTTTGGAACAATCTTCCAGCTTCCCTTTGCTTACAAACATCGCTTGAGAAATTTAAGAAAGACTTAAAAACTTATCTATTCAATGTGCATACCATTAAACATCTTCAAGGTGGCACCTTGGAAAGCTCTCGAAGATACTACATGTATTTTTCCTCTATTTTTACTCTGCCCCATCTGTCCTATTTAATATTATAGTTCTACCCCTTTTCCTTCAAGTCATCTCTACATGTCTACTTTTTTACTTGCCTTTCTCTCCTTATCTTAGATTGTAAGCCACCCAGAAGGTCTCCCATAGGGGAGGATAGTAAATAGCTAATAAACTTGAAACTTGATCTGTCTTCTGCTCCTTTGCATAACAGCATTGGGCTGTTTTCCTGTAGACCTACTCCAACTCCTCATCTTGATATTCATTAAATGGTCTCTTACCAGGTAATTGTTGTATAATCCCCACTGAATTCAATCCAGTAGTAAATACCCAAAATGTCTTTGATCACGATTAATTCACAATTATTTGATGTTTCTGCAGTTTTATGCAGGTATTAAACATATAAATGTAGGATAATTTTAAACAGGGCATCTAGGTGAGGAAATGAATGTGAAACTTTGTGAGATCAAAACGACCTAGAGGTATAAGCTGTGGTAAGCACTAATGTGTGCCTACTGGTTAAAAAGCAGTACCATGAGTTTTGGGATCGGTGTATGCTTCCCACATGCTAAAAAAAATATTTAATTCCACCTAGAAAACACTTCCTTGATATCTGCATGCTATGGCATAGATGACTGGATTCTATAAATGGCGCTCAAAATTGGGAAATGAAAAAGATCGATGCTAAGCATGATTCTCACATCCTACCCTAACTTTGGGTGCCAGACTTACGCCTGCTGAAACCTGGTGTAAATGCTGGTGCCCAAGTTGGGCACACTGACCCATTATGTCAGGCACACCAAGTGGAGATGTGAGCCTTTGTGCCCGATGGAGGAAGAATCCCCACCGAGCTGTCGGCCAACCCCGAGTTTCCCCCTGTGTCTCCCTCCGTTCCCCAGGGGTTGAGCCCCCAGGTGTGGGAAGCCAACAGCAGGAAGAACTGAGTCCAGAACAAAGTCCATGGGGCACAGCCAGGCAGCGGGCAAGAAGGACCAGGAGCGAACAGTGGTCAATACCAGGCAGCAGACAGTAGAAATTCCAGGATCAGACAAAGGTCAATACCAGGCAGCAAACAGAAGGACAACCAGGAACAGGCAGTGGTCAGAACCAGGCAGCAGACAGAAGCAAATTCAGAATCAGGCGAAGGTCAATACCAGGCAGCAAACAGTAGAAAATCCAGGATCAGGCAAAGGTCAATACCAGGCAGCAAACAGAAGAAGAACCAGGAACAGGCAGTGGTCAGAACCAAGCAGTAGATAGAAGCAAATCCAGAATCAGGTGAAGGTCAATACCAAGCAGCAAACGGTAGAAAATCCAGGATCAGGCAAAGGTCAATACCAGGCAGCAAAGAGAAGCAAATCCAGAAGCACTGCAACTACCCAGAGAACTGAATAGAAGCTGAAGTGTGGGAGGACTGGTGGCATGGCTTTAAATAGTGCTGGAATTAGGCCCAAACATACACAGCTGTCTTCAAGATGGCTTCCCCAAACGGATACGCCCTCGAGCCCAAATATGGACTTCCTTCCTGTGGCTGCCCAACACCAAGATGGCTGCCCCATCCTAAGACGCCCACCTCTGAGATGGCCACCCTCTCCTGGATATGCCCAAATCCAAGATGGCCGTCATCTCCTCAGATGTCCATACCCCGCGCAAGCAGGGAACATGACACATTATTTAGTAACAACACACACAACATTTTTGGAACGCCCTGACATGCCCCCTTTTAAATTGTGAACTATAGGATTTAGATGCCCGCTGCTATAGAATAGTGCACAGCCAGATGTGCATACAAACCCCAAATGGTGCCAATTAACATCTACAATTAGTTGTTAACATCTAGTTGCTCATTAATGGCTTGTTAGCCACTTAAGATGCATGCGCATCTTGGCCGCATGCCCAAATTTGGGCATCATATATAGAATCCTGGGGATATTGAACATATAGGCAACATGTTTTCTAAAATCACTACTTTTACATGTGTGTATTTATACATGTGAATGGCCTATGCTACCTGACTCTTCCAAAATTGTCTCCAAACCATCTAAAGGAGGCACTGTTGAAGACTGGACACAAGACTATTTTATACAGGAAAATCACTAGCTACCCAGGTAAATGGCTTTTGCAGCTGGTGCTTGAAGTGCCCCTCTGCCTCATCTGATTCTTGAAAATAATGAGATTGCATGTCCTAAGGAATATGGACATGTTTTTGGAAGAAAAGTCCATAGTTTGCTATTGAGACAGACATGGGGAGGCAGCTGCTTGCCCCAGGATTGGTAGCATGGAATGTTGCTAATAATTGGGTTTCTGCCAGGTACTTGTGACTTGGATTGGCCATTGTTTGGAAATAGGATACTGGGCTAGATGGACCATTGGTCTGACCCAGTATGGCTACTCTTATGTTCTTATGTTCTTACACATAGTCATTGTTCACAAAGAATGACCGACAGACTGGAAGGCTTTGTCCTCAAAAACAATATACTATGCTTCAACACAGACCCTCGTTTTACTTGGTTTCCAAAATGTGCAACCTCCCCAGCTATGTTGATTGCTTCACTTTTATTATTATGTGCACCCATCAAGACATAATAACATCAGAAATTTGGGTCATATTGGGTCAGACCAATATCCTGTTTATAACTGTGGCCAAGCTAGGAAACAAGTACCTGGCAGAAACCCCAAAAGTAAATTGATTCCATTCTGCTTATGCCAAGAGATAAGCTATGGTAGATTACTAAAGGTTTATAGACTTTTCTGCCAGGAACTTATCCAACTCTTTCTATTAAATACAACTACAGTAACTGTTTTTATTGCACCTTCCAGCAATGAATTCCAAATAGTTTAATTGTGCTCAGATCAAGAGGCGCTTGTATAAAACTGGTGTGATAGTCATGATGCTAGGAGTATAAGGGAATTACTGAAGAAAGATCACTGAACTCCTTCCAGAATAGTGCAAAAAATAGGTAACAACAAGAAAACAAATGCTTTCTTCTATAGAAATAGGATAAATGTATCTATAATTATAATACAGGACAAGTTATACAACAAGTTCCACATTTATGGAATGAGTATAGAACACGTTGTAAACCTGAAAGATCACAGCTCCTCTTCTTTGAAAGTGTAGTACTGGAAGCGAAACATCTTATGTAGAATGTGTGATCAAGGTGCTAAGTAAAACAGAGTTATATGGGAATAGAAAGCAGAGTGTTAGTTTTGGCTTTATCAGCTGCTTTCTGTTTAGAACTCTCCTAGCTTAAAAACTGATAGGATGCACATTCATTTGAAATAACATGGGAAGTAGGAACAGCATTTCCCATATCATTTTCCTCCTAATTCTACGTGAGTGCCTCAAAGTTAGGAACCAATTAGGTATCTAGCTTTAGGTGCTAAAATGGTAGTTAGGCAAATGGCAGTTAGTCACCTGAATGCACTTAGGTGCTATTCCCTAACCTGGCACCAAAATGCTCTAGTATGTAACTGCAAAGGGGATGTTCACATGAGAGGGGCATGGATGTTGCAACTATTTAAGCCTGCATTTTATTGAATACTGTACTTTAGGTGCCTAACTGCTACATTTAGGCGCACCCATTTACACCTACCATAGAGCAAATGTAAGAGCTCGCTTGAATTCAGATACTGTTTTCATCTCTACCACTTCTACCAGGAGGTCGTTCTATGAATTCACCGCACTTTCCATGAAGTATTTCCGCAGGTTACTTCTAAGTCTATGCTCTTTCACCTTCATCCTGTGACCCCTTGTTCCAGAGCTTCCTTTCAGTTGAAAGAGACTGTGCATTTATGCCACATAGGTATGTCTCTATCATATCTACCCCTCTACCACCTTTCTTCCAAAGTATAAATATTGAGATCTTTAAGTCTGTCCCATACACTTTATGACAAAGACCACTGAACATTTCAGCAACCGCCCTCTGGACCAATTATTTGTATCTTTTTGAAAGTCAATCTCCAGAAACATCACAGTATTCTAAATGAGGTCTCACCAGAGTCTTATACAGGGGCAACAACATGTCCTTTTTCCTACTGGCCATTTCTCTCCCTATGCACCCAAGCATTTTTCTAGCTTTAGCCATTGCCTTTTCTACCTGTTTAGCCACCTTAAGTTCATCACATACAATCACACCCAAGTTCTGCTCCTCTTTCATGCATAACTGTTCTTCACCCCCTAAAATGTACTGTTCCTTCATTTTTTTTGCACCCAAATGCATGACCCTGCATTTTTTAGCATTAAATCTAAGCTGCCAAATTCCAGACCAGTCCTCTAGCTTCACTAAGTCCATCCTCCTCTAATCCACACCATCAGGAGTGTCTACCCTATTGCAGATTTTAGTATCATCTGCAAAGAGGCAAACCTTACCAGAAACTTCAGCTATATTGCTTACAAACAGGTTAAAAAGAACCATCCCAAGATCAGAACCTTGCAGCATACACCACTGGTAACATCCTTTGCCTCAGAATGAGCTCCACTGTCCTCTGTTGTCTTCCACTCAACAAGTTCCTAACCTAGTCAGTCACTTTAGGGCCCATACTGAGGGCATTCAATTTATTTATTAGTTGTCTATGCAGAACTGCATCAAAGGCTTTGCTAAAATCTAAATACACCACATCTAGCGCTCTCCCTCGATCCAACTCTATGTTCAACCAGTGAAATTAATTTATCACATTTGTCTGACAAGACCTGCCTCTAGTGAAACCATGTTGCCTCAGGTCCTGTACTCCATTGGATTCCAAAAACATTATTATTATCTGTTTTGAAAGTATTGCCACAGAAGTCAGACTTACCAGCCTAATTGCTGACTTATGCTAATACTCTACTACTTATTTATTTATGCACATTTATATCCCACCTTTTTCCACAAGCATGTGGACTCAAAGTGGCTTACAATGTACCGATAAGGCGATCGCCAGACCAGTGGATATACTATTACAATTACATAAAATAGGATGCTTTAGGCACACAAATTTGCTGTTCTAGAATACTAGCTTAGTGCCTAGACATTGGATGCCTAACTTTTAGCACTTTATAGAATTGAATCAAAACTTTGTTTCCTATTTAGACCAAAAGGACAGGGAAAAACCTCCCAAATTTTGTTTTTTTCCCCTCTATGCTATAAATAGAGCATATTGTTTTTCAAGAATGCATACTTGTTCAATAGTGCATATTATTGGAAACCTGTGCTAATGCATGCACTATTTGCAAAGAATGTGCACTCTTCACAAAGAGTGCACACTATGACATTGTCACCAAGATGAAAAATAAAATAAATAAAAAACACAAATATAGAAAACAAAATGAAAATTCCTGTCAAAAACAGCATGGGAAATTAAACAAAATGAGACAGCTCTAAAAATCAATCTAATTCATTCTGAAAATCCCTTTAACAATTATGTGCAAGTTTATAGCTAGCAGCTAAATTCAGACCAGAACAGGATGGATCTCTCTCTTTCAGACATATAGAGGGGCATAATCGAACGTGAACACCTATCTCCATGGGCGTCTATGTCCGAAAACGAGTACGTGAAGAGGCGGGACAGACCGTATTTTCGAAAAAATGGACGTTTTTCAGCTGGGCGTTTGTTTTTTTTAGCGATAATGGAAACTAAAAACACCCAGCTCAAAAACGTCCTGATCCGAGCCGTTTGGTCATGGGAGGGGCCACGATTCGTAGTATACTCGACCCCCTGACATGCCAGGACACCAACTGGGCACCCTAGAGGTCAGTGTGGTGGACTTCAGACAATGCTCCCACATGCATAGCTCCCTTACCACGGGTGCTGAGCACCCAACCCCCCCCCCCAAAACCCACTACCCACAAATGTACAACACTACCATAGCTCCTAAGGGTGAAGGGGGCACCTACATGTGGGTACAGTGGGTTTTGCAGACCTCCCATTTACCAGCCCAAGTGTTACAGGTAGGGGGGGATGGGCCTGGATCCGCCTGGCTGAAGTGCACTGCGGTACCCACTAAAAGTGCTCCAGGGACCTGCATACACGCAGGCCTCTAGGACTGGTTGCTGCTACATAACATTGGCACAGTAGTTGACACCTGAAGACTAATCTCTCCGAAAACGTCCTTTATTGGAATAAGCACGCTTACTCACAGTTAACTGCAGATCAGAGGTTGTGCCCCACTGGCAATGAGACTCCCTGGTACTGAGATGAGCAGTAGGTCAGAGCTGGCAGAATGCTGTACAATGCCCTCTTTCAGCCACATTCAAGGGAAGAACTAAGTTCTGTAACATGGCTAACACGTGAAAGGGATCTAAAAGTGTCTTACAAAAATGGCCACTACTTCATGGACTACCGGAAACAAAACAGGGCACACTCTGACCCAGTAAGCAGGGGGAAAAGCACCATGGGAGTAGAGCCTACCAACTACCAACATCGTGAGCATTTGCCACAAGCTAGTGGAATCACGGAACCCAATACCCTACACCCACCACAATGCATTGCTGATGTGATTCTGCAGTGCGCATAACAGAAAAGGTGTCACACTCACCCGAGAGCCACATCAGAACCAGGGAAAAGGCTGTCACAGGATAGAACACATTCTGCTGTCATAGAGGTGGGTACGGCATTTGAGGCTGGCATAGAGGCTGGAAAAAAAGTTTGTAAAGTGGTTTTTTTTTGGTGGGAAGGGGTTAGTGACCAATGAAGGAGTCCAGGGAGGTCATCCCTGATTCCCTCCAGTGGTCATCTGGTCAGTTAGGGCACTTTTTTGGGACCTGTTCGTGAAAAAAAGGGTCCAAAAAAAGTGACTCAAAATCGCGGTAAAAACGCCTTTTTTTTCGATTATCAGCTAAAGACGCCCATCTCTCCTCGGCTGATAACCACGCCCCAGTTCTGCCTTCACCACGCCTCCAACATGCCCCCATCAACTTTACCCATTTCCGTGACAGATTGCAGTTGGAAACGCCCAAAATCGGCTTTCGATTATACCGATTTGGGCGCCCACGGGAGAAAGACGCCCATCTCCCGATTTGGGTCGCAATATAGGCGTTTTTCTATTTCGATTATAAGCTGGATAGAGTTACAATTTTTGATCGCTGCATACCATGGTCCTCTTTGGGGAATATGTTGATAGTGACACCACCGTTTTGTAATACTAAGGTATTATGCAAGAATACATATATTCACATCATGCTCTCTTCAGGTGTTAAAATGCTCTGTTAGCTGCATCTTTCCACTAGACGCAGCTTCTTCTTCATCTTTACAGTACCCAACGGTGGCTTTTTATCGCTGGATTTGCATGTTGCTTTAGTATCATCTTTTCATCCCAAACTGAAGGTGACAGAGCATTTTGACCCCTGAGGCAGGTGATCCTCCACTGAAACACAGCCCAGTGTCAGGTCTTTCATTTTGGTACTTTGCCAATAAAATATTGGCTGTTTTACGCCTGGCTGCTGGAAGTTCTTTGGTCCATCCCTACTCTCTTATCTAGGTATGACATCTTATCAGCCATGGGGCATCCAAAGCAATTTATATTACAATGTTTGGAATTTAGGTTTAATTTCTCCCTTTTCCATACCCAAGATGAATGCAACTTACAATCCAAGTACAGTAGGAATTCCTGTCCATGTTAAAACAAGCCCCATTGTTCTCAATGGGGCCTAGTTACTAATTCTGGGGCCAGTGCATAACAGTGCACTAGGCTTTGCACGCTGTTTAGCTTGGTTTTAGCTCAAAATGGAGGGTTGATACATGCAAAAACAGGTTTTGTGCATGAGCTAGCCATGTGCAAAGCCTCGCCACAACTACTCAGCACATTTAAATTTATGCTAATGAAGCTATTTGCTAGTGTGTCAAAGATCAAAAGGCTGAGGGCTTTAGTGCAGGGTCTGTGGAGAAACATGCCTGCTTCTTCTTTTCACTGTGAGCATATAAGATCGGCAACATTTTCCTGAGTTCCATCAACAGCCTGGGTTAAAAAAAAAAAAAGAACTGAGGGGGAAAGTGTACCAGAAACAAAAAAAATCTAAGTTCTGAACTGTTGAGAAATTCATGTATGTGCTGTACAGGTCTGAACCAAAAAAAATTGTACCAGCACCCAGATTTGGTGCATATGTGTGCACTCATTGGCTACAATGCTATTCTGTTCAAAAATTGCATTCCAGCACAAGCATAATTGGATGCTCATGGAACTCCAGGTGCTGATATAGTTTTTGCTCAGACCTCAGATATAGCTGCTGGTGGCACAGACCCATCTACACATGTGTCCGGTGTGCTGCCCCATTTTAGTCCATAAAAAAGGAGAAAAACCAAAAGTTTCACAAGTCACAATGACCAGAAAACAAAAAGAGTAGAAATGACCAAACAAACAAACAAGAAAGGATGATCTAGCATAGAACATATCCTTTATTATGGTAAGAAAGAAGTCCAAAAGAGGAAGCAGAAATCTGCAGATCATACAAAGCAGTCTACAAAAGCAGAACACATGTCTTCATTTCTTTAAAAAAGCTGAATTTACATCACTAAAATAACATCGCCCGACATGGCTACGTTTCGCCTTCTAAAAGGCTGCATCAGGGGCTATACTATTAGGGTCCCACTTGCACCTAATAGTAAGTTATTAATCCACACAAACACAGAAAATATTGGGCACAGTAGCTGGCAGCAGAGTCTTCTCCAGGGGCGTAGCCAGACAACAGATTTTAGGTGGGCCTAGACAAGAAGTGGGTGGGCACCAAGTGTTTTCCCTCCCCACAACCACCACCAAAAAAAATATCTCAGCTGGCGGGAAAATGCTTCTTTCTACCTTGGCAGTCTGCAGCAGGCATGCGCTGAAAACTGATGCTACTGTTGGATGGGCCTCAGCCCTAAATGGGTGGGCCCCAGCCCACCCAGGCCCACCTGTGGCTACGCCACTGGTCTCCTCACACAATGCAACTCCTTTTAATGTCTGTATCGAAAGTCCATAATACTGAAAGAAGAACTACATGATCTTCCTATACAGTGAAACTATGGTAAATGACTGAAGTGTGGTGTCTCAAAAAAACTTTGATGAAACATCCAGTTTGCCTGATAAAATGTTTCTTTCAAGAGCCATCTGGAATTTAGGCAAACTGGATGTTTTATCAAAGTTTTTTTTTTAGACAGCACACTGACAATCAGTCATTGACAATAATTTCACTGTATAGGAAGATTGCATAGTTCGGGATGCACTGCACCTTCCAAGATGTATGTGTTTTTACTATAATAAAGGACATTTCTGTGCTGGATCATCCTTTCTTGTTTGTTTGGTCATTTTCACTCTTTTTTTAATTTTCTGTCCCGTATTAGCACATATTTTTGTGCTTCGCCAATTTGCAAATTTTGATTACTGCATTGGGGAGCCAGCACATGCATCGAAACCATGTTCTAATGTTTAGCGTACAGCTCTAACTCAAGCTTACTGCATTGACCCCTAGGTGCTTTTAACTCAAATGAAATGCAAGTTAGTAATTGAAGCTCTAAGATGTTGAAATACTAACCCATGTGATTTCCTATAAGCTTAACTTCCTAATTGACATATGAAGCCCCAGTTATTGGATTTTCCACACCTCATTACACACGTCTTTATGTTTGTATCTGAGGCAATAGAGAGTGAAGTAACTTGCCCAAGATCACAAGGAGCATCAGTGAGAGATGCTGGATTTGAGCACTACTTTCCCTGGATCTCAGTAGCTAAAATAATTAAACCACTTCTCTTAGCAGTTATATAAGCAATTATCTTTTCTACTCCATTAAGGGTACATAGAAATCATACTAATTAAGTTTATTTAATATCTGATTCCCAAATAATTAGCACACTGATCAATATTCAGTTTGTGCCAGAGTTTTTTAAAATGCTGACCTCTGTGGGCAGAACTTGCCCCAGATATTCAATGCCAAGCCATGTCCAGGCACAGCATTGAATATTCGGGGGCTAATTCTTTAGGTGTTAGCTGCCAGGTTTTATGCAGGTCCTGGCCGAAATTCAGCTGGGATTTACATATGACAACTAATATCAGCTGAGACTGCATAAAAAATTATGGCCAGGTAGTGACTGCCCCTTTCTAATCCCCCATCCCACTCCCTGCAATTTCAGAATCCCCCATCTTAAGATCCCCTTCCCACCCACCCTCAAAGAAAATCTAAGCCGGCCCAACCCCACCCCATGTAGCTCCCTCTAGGCCTAACTTTCAGGTCCCTGCTGGTCTAGGGAAAAATGGGTATAAGTGATGCCCACTCACTCCTGTCTGGCATGGCCTGCTCTTCAAAATGTCTGCCACAATCTCTAGGCAGGAGCGAGTGGTGAATTACTCCTATCCATTTCCCCCTATATCACAAGAGACCTGCAAAGGAAGGCCCAAGGGGGGCCTATAGCGAGTAGAGCTGGGACCGGCTTAGATTTTCTTTGGGGGTGGGTGGGAGGTGGATCTTAAGGGGGATTCTGAAGCTCTGGGGGTGGGGGTTGGATTTGGGATTGGAAGGGGGGCATCCAGTTCTTATGAGCTGCTACCCTGAGGTTAACCAGACACCGGCTGATATTTAGACCGGTGCCCGGTTAACTTCACCACATGAAATTAGGACTGCCTTTTTATCTGTCCTAACTGTATGCAATTACCTAGCCAGTTAGCAGACTGAATATCACAATGTACAGTTATTCACCATTTATATTTAAATCAGCCCCTTTACTGGAAAATTGTTATACATTTTCTAAGTTTGTGAAAAAAAAATCCTATATCAGTAAAACTAGTTCTGTTTCTCCAAACAGCCAGTGTGAAGGAGTAGGCTAATGGTTAGAGCAGTGAGTTGTAAACCTTGACCCTCCATTGCCTCAGGTACAAACTGAGATTGTGAGCCTTCGAGGGACAGAAAAATACTTACTATATTTGAATGAATGTTCCCTATAAGAAATTACTATAAATAAATATTCAACAGCAAGTCAAACAGCAGATCATGTTTTATCTTTATATAGGGATTTCCATGTTTCTTTTCTGTGTGTTAAAGTGATGAACTTGAAAAACTCATGTTGAGCCTGTTAACATGTTCTTGTCAGTAGTTTCATATCAACACAGATGGTACCAGATTTTTAACTTAAATGTATTTGCTGCTTTTACAAAATCTGTCTCTGATTTGGAGAAAGAAAACAAACAAAATAGATATTCAGTGATAGAGCAAATGTAGTTACTCTAGCTCATAGGTTCTCAACCCAGTCCTCGGGATACACCAAGCCAATCAGGTCTTCACGATAGCCACAATGAATATGTATGAGACAGATTTGCATAAGAACATAACATAAGAGTAGCCATACTGGATCAGACCAATGGTCCATCCAGCCCAGCATCCTGTTTTCCAAACAGTGGCCAAGCCATGTCAGAAGTACATGGCAGAAACCCAAATCAGACAACACTCCATACTACAAATCCCAGGGTAAGCAGTTGCTTCCCATGTCTGCCTCAATAGAAGACTATGGAATTTTCCTCCAGGAATTTGTCCAAACCTTTTTTTAAACCCAGACACGCTAACCACTATTACCACCTCCTCCGGCAAAGAGTTCCAGAGCTTAACTGTTCATTGAGTGAAAAAATATTTCCTCCTATTTGTTTTAAAAATATTTCCATGTAACTTCCTCGAGTGTCCCCTAGTCTTTTCACTTTTGGAATGAGTAAAAAATTGATTTACTTCTACTTGTTCTACACCACTCAGGATTTTGTAGACCTCAGTCACATTTCCCCTCATCCATCTCTTTTCCAAGCTGAAGAGCCCTAACTTCTTTAGCCTTTCTCATACAAGAGGAGTTTCATCCCCTTTATCATTTTGGTCGCTCTTCTTTGAACCTTTTCTAATTCAGTGACCAGAACTGAACGCACTACGGAGCAATACAAAGGCATTATAGTATTTTCAGTCTTATTCACCATCGCTTTCCTAATGGAGGCATTGCATTCAAATGTACCTCATGTATATTCTTTAAGGATATCTTGAAAACTAGACTGGCTTCTTATATCCGAGGACTGAGTTGAGAACCTTTGTTCTAGCATGACAGATATGTTTTTCAAAATTAAAGTGTTTTTTACTAAGCTGTGGTAAAAAGTGGCTTTAGCATACCCTTGTGCCCTTTAACATCAACTTCCTGTTCCAGGGCAGGGGACTTGCAGAACCGGCAGCCACATGCATGTAGACTGTGGCTCCATGACTACTTAGTGCACCCCTTTTACTACCTGTAGGAGAGATGGGACAATTGGCCTGGAAAAGGAAGGTGCTCTGCTCCGGGTGACAATCAAACTAGGTTACTCCACTGTCCCAACTCACTTGCATCCTGAAAGGTAAGATGCAAACCAATTATACACCAAACTTCTAATTCCAATCCCATGTAACCTTTCAAGCAAAATACCTTAATTTAACCATATCAAAAGGTAGAGGAGACATCTAACGATGCAAACAATAGGATATATTATTATCCAATCCTAAGAACATCAAGGACAGATAACAACAATGTCTCATTACTATGCCCTTTTCAAAATCCATATTGATGAAAATCTAGCAAATCATGTTTATCTACATATTCAATCAATTGGTCAAGAGCAATTTTTTCAATTATCTTAGCCAAAACAGGTAAAAGAGAAACTGACTGATAATTCATAATCACCATGGAGGTCCAAGATCTCTCTCTTTAAAAGTGGTTTAACCGTAGCACTTTTAAGGCAGGAATGCCCACTCTCCTTCCCCTAACATGCCCCCTCCCTTCCAAAATGCAAATATTTTTTAGCATGCAGATTGGTGCATGCTAATTTGGCAGTTACAGCAGGATGCCTGGTTGTGTCCCACGGTACACCATTTTAATCTGCGTTAGGCGTATGTTAATGATTCACCTTACTAGTGGTGGAAAGTGGTGTTCATAGAAGAATACCTCAGCTTTTCTCATACCTCAGGCAGAATGTCAACCCTTTCACTGTAATGGACACATTGTTTTGATACGTATTCTTTGTACCAGCTTTTGGTATCTCAACTTCAGCATTTTCCAGAAATTTAGAAAATTGTCCAGCAAAACTTTTAAAAAGTTTATACTTTCACTTCTTTGGTGCTTTCCCCTTGCTACCATAACCCCCACATGAACAAATCCATATTTATAATAAACATTAAAGACCCATAATTTATTATATTCTATTTATTAATTTATGAGCCCTTTTACTAAAGCTTAGCATGTATTAGCGGTCATTAGCATGCACTAAATGCTATATGACCCATTGGTATAAAATAGGACATTCAGCATGTATTGCACACTAAGCTTTAGTAAAAGGGCCTCTTATTTTCTTATATACTGCCTGCAAGCCCGACAGCTATCAAAGCAGTATACATTCAAGTACAGTAGATATTTTTTCTGTCACTGGAGGGCTCACAATCTCAGGGGTCCTTTTACTAAGTAGCAGTAAGCTCTATGGGCCAGACTCTATATATGGCACCTAGAAAATCCATGGGGAAAACATTTCCGCCTAAGCGTATTCTATAAGCAGTGCCTACATTTAGGCGTGGTAAATAGAATACGCTTAGTTGATGTGCTAGAACTATGCACCTCTGTTTACACCAATTAAAATGTGACATAATCCCGGTGCGTAGATTTAGGCACAGAGGGCCATATTATATAACAACACAAATGTAAATTTTGTAACACCCATGAAATGACTATTTCCCTGCCCATAGCCATGCCCCTTTTTGCCTGCACACAGTAAAATTTAGGTGTAGTGTGTTACAGAATACGCTTAGGGAGTTGTGCGCATAAATTGTAATTATCGTCAATTAGTGCTCATTATTACTTAAGAGCTGTGAACAATGTTGATTGGCTTCTTAAACCAATTAACTTATGCACGTTGTTATAGAATACACTTGGGTTTTGGTGCGGAATGCTAGGTGTGCTATATAGAATCCAGGGTATGTGTGCTTCCCATGCGCCAAAATGCACTTCCACGGAGTGTGCTGTACTGCTATGGATTTACAGCCTGTCTCACTGACACAGACTACTCAATAATTACTGTGGATTCTTTTGGATTCGTATTAGGTAAATGAGACCTTTATTAGAGGTGCTAAAATCTACAGTGATTAAGATATATACAATGGTTAAGACATATACAATGATTTGCTATATACACACAATGATTAGCTATATAAGTAAAAAGAAACAATACCTATCTATAAACAATCATTACATCACTGGTCTCTACATCTAAGCAATGCTGAGTTCCTAGACCAGGAAAAGAAGCAATTATACACTATATACAATCATCACTGGTCCTTACATCATCCAGGCTCTTATCATCAGCTGAGGGGCCCTGTTCACAGCGAAAGCCAGGAGTTTCTTTGACCAGGAAACATGGTTCTCTGCGCAGTTCGTACGTTACTCACAGATGAGCTCCCCATTTCACTGAAAGAAACTCCCCTTTTTATAAGGCTTAGAACTCATGATCAGAGCTAAGGAAAATACATGAGGATGCAGTCACATGCTTCCGGCCCAAGTAAACAAACCACTAGCCAGGTGGCTCATCTCCTGAACTCCAAGCATATCCTGTTTCCCTCCTGCACAAACTGAATTGATCAGAGACTTGCTTTATCTTCCACATTCCAACTTGTTTTTGTATTTACAAGGAAAGTTACTTTTGGTCAAAGACAGAAGATTTCAGAGTATATTATCGGACAAAGCAGGGTTGAAAAACAATCCTTTACATCTTCCATTACATACGCTCAGGTGTCCAGCGGTAGTTCTGGCATCTACGCATGCTTCCCCAGTGCTGAAAAATACTTTTTATTTTTTTAGCACTGGGGATGTGTTTGGGGGGGGGGGGGGGGGCAGAGAGTAGGCATGCCTAGCGCTAATTGGTTAGCACAGCTACATTGCCATGTGACTACTGATTAGTACAAGGTTGAGTGAGCCTTTTCTGCCTACTAAATATGTTTTGGCAAGCTCACACACTAATGGCCATGTGCTAATTGAGAAATTAGTTTGTGGCCATTAATTGAGACAATGATAACTTGGCCATTTTACAGCTGCGCTAAAGGTGACCATAGCACAGGGGGAAATCCACATGCTAGTCATAGCACAGGCCATCTTGTAGCGCAGTTTGTACCTTAATTTCCTATCAAAACTGGCAGCCAACTCTATAAAATGGCTCTCCCAAGTCTACCTGGCTAATAATGTTTTATGGAGAACAAACAGAGGCAGGTGATCTGCAGTGCACTGTCTATATGTTCACATTGTAGATGTTGGTAATTGGTTGAGATAATGATGATTTTGTGTATGTTTTATGATTTATAATTTGATCTATGTCTTTTAATTTTGTTTTATGTGTATGTTGTGAATTATTTTTATATGATTTTAATTTAATTGTTTTATTTGACAGTTTTGCCTCTGACATAGCCAATTTGGTGAAGGTGGCCACGACAGGCATAAGCGTTTGTTTGGTGAAATTAAAGCCCTTGTTTCTACCTTCTACATTGATGGTCTGCTGTTTTGTTGTATGCCTAATAATTTTTTCCTCCAGGAATCTGTCAAATCCTGCTATGTTAATCCTTCAGCAACGGATTCCATAACTTAATTTGTGCATGTGAAAAAAAATTAATATTTTCTATAATTTGTTTTCAATCTGCTGGTCATTAGTTTCATGGAATGTCTTCTTGTTTTTATGTGACAGGTTAAACAACCATGTCCTACTTAATTTCACCTCACTTATGATTATATAAACTTCTTTCATATCTCATCTCAGTTATCTTTTCTTCTATCTGAAAATCCCTCACCTATTTAACCTCTCTTCATAAGGGTGACTTTCCATCTCTTTCATCATTTTTGTCATCTTTCTCTAACTTTAGAAACCTGAAAATTCACAGTTCATCTTCTTTAAAAGTGTGATATTGGAAGTAAAATATTTTACTTAGAATGTGTGATGTAGGTGGGGTGAGGTGACCAGAACCACACAGAATAAACAAGGTGCAGTCACACCAAGGACCTATAAATGACATATTGATATTCTTAGCTTGGTTGTCCATCCCTTTTCAAATAATCCATAATATTCTATTTCCTATTTTAACAACCGCTGCACACTGGGATGAAAATTTCAATATACTGTCCACAATGATCCCAAGATCTTTTTCTTGGTTGGTGACATCTGTTAAACAATGTTCCCTCTAAGCCAGGCGTTCTCAATCGAGTCCTCAGTACACACCTAGCCACTCAGGTTTTCAGGCTACTCACAATGAATATACATGAGATAAATTTGCATACAATAGAGGCAGTGCATGCAAATTTATTTCGTGCATATTCATTGTGGGTGTCCTGAAAATTTGATTGGCTAGGTGGGTCTCAAGGACAGGGTTGAGAACCCTTGCTCTAAGCTGTGCAGTCTTCAATGGTTGAACCTTCATTCCTTCCAGTGGAGCTGCTGTTTCAGTATTATATTTTCAATGGAAATAAGTAGGCAAGTTATATAGGATTCCAGAGAGCCTGAAACATGATATTGAAGCATCACCCCCACTGGTAAAAATGCAGTTGGAGGACCCTACACAGCTTAGAGGGAACATTGCTTTAAAGATTTTGGACATTATTCTTGGTAATCAACTGAACTTTCAGTTACATATATCCAGAAGGGGTGAAAATAATACATCTCTGCCCTAAAACAATTTTGATCTATCCATACTGTCCTAGTTACAAATGCAATTTGCATTCTTATACATGCTTTCATTACCAGCAGGCTTGATTACAATAACACACTTTTGTCAAGGCCTCCATGCTTTCACCATGTTAATCCTTACTAAAAGAAAAGCACTTGTGTGCTTAAATTTGAATGTTAGTCACAAAGGCAGACATGCAGAAATAAACACAGAATGAAAAAAGGTATATAAAAAAGTAATAATTAAAAAATACCTGACGCAGGGTGAGAGGTGACCTGGACATGCTCCAGTGCAGAGCAGGTCAGGAGTCAGGGGGGTCACAGGTGATAGTGCTAGCTGGCTGCAGTTTTGTGGGGAAGCTGCAGGAGTCCAGGAGGCGATGGTTGCAGGAGTGCAGGGAAGGTGGTAGTAAGAGCCGCATCAGAGTTATGTCAGTGCCATGGATACTGTGTGGATGTGGGGCCTGATGCTGTGTATGTGTGATTAGTGCATAGGCACGTTCATGGGGAGATTGGTACCTGGAGCACAAGAGGTGCGAGTCGTGCTCGAGTATAGAATATCCCTGGATGTCAGTGGGGGAGGGGGGGTGGGGCAGAGAGTGAGAGAGTGTTCAGGAGTTCTGGCTGTGCAAGAGAGGAAGCAGAGAGTAGCATGGCGGTCGTGATATGAAACTGATTCTGTGACCTATGTTGAAGAAACATCACATGCTGAGAGATGAAGTATATTTTCTTCTCAGTTTTGTAGACGTGCTGATTTATTTCCAGTTTAATATGAAATACTGGAATTACAATCAGATATAGAACTCATCAATTTTCTGTTTAAAGCTTCAGAAGGTTATTGTTTGCCTTGCCTGTGTAACAGTGCTACTCTGAACTTTTTCTGTTCTTATTAATTATTATTTGGCTAAGATAAAACTATCTCTAAAAGTATTTTACTTGATCTGTTATGAAGCAGTTCATTGCTGTGGTGAATTTCTGCAGTTTTGTTTCAAACTTTATCCTGGTGGAATATTAACAATTATATCCATTGGTTTTGAAAAGCTGAAACCTGCTGAAATAATTTTGAAATCTAAGGGCCCTGTTTACTAAGCCACTCTAGCGTTTTTAGCATGCACTAACTCTGTAGATGCTCATAATAATCCTATAGGCATGTAAACACCATGCGCTAAAAACGCTAGCGTAACTTAGTAAACAGGGATCTAAGATTTTTCTTTAGAAGAACTGGAAACTTCAAAATTGAGAATTTTTAACTGAATTTTAAAGAACTTAGTAGTGCTGGAGTGTTTTTGTCAATGCTGGTGTTCTGATACTAACAGCATTAATTTTTAACAGGCTCTGGCTGAAAAGTTATGTGTTAATTGAGGAATAGTTGTTTTAATTGTTCAATTAATGTATTTGAATATCCATTCAGTTTTGAGAGTGCTCAGTGTAGAGTGAGTGTGCCTGTGGATTCTGTAAACTGATTTCTTATCAGAAGTCATTATTTTTTTATGGGAGGGCTAGTTTAGGGACTATTGCTTATCTGTTTCTTTATGAAATTAGCTAGTCATGCATGGCCATAGCCTAAGAAGACACTGATCTAGATTGCATACAGAGGAAGAGTACGGTCCATCCTTTCATTTTGTTTTAGATAGGATAGTAGCTAACATTTGAATTTTCAAAAAAGCTGATGGTTTCAGACTGAGAACAGAACTACACATATTGGTATCCAATGCAAGAAAGCAACAAAGCTGGTGAAGAACAGGTTTTATTTGTGCAAGTTTATATTTTTGTTGTGTGCACACACATATTTTACATGTTTTACACAATTTGTTTATTTTATTTTTAGATTAAAATTGGCAATGATACTGTGGCTATAGTATTTATCTAGACAAATACTTACCTATGATCCTGGAATAGGTAGATGTGAATCGCTTGTTTACTCTTTCCAAAAATACTAGGACTAGGGGGCACGCAATGAAGCTACAAAGTAGTATATTTAAAACAAATCAGAGAAAATATTCACGTAATATGTAATTAAACTCTGGAATTCATTGTCAGAGAATGTAGCAAAAGCAGTTAGCTTAGCAGGGTTTAAAAAAGGTTTGGCTGGCTTCCTAAAGGAAAAGTCCATAAACCGTTATTAAAATGGACCTTGGGGAAATCCACTGCTTATTTCTAGGATAAGCAGCATAAAATGTACTGTACTTTTTTGGGATCTTGCCAGGTATTCTGACCTGGATTGGCCACTGTTGGAAACAGGATGCTGAGCTTGATGGCCCTTCGTTCTGTCCTAGTATGGCAATACTTATGTACTTAATGCTGATTAGCTTGTTAAGCCAATTAAGCTACACTTAGATTCAGCACAAACTCTAGGCGCACTATATAGAATCCGGCAGTATAGCACTAGGTGCCACTTAATAGAGTAGCGCCTAGTGCACTTACGTCTTTGATGTGTATAAGTGGAACACAGCTCTAGGCACAAGCTTTATAGAATTGTCCCATGGAAGTTTAAGGACTGCTAGAAGGCTCTCATTTACAACCCTGTTTCAAAGGGACTTTGCTACTCACATGCACCTTGGAACCTAACAAGATCTGGTCACTCAGGTGTACCTTAAATTTAAGATGTTATTTATTTTTTTTTTTTTTTTTGGGGGGGGGGGGGGTGGGGGTTATGTTTTTCTTTTCCTGATGTATCCAGAGACTTTCAAAAAGGGAATAGGCCTCTCTGACTCTGAAATCTAAAGTGATTGCTTTAGGTGCCATATTGCATTGGGATTTCTGGTGAGGATTATGGCGTGCAGTGTAATTTAATGAACCTAAACAGCTAAATAATTTCTTGGTACATAGAACTCCTATTTAATTTGTATGTGTCCTGGTTGCTATAGGGAGGTAATAGTTGTGGAGGGAATAAGGGATGATGTCTGCTATGTCTTTACATTCGCCTGAATGTTTTTTTCTCTTATATTTGTTCTTTCTTGGTTCTTGCCTTGTGAACTTATATATATATATATATATATATATATATATATATATATATATATATATATATATATAGGGTGTAGGTTTTGATTGAGTTTCCTTGGATATGGTGATCTTTCTGGTTTATTTTCCTATTTGCCTATTTGTTCTCCGCTCCCCATTGTGGGGCCCTTTTACAAAGGTTTGTTAGGCACTACGTGCATGCAGCTCACACCTAAATGAGACTATGGCCAGGCTATCGCACCCCCTGGTGATAATTCTAGATTTGATGTGCACCCTTAATGTCTGGATGATTTACTAATTTATTTCCTCCCAGGCACGTCGTTTCCAGCAGTAATCAGTAGTTGACATGCGCTGACTGGTCACTACATGTGTAGTGTGTGAGGCCTTACCGCTAGATCAATGGGTGGCATTAAGGGCACAGGCCGGTTTTCAACGTGCGCCAGTTTCAGTTTTACCACATGCCCTTTTCCCGCCCCATTAAAAAAAAGGCCTTTTGCAGAATCAGTAAAAACTGGCCCAGCGTGCACCCAATACACGCGCCTATACTTCTGCAGGCCACTTTTTACCACGGCTTAGTAAAAGGACCCTGTATTTCTTGATACAAGAGTTCTAATTTCTAAAAGCATATACATAAAAACAAAATTTGTATATGCTTAGTTACTAAAAAAGAAAGCAGAAGATGGTTTCTACAGTATAACATTTTCTGTAGCTAAATTCATTATGGTCAGGAAGCAACAATAAAATCAGAAATTAAGTGGGGCCTGCGGCATTGCATCAGGAATGGAAAATGTGCTGGCTAGAGGGCTCTTCTCTTTTCTGTCATTCTATTCCATGTTTCTTTATTGGTTGCTGACATATCTTTATCTAACAATGCCAGCTAATTGTCTGACATCAGATATTCAAAGGGCACATCCGCAGCTTTTGTTTTCATTTATATGCTGGGGTTAGTGAGTGTGTAAAACTGGATTTCAACCAGTAGAATTGACAGAGATAAGCAGGTGGTCTCATTTTGCCAGTGGTAACCCTTATCACTACAGAATATAATTTAGGCCCATAGGAGTGCCACCTTTTGCAAACCTGTACAATTTTAACCAAAGCAAATTTTAAACTGCTCTTTACACTGAGTATAGCCTGGTTATTGAAAAATTAATCTGATTCTGCTTGATTAGAAGGGAGGTCTTCTAAGAAGGGAGTGTACTATGGGCTCATTTTCAAAACAGAAGGACGTTCAAATGCGGAACAAAGTGGCAGATGGCCATTTTTTTTGTTGTTGTTCTGCCAAAATGTCCAAATCGCTATTTTTGAAACCCATTTTTAAGACGGTTTTCTATGCAGTTCATATGCAATGTGGGTGACTGGGGGCGGGATTTGGACATTTTTCTGCCATAATGGAGCAAAGCAAAAAATGCCCAGAGCTAAAAGTTAGACGTTTTGGTCTAGACCTGTTTCAATCACTATTGAGTCACAAAAAGGTGCCCTAAATGACCAGATAACCACTGGAAAGATAAGGGCATGACCTCCTCCTTACTCCTTCAGTAGTCACTGACCCCCTCCCACTCCCCCAAAGATGTGAAAAAGACAGTACATACCACTCTTTATGACAGCTTCGGATGTTATGGGCCAGACCTATTAGAACAGCAAGCACATCCCTGGAGAAGTCTAGTGGTTGGTGCAGTAGACTCTAGAGAAGGGGACCGAGGCCCATATACCACTTTAACTGGTATGCTTGTGGTGGAAAGTGTGAGCCCTCCAAAACCTACCAAAAACCTACTGTACCTACATAAAGGTGACACCTGCTGACATAAGAGATACTGTAGTGGTGTACAGTTGGGTACAATAGGTTTTTGGTGGGTTTTGGAGGGCTCAGCATAAAATATAAAGGGGGTAATGGTGAGATGTGTACCTGGGACCTTTTATGTGAAGTCCATTGCAGTGCCCCCTAGGTGCCCCACTGCTCTGCTGGGATGTCTATATGGCCAATCTAGTGAGAATGTTGCCCCCCCCCCCCTCCAATACATCCCAATGGCTTATTTTTGTATGTTTTTCCTTTGGACATTTTTCTTTTTTGAAAATGGTCCACTGAGCACAAAAATGTCTAGCAAATAGTCATTTTCGAAACAAAAGGTTGGTAGTTTTTCTGGTTTGAAAATGGACATGTTCGCTACTGGATTTTTGGACATTTTCCGCAAAACGTCCAAAATCGGATTGAGAAATCATATTAAAATGCCCCTCCATGTCTGCCAAGCTATTTGGTTAGGATTGAACAAATGAGTTTTCCCCAGACAATATGTAACCATTATAGTGGCCAGTATCTTTGCATTTGGGAGAAATTAAGCAGTTGAGTTCCCTAGTGGTTCTTTGTCTGATTTTGCAGAGAGTAATCATTTTCAGCACGTTGTAAAGGACTTTAGCAAGATTTTTAATTTAGTAAAGGTCATGCATTGTCTCCCTATGGACAGTCTGTAAGGGTGATAAATTGTAATTTCTTTTGTACCTCTGATGGCACAGTGAGTATCTATATACTTGGTTCAGTGCTGTCAGTCTCTAATCTTTCTCCCATTATGTCATTATAAATCACTCTAATAGTGTCTTAATTACTTTTTGGTAC